>NC_051284.1:22809194-23142944 GCF_015220745.1 Sebastes umbrosus | reverse complement strand
ACTGTGACTACGTCCACTTCTTATAAACA
This sequence comes from Sebastes umbrosus, assembly GCF_015220745.1. Classification (NCBI taxonomy): domain Eukaryota; kingdom Metazoa; phylum Chordata; class Actinopteri; order Perciformes; family Sebastidae; genus Sebastes; species Sebastes umbrosus. The sequence goes on along the minus strand of NC_051284.1, from coordinate 23,142,915 downwards.
ATATGTAAGGGATAATCTACAGCGAGCCTGTCATTGTTGTGAAATAAACCCCAACAGGGTGAAGCGGGGGGGTCTTGTATCACCTTGAAGGAGTAACAACGACCCTCTAGCTGAACATTATCCTGCTTATTACACGGCTACTTACTTAAGAAATCAATAATTTGACACAAAAACGCTCCGCCAGAGTCTGACAGCAGAACTGCGTCCATAGCAACGGTCTGCTATAAAGAAATAACAGAATGTTAAATGCTGTGATTAGCCAATCAGAATCGAGTATTCAACAAAGCCGTGTAATAAAAAGCTATAAAGCTCCCTGCAGCTGCAGATTCAGGTGATAATTCTCTGTAGATTCATCACTAGGAGCAATCCCCCCCCCCCTCTTCACTTTGATAACACTGTTTTCACATTGTCATTATAAAAATATCAATTAAAGCTTTTAATTAAGAGCAATGTGTTAAATAACATTTAGGACTAAGTCAACAACAGCAGCACCGTCATTATTACTTATTTATGCATATGAGTCAGTAGAGGACCCTCGAGGCCCTTTTTGATTGACACACGAACCTGTTCTCAAGACAACCTTTCTTTGTGGTGTACTAACTTCCAGTAAGTTGTTGTTAATTTCCTGCTGTCTCTACTTCTTAGAGGGTCTGATCTTCCTGCGTTTTGTTTCGGTCTAATTTTAGTGCGCTCCCTACAGTGTGATACCTTTGCCTGCGTTTGAGCTGTGCTGCACAAACTGCTGCGTCTAAATAAAACACACTTGAAACTGCCAACGTGTCAAGCAGACTGCAAGGTGGTGTTTAGCTGGACAAGGACTTCCACCCACCTTATGTTATTTCCCGTTGAAACAGTATTACTGCAGTGTCATGACAGGTCAGGCCCGTGATGTCCACTCCACACGCCAACAACTGAAGCGCCGGGCTCCGAGCCAGCAGATGAATGTCAACTAACTGTGAGGCGAGCATGCGAGGATAAGGATATCTCTCTCTACGGTCACCTCTAGTGGTCAGATTCGTACGAGGAAAAAGTCCCCCTTACCCTCTGCAAGACTGCGGAGGCAATGCTGTTATCTGCGGCTGCAGATTTGGCCCGAGGGGTTGAGAGCCGGCGTCTGGGATGTTGTCTCCTCCTGTGGTTCAGCTCATGGTTTTGTGTGGGTTGGTTATCTGATGACACCTCATAATCCTTCACACAAGTGCCCCTATATGGCGTCTTATACAATGCTTAACTTTGAAGCTTTACAGTGGATTACACTTAGAAATAGGGTCGGTAACCTTTCAGCTCTTAATCTCTACAGTATGAGCTTTAAAGGGACATTTTTTTGCTTTTGGAGGACGTTTTTTCCAAAACACTACACATCCATTTAAAGCTCTTTGTGCCCTGTAATGTATTAGTTAATAACATTTTTTATTTATTTTATTTAAGCAAAGGTCTTGTGTGTGACTTTTAATTTTGATGGTAATAGAAATTGGCAGCAAGTAGGTTTCCATTTGCACATTTTAGCACGTACATCTCTACAGGAGGTCGTAAATGGCCAACTGATGGCGTTAGCACCACTCAATCGCTTCTACTTTGAAGTAATGTTATTTATACCTGTAATATATATAAATAATGTAATTTAGACTCAAGAAATAGCATTTTACTCTTCGGTATATGGTCAGCTCTAACAAAGAGCCTTGTGTTTTGCTGCAACAATCTATATTGAGTGCAGGGAAGAGAAGAAAGAGGTTGAGCGCTGGTGGTTACAGCCGATTCCCAAGGCTGCCGGTGTTGTAGGTTGACTGCTCCTGAGTTCCTCCGGAGGTGTGTGTGTGTTTAAAAAAGCACCGAAAAACATTCTGCCGCTGTGAAAAATCGCTTCAAAGGGGCATTTCAGTGTTGACTACGGCGAGATACGTCTTAAAGAAAACACTTTCTTTCTGTGATGGATCTTGGTGGAGGTGCATCCAAAGAAGACAGAAGAGGCAATATGTATGAAAATGAGCAGAGCAATGTTTCCAGGAGCTTCAATACCAACAGAGAGGGGATGTAGTAAAATACTACCCCCCGAATATTATTGCTCCGGGACGCATCACTCGTCATAGCTCCCAGCAAGCCTCCCAGAATTAAAGATCAACAACAATATAGAAACACACAGATGCAGATGGATACATGTATAATGCACAGTAACATGAATGACCACATAAACAGGAAGAAAAGACGCACTCACATACAGTCAGTCATAAACTGCCATGCACCAATTGACAGACCAGCGATTAGCCAGATTTGCATACAAATAAATGCGTTTCCATCCACTTCCGTTGTGCAAATATTAGGAGTTTGTTCATCGAGATAAACAGCTGCTGCTGCTGTTAATTCTCCAGTTTAATGATAAAAACCGTTGCAGAAGAAGAGGGCATAAAAAGACAGTCAAAGGAAAAACGATGTAGGAAACGTGATGAAAACATTTATATTTGTTTTATGTTTTAATTGGAGGAATGTCACACAGTCTCCTCATCTCTCCTCACGGATCTGATGTTTTCATGTCTTCAGTGACAAGTGACCTTTAAGTCACACGCTTTATGTTTGTTATGATTTATTCAATAATGGCTCTGATCACACAGAGTGCATTTAAGCAGCCTGGGGTGGCTTTTTGTAATTGTTTTCAATGAGAGTGAAGCGTTTTTTGCGTGCTGCTTTTTGCATTAAGGAGCACCCTGAATGCCTCGAGTTGAAAAAAATTCAACTCAGGGCGGAAAAGCGTCCAACGTCATTAGCGTTTTTTTTCTCATTGTGGTGACTTTTTGCCAGATATTTGATTTATTTTATTATTTAGGCCTTTGTATTCCTTGCTGAGCATAGGCCATTGATTAATAGTTTCCACCCTTGTCTGTCTTGGGCCATCTTCTCCAGCTGTTTCCACGTCAGTCCCTTCTTTTTGAACTCCCCCCGTTTGCCTTGTGGGTTCCATGTCGGTGCCTGCTGGGTTATTGCCGTTTTGCTTCTCAGAGTGTGTCCAATCCAGCTCCACTTTCTCCTTTTTAGCTGTACTTCTACTGTCTCTCGTTTGGTGCGTTCCCACATGTTGATGTTGCTGATGGTGTTTTTTACAGTAGATCCCAAGGATGCTTCTTCTGAAGTTGAAGACTTTGAGCTTGGTCTTTAGTGAAATGTTTGTGGATTTCCAGATTTTCTTCAGTATGTTGAATGCTGTTCTTGCTTTTCCAATTCTTGATTTGATGTCCTCCTCTGTCCCACCATCCACATCTATAACACTTCCTAGATATGGGAATTAGTCGACCTCTTCCAGTGGCTGGTCCCCGACTGTTATATAGGATTCATGCTTTTGTTGTTGATCCGCATGATTTTGGTTTTTGGTCCATGTATTTTGAGTCCAAGCTTAACTGCAGTTGTTTCTAGCAGCTGGCACTTGTTTTGCATTTGTTGGTGGGTATGTGAGAGTAGTGCGATGTCATCAGCAAAGTCGAGGTCCTCAAGGTCCTTTTGCCAGATACCTGGAGCTTTAAATTCATACTTGCCAACCCTCCCGATTTTCCCGGGTGACTCCCGTTTTTGTCTCGGTTTCCTCCCGGGGTCACAATTCTCCCGTACTTCACATTTTTTTTTCCTTTTCGTTATCTAAACCTGTTTCTGGAACTGAACAGTGTGTATAATCCCTACTGTTTCCACCCGGACAAGAATAGCGCTACACCAACTGTCGTTTCCTGGTGGAAGAGAGCAGTCTATGCTCGCAACAGATGACAGTGCAAACGATTGTGCCGCTGTGTTACCTAGAAACAATTAAAAAACCTTTCCACCTGCAAAATCTGGTGCAGATCTGTCTGATCAGTCTTTTTCCACTTGCTTTTCGCTTCTATCAATACACCAATTTTTCCACCTAAGCATAAAAACTTTTTTGCAAAAATTTCAACCTTTTTCCGAGATTTCGGCATTCCCTCTCTATTTTTTTTTTTATGCACAAATTGAAAATGCGGATAAAAACAAATGGATAGGAACACACTTATTGTCCAATTATATCTTAGCGACAGCGAGGTGCAGCGGGTTTAGCGAACAGTCCTTTCATGCATCATGTCTTGCTGTCCTTTCCTGTCTCCTCTCCCTGAGCTCTTCCCTCTGTCCCATTTCCCATCTCCGTCTGTCTCCCTTCGCTTTCTGCCAACCAGGATGCTGACAATAGCTTCAATAAAGATGAATTGAAATCGGCTGTGGCTGGATTCGGCTTCCCAAGACACACAATGGAAGGACCTGGTGCTGTAATTATTACTCTGGATTCCAGCACACTGCTCGGCAAACTCATTCTCCTTGTGTTCTTCCTCTTCCTCTATCTTCCTCTCACTCTCTCTGTCTGTGTGTCATTTTCCACCTGAGTTTCTCTTCCTCTCAGGTTGGTATTTCTCTCTGCCTCCTCCTCCTTTCTCTCTTTTGCGCCGTCTTTCTCACCCTGTTCAACTCAGTACAGTCCATTATTGTTGTTTGCCAAAGTAGAACTATAATTTCACAGCTGAGAAGCCAGATCAGGTCTGGAGTAGTGATTAATAATCTGACGGTGAATAATGATTTCATCCTCCATATTCAGCTGTAGGTAATTATTCGCTGTGTAATCGTGGAATAGGTTTGCTCATGAAAAACAGACTTATTCAAATGTGAGATAGAAACCGGAGCGCCTTGGGTGTGTCGAGGCACCCGTGAAGCTAAATTTACATGGGTGGGATCCAAATATAGGCCCGCGAATAAGATTAGAACATTAGCGTGGGCGTCACTTCAAGCCTCTCCGGTCTCGGAGTCTTTCCCGGTCTTGTTTGAGCCGCTGAAGTGCGGCGCACTGCCTGCCTATCCTGCTCATCACAACTGTGATGAATGTGTCAAAAGAAGCGATGCGAGGCATTTCATTCTCTTTGTCCTTGTATCTCTTCTTGTCTATAATGATAATGGATTGCATTTATTTTCTCCGATGGATGTCGAGCGGGGGGATCAAGAGGTGGCGGGTGGCGGGCGAAGCGGCAGACGGAGCGAGGGGAGATTGCGAGGAGGGGCTGCAGAAATGAGCCTTCATATTTTGTTTTGTTTTTGTGTTGTTTTTTAAATGGGTCTCAAAGCAGCTAAGCAGCGTACCGGGGGGTGTAAGACACTGAAAGCACTGTAACTCACACAAAAAGGAAACACTTGCTCCTGTGCACGGCCACACACGTTCAAGTCCATGGGGCAAAAACATAATTCACACTTTGCATACTTAACCGAGGTGTCTTTATTTACATTTCTGTGCTATGTGTGTGTGTGTGTGTGTGTGTGTGTGTGTGTGTGTGTGTGTGAGTGTGTGTGTGTCTTTGTATTTGCACAGCTTTGGTTATTTTGGATCTTGCTGAGGATGCTAACACGCACATTATACAGATGATCAAAACAAAGGTCACAATGCAGTTAATCCTGGTTTTCATAGCAGCGCTAAGTGGGTGTGCTCTGTACAGTGTGTGTATGCGTGTGTGTGTGTGTGTGTGTTAACGTGGTGGTGGGTGTGTTTGCTCAGGTTTGGTTATTTTGGGTGTTGTCAACGAGAAAGTGAAATCCTTTTACTGTAGCTACAAGTTTCTCTATCTGGTTGCCAGGCAACCAAAAGCCTTGAGTTGGTCCACAAAAGGCATGTGCGTGCACGTATATCCAGATGCACACACACGCATACACGCACGCACACACGCACACACACGCACACACACACACGCACACACACGCACACACACTCACACACACATACTCACATGCATATGAACACACACACACCTGCGTGTTACTATGGTAAACATGCAGCTCTAGCAGCAGATAAACAAGAGCTATCACCCCCGTCACAGTGTCCACTCTGGGGTTTGTTCTCACAGATCACATGCCAGATCACAAACAGTGTGCGAGTGTGCGTGTGTGTACGTGCCAGTGCGTGTGTGTGTGTGTGTGCATCAGGGGGATTTTTAAAGGGGCATTGTTTAGACTGTTTAGATAGTTCTGCTTGCCAGGGACTCTACAATCCCCTTCTGTGCGCACACACACAGCAGCACACACCAATACGGGCACACACACACACACACACACACACACACACACACTCCTCCACATATATACTCCACATATGCATGCATGAACACACACACACACGTGCAAACGCACATCAATGACAGGATGCTCATCCTCATTCAGGCGTGGGAGACGGGCGTCAGGTAGAATTTCTCCCCTCCATATTTTCTCATGATGACAGGTGGGGTAATGGGCCATTAGATTAACACCAAACAGAGGAGGTGGTTTCGAATGTAATGTAATGCTTTGTTGATAGAAACCAGACGCTGCTCTCCTCCTGACTTAGGCTTTTTCTGCAGTGTATGCCCGTACACGCTTCGCTCAAAATAAGGCCAATGATGATAGAATGAGGCAATCTCTGCTCTTTAGGGTGTGTGTGTGTGTGTCAGAGGAGAAAGAAAGGCACAAACACGGGGGAAAGGAATGTGTGTATGCATGTGGGGGTGTGTGAAAGTGTGTGTGTGTGTGTGCTCATTAAAACAGAAAAAACGGGAGAGAGAATCCTCCGTGCCCATCAGCAAGGATTTACTGATGAGGGAGTAAAGGGTCTCTCATCTCTCCTTAGACGTTCCCTCCTCAGCCCGCTCCGCTTCCTTACTGCCTTTTGTTAATTGCCATTGTTCAATACTGTAAATTCCCTTTGTCAGCACAAACCCTGTGAAGACGGAGAGAGTTAAAATTCTGACCGATTTCAAAGAGAAAAATTTTGTTCTGTATTCCGACTGTAGATGGAAACGGCGAAAAACTAGAGCGCCTTCAGCTGCAGCTTCGTTTCAAGTTGAAACAGATGGTTAGACTGCGGTGGTGCCCCTGCAACAGGCCACACTGTACCACTACAAAGATGAGATAAGTGGTAACGACACGTAACAGCGCGGAGCAAAAGATAAACAACACCTTGACAGGAAATAAGTGAAATTATTTTTAAAATACACAGAGGATTTGTCCCACCGCTGTCAAGAAAAGACAAAGACGTCAGGAATATATTTTAAGAATGCCATGCAGGCTCCTCAAAAATGACACCGTCTACTGTAAAACAAAAAGGTAGCATTTGAGAGTAAATTATAAGGTAAGGCTTTGGGAACAAATTGGCAATGCTGTTGCGATGAAACTCCAAAGTGTTCAATATTTAAGTTCTCTTCCGCCCTTGCTTGACTCTGATGTTTGCCCTTCACTGTGCAGAATGATGTATGAGCAGAGTTTAGCACTAGAGGGCTTTTTTCACATTCATCTGCTGAAAGGGGGGAAAGTTCTTCTGTACTCACCTTAAATCTGAGTCCAAGACGTGCTCACAAGAGTGGGATTTTGTGACATCACAACTGATTAGGAAGCCAATCGTGGTCCAGTATGTAACTTAGATAAATATGATGTATAGGAGACGTCTTGGTTTTTTTGTCCGTCGCCGTCTTGGTTATTTGCAACCAGAAGTGACACCAGAGGGTGGAGCTAAGTACAACTGAACGCTAAGGCATTTTTAGGCGACCAAAATGTTATATTTAACTTTCATGAACTGAAAACACACTATGAAAGGGTTAAAGTTCGAGGACGAAAACATGGACAACTCCCAGACCGGACAACTCCGTGGTAGCGACCTGTCAATCACAACGTAGCCACGTCCTAAAGCATCCCCTGCTTTATGGTCTATTTGACGCTAAATGGGACCATAATTTACTAAATGAACATCATGCTGTATTGAAGAAGACTTGAAACTAGAGATTGAGACCATAAACTCATGTTTACAATGTTTACTGAGGTAATAAATCAAGTGAGAAGTAGGGTCATTTTCTCATAGACTTCTATACAATCAGACTTCTTTTTGCAACCAGAGGAGTCGCCCCCTGCTGGCTGTTAGAAAGAATGCAAGTTTAAGGCACTTCTGCATTGGCTTCACATTTCAGACCCCGGAGTTGCCAACTTAAAAGGTGATGATATGTCACTATTGTGTTCACAACTTTTGTCCGTTGCCCCCAAGTGACCACAAAAACAGTTGTTGCTGGTTTAACAAGGCAATACAGTATATGCTACCTACCAAGCTAAGTAGCTGTGTTGTGACCACAAACTATTAGTCAGCATCAAACTGAAGAGCCAGTGTTAACAGCAGCAGCAGCTAGCTTAATGCAGAGCTGCCTCAGCAGTGTTGTGATTCTAAAGATTTTCCTCAGAGAGATACACTAAAGTCTGTGAAGAGTAAAAAAGACTCTCTCTCGTCTCTCGTTGATTCCTCTCTATAGCCAACAGGAGCTAGTTAGCAATCTGGCAGCACAGTTGTGGATTGCTGAGTCAGCGAGGAGAGGCTGATTGGTTGAATATTGAGAGGGTCGGGCTTCAGAAAATGCTGGTGTCAAGACCGCTGTCACGGAGAGTGACATTATGAAATAAAATGTGACATGAAATAAAAGTTTCATTAGGAAAAATGTCACTATGAAAGATGAGTTTCGAAGAAGGACATTTTTGAAATAAAAATGCTGAAATAACATTCCATAATAATAATGGGATTTAAAAATGTATGTCTCATGTATTTATTTAACAATGAACACTTTGGAGCTCCATATTCTACAGTCTGGATGTACGAATGAGAGACATGATGGCACTGTTCTGGGCACCCGGCTCTAAACTGTGGGCCCCGTGACAACGACTCAACAGCAGCTCTGACACAATGTCTATAATCCTTGACATGTTCTAGGGACGCTGTCCAGCTCTGGGTGAAAACCCTTTATCTCCACAGTGTCGACTTTTCACAGACTAAGAAAAACTATTTCACTTTTGGCCGGGTGACAATGCAGTTTTGACATCACCCAGTGGGTTTCTGAGAAGGACTCATTGGCCAAAGAGACAGGAAAATATATATATAACCTACAGCGTGAGTCACCAAAAGCACCCGATTTGACTGTTTTCAGGCCATTAAATAGGCGTTATCAGTCGCTATAAGCACCCTAGATGTGGGTCATTAGGTACCTACTACGTTATAAAAGTGAAAGTGGAACTTAGAAGCAACACGTTCCAACACGCTGCAAAACTGAACTGAAACAATTTGAACACAAAAAGGCTTTTTTAGTTTTAGGAAACAAATCTACAACTTTTTTAGGATTAGGCAACAAATCTACAACTTTTTTAGGATTAGGCAACAAAACTACAACTTCTTTAGGTTTAGCCAACAAAACTACAACTTCTTTAGGTTTAGGAAACAAAACTACAACTTCTTTAGGTTTAGGCTACAAAACTACAACGTCATAAGGTTTAGGCAACAAAACTATAACGTCATAAGGTTTAGGCAACAAAACTAACGTCATTAGGTTTAGGCAACAAAACTATAACGTCATAAGGTTTAGGCAACAAAACTAACATCATTAGGTTTAGGCAACAAAACTACAACGTCATAAGGTTTAGGCAACAAAACTATAACGTCATAAGGTTTAGGCAACAAAACTAACGTCATTAGGTTTAGGCAACAAAACTATAACGTCATAAGGTTTAGGCAACAAAACTAACGTCATTAGGTTTAGGCAACAAAACTATAACGTCATAAGGTTTAGGCAACAAAACTATAACTTCTTTAGGTTTAGGCAATAAAACACTTATTTAGGTGTAGGCAACAAAACTACAACTTCTTTTGGTTTATACCTTCTTTCGGCGATATACCATGAGAATAGTTGATAAAACCTACTAGTGGGTGTAGTAGGCACCTATTGACTCACATCTATGGCGCTTATAGCGACTAATAGCGCCTATATAATAGCCTGACAACAGTCTAATCGGTCGCCAAAATTTTTCACATAAGAAATATATGAAGGCGTTGTCTTTCACATACTGTAACTGAAGTGGACATTGAAATAGCACACACATCCAGCGATGGCTGTGATTACAACTCAACACAGTAATTGCTTGAAGGTGAAACAATGAGCGAGTTATAAAGCCCGATAGAGGGAGAAACGAGCTGATCGGGTCGGCTGTTTGTGTTTGCTGCTCGGCGTCGGCAGCAGATCAAGGTGACTGAGTGTAAGCGAGCTAGTCAAGGCCGAGCCAAAGAATCCATATCAGGAGAGAAGCAGAGTAGTGAAAGGCAGATCAATGTGCAAACAACTCAGCCTTGCAACAGTGAAGAAAACAACCTTTTTTTTTATTCTGCGCTCTTATCTTAAGTAAGGAAAATGTCTTCTCTCTTTTGAAATGTTTAGTTTCTATAAGTCTGGCCCTTGGAAACGTTAAAGTGGTAATCTGTGAGAACCTGCTTTTGCTGTATTATATCACTGTGACGCCTCGTCATTCTGGTGTTTAGGCACTTTACTCTGTGTAGAGCACTCGTCATTCAAATAAGGAGACAAGTCTTGATGTTGTTAAAGTTTATGTTGCTCAAGGTTTGAGCTCTGTTGTTTGTCTTTTTAGCTTTGGTTGCTCATGCAAACTACCCAGTTTATCTCTTGACTCTCATCAAACTGCTGCTGCAACGCTTGAATCACTACTGTGCTGTTTTAAAAAAAAAAGAAATCAGTTATTTTTATAAAACGGTCTCTATATCCTGACAGTAGTTTATGAGATAGGTAATCCGAAAAAAATCATGTGCTTCTGTGTCCTCCGGTGCTCCTGATGGTGTATGCAGGATTTCATAGACCGGAGGAAAACAACCAATCAGAGCCGAGCTGGAGTCTGCCGTCTCTGAGCAGCTGCCAATCACTCGCAAACTCCGATCAAACGGTCAAACTAGGCAGCGCTGATCAAATATGAATTAATATTCTGTTACTGTAATGCCTATTTCTCACCTCAAATGTTTTCAGAAACATCTTGTTCCGTACTGTTTAGCTGTAAAATGAGCATGAACCCAGCAGCCATGTTGAGATCAGTTGAGGAAATACCAAGCACCGCCCACCAGCCGGGGCAAACTTTCTCATATTACAGCTAAACAGTACACTACAAGATGTTTGGGCAGAAATGGGCATTACAGTAACAGAATATTAATTCCTATTTGATCAGCGCTGCCTAGTTTGACCGTTTGATCGGAGTTTGTGAGTGATTGACAGCTGCCTCCGTTGAATGAACAGCCAATAGGAACGCTCTCTCTCTCTCCGAAATGACCTTCAATTGGCCAAAGTTTCCTGTCACATGCTAGATTTTTTAAAAGCCTGAAAACAGATCCATGAGGAGGTGCAGAAGTCTAGTTTTCTCCCAGAACACTTGAATTACAATGTGCTGAAAGGTTATTATGGATTTTTTGCTCAATGATGCCAAAAATATTTCTGCCTACTGCAGGTTTAATTGCAAAAAGGGAGTAGGAAAAACTGTCATTTATTTGCACTGAAAGGTTATCATTACTGGATGGATAGCTGGATGAGGATTATGTCATTACTTTTTGAATGGGGGCCACCATGCTCTTTAAATTAAGCAGATGAATCCAGGTAAAAGCAATAATCCCTCACCAATTTCACATTTTGACAAGCCGATGGAAAATAAGGTGGAGGAGGCAATCCCGAGGACAACTGTTAAGTGCAAAAGGGTGTGTAACTCGATATTTGTGAAATTGCGCCTTTGCTTTCTCTGTTTCTTCATTTCTTTTGTCAGCCTCAGAGGCTGTTTTCACCCCCCATCTCTCCTCTCGGCCACAATAGAGAATGATGCCGCTATACAGCGTGCAGGCAGACAGACAGAAAGAGAGATACACCGACAGATTACCAGACAGATAGATCAGGAGGTGGATGAATTATCTATGCAGCGAATCACAGTAGTTACAACTTGTGATCACACAAGGAACGAGAGGCAGGGAGACAGAATGAGAGTGACAGGCGGAGAGAGAGAGAGAAACAGGTGAGGAGGGGTGGGAGAGGAGGTGTAGTTGAAAGTAAGAAGAGAATAGAGCAGTGGAGGGGAATCAATGTTCCCCATGCGATCTATACAACTCTCAATTATCCTCCTGCAGCCTGTCGACGGCAGCTCTTGAGATGAAGAGGGGAGTGAGGAAGAGGCGGTGGAGGAAACGTCAGTGCGAGGGGGGGAACAGGTCCCCCCTGTTTGCAGCGGTATCTACTTGCAGTGCAGAATGTGAAGGCGAACTCTGTGATGCAATGCAAATTTACTGTCCTGTTTGTCTAGCAGCGCCGGCTGCAGAGGACGAAAAACACAAGACACGGGAGAGGGAGAGACGGAGAGACAGCGACAGAATGGAAATGAGACACAGAAAGATAGAGTGAGCAGAACAAAGGGAGGGAGGGAAAGAGAGATAACAGAAGGGTAAAAAAGGGAAGGATTGCTTTTGGATGGAGGAGAGAGGAGGAAAAATAACAAGAGATGTGAAGGAAAAGAAAGGGGGGTAAATAAATCCAATAGAAACCTTCCACTTACAGCAGCTGACTTCCTCTCACAAAAATCAATGCCGACTGTAGCCAGAATCCCCATAGGCCAGAGAGAAGATCCACTCTGCATGAGCATTTTCACACGTACCACACATGTTGGCTCTGCTACTGTACACCTATGAGGACACTATTGACTCACCCCTCATTTGCTGGAGGCTAACCAAACCATTAAACCTAAATGCCTCATGTTTTACCCTAACATAATGTAACTTTAACTGCTAGTCCTACAGGATGTTGTGAAGCTTCTATGCTGTGATTTGATCTGTTTTGTAGATTGTGAAATTAGCATAGACTGTATATAAGAAGTGGACGTAGTCACCCCGACGTCACCCATTGGTTTGTGGACTGCCGTTTTGAAGCCTCGAGTTTGGCATTTTGCCAGTCACCATCTTGTTTTTTTGCAACCAGAAGTGACACGAGAGGGTGGAGTTAAGTACAACCGAATGCTGATAAGACATTTTTAGGCGACCAAAATGTTACAATTAACTTTCATGAGCTGAAAACACACTGTGAAAGGGTTAAATTTGTAAGACGAAAACACGGACAACTCCCAGACCGGCGTACGCCTTGGTAGCGACCTGTCAATCACAAAGCAGCCACATCCTAAAGCATACTCTGCTTTATGGTCTATTTGACTCTAAATGGGACCATAATTTCCTAGATTAACATCATGCTCTATTGAAGAAGACTTGAAACTAGCGATTGAGACCATAAACTCATGTTTACAATGTTTACTGAGGTAATAAATCAAGTGAGAAGTAGGGTCATTTTCTCATAGACTTCTATACAATCAGACTTCTTTTTGCAACCAGAGGAGTCGCCCCCTGCTGGCTATCAGAAAGAATGCAAGTTTAAGGCACTTCCACATTGGCTTCACTTTTCAGACCTTAGCACAAAAAAATATTTTTTGCCCATTCACTCTTGAATTGTGGAAGAAGGTACAAAACACACACTTTTAGAACATAAACCAAAACCAAACAAAATGACATGGAGGGAAAAAAGAAGTTGAGAATCAACCAAAACACATTTTAGTCAATTCTGGCCATCATTCATCACAGGTCTCGGGCAGGAGTCCAACAACCACGTAATGCCGGATTTAGGCCAGGACTTTGAGATGTGTAGATCACTGAATCAACTGATAAATCCCCAAAACAATGGGAAAAAAGAGAGTTTTCCTAACCTTAACCATGCCCCTAACATTACAACAAGTACTCTTAGTTGCCTAAACTTTAATCTTAAAGATGGAAGATCAGGAAATGCTCACTTCTACAGTGCTACTTTGCCACTTAGGAATGCGGATTGCTCTTTCATAATTAAGTCAAATTACATGTTTTGGGAACAGCGTTGCTAGATGGAGGATAATTATCGTAGTTGTACGATAATTTTGCCCATTTTGTGACGCTTACAATTTGGTTTTAGTCTGTGCCGTCTCATTTGAACTAACTTCCGGATGAATCATACATCTGTGTTTACGCATCTCTTATCACATGACCTCTTTCATTGACCTCTTAGACTACGATGTTGATGAACGTGACTCATGAACACGGCTGTTCAACACTCATTTAAAGAGTTTGCATGAGAGAATGCGACAATTATAAGATTATGACCTTAACTGTTTTCATGCAGAATGTGAACAGGCTTCCAGTCGTGCTTCCTTGTAATTTAATAATAATAATAGTAGGCTATTGCAAAAATTGTCAGACTGATCGACACATACCCCCTTCCACCCATCATAGCTACATCAGCTTCCTTTAAAAAAAAAGAAAGAAAAAAGATTTGGGTAGATTTGTAGTCGTTCAAATGTATGTTTTGTAAAATCACACATTTATTTATTCTTGTGGTTATGACTCACGTACAATAATCTCCCTCAAAATACAATCATTTGAAGCCTCTGGTACGATAGTTTAACATCAGGCAACACTGTGTGGGCAACTGCTCCTCTGTATTTGACCCATTTTAACAATTCAGGAGCAGCACTGTGTCTGAGGTCCACCTCCACTTTCAATAGTCTACCATTGTCTTGGTGAGGGGCAGTAGCCGGAATAGTCGTAATATCTTACATGCATGTCTTTTGATGTGAAAGGAAGGAAGCACCCGGAGCATCTGGAGGAAAGTCATACGAACAACATGCAAACTCCACACAAAAAAGTCCAGAGGCGGGTTCAAGACCAGGACCTTCTTCCTGTGAGGCAGGGAAAGTGCCGTGGTGACGTTGTTTAAAGAGCAAACGAGACACACAGGGTGGGTGAGAGGGGAGGTGGATCAGTCCAACAAATACAAGACTTTCATCCAGGAGACCGATGTTCGTGTCCCGTGTGTTACATTTCACGTCACAATCAGCTGATCGTTTGTGTCCCGTGTTCACAACGTCAAGTCACATTTTCCCTTTACAGATATTTTAAGCCCAACCATGTTGTTTTTTTCTGAGACCTAATATTGGTTTTGTTGCCTAAAACTAAGAAAGTGTTTTGTTTAATTCACATTAAGCACATGTTTACTGTGCGAAAAGTGCCGCAGAGGTGTTGCTAAGCACATGTTTAATGCGACAGAAAGCGACGCCGAGGGGTCTGACAAAGCATCAGTAGGATGTGATGAGATGGGATGAGAACGTGTTGAATAGTGACTGACTAACTGGAAGTGAGAACAGGTGAGCAGGAGGTGAGGTGAGTGCAGAACTAATAAGGGACAGGTGAAACTGATCAGAGTGATGTCAACAGAGCTTCTGTTGACAACATGGGAAGTCGTGTACACAATATACTCAGCGTTCAACTTGTTAAGGCGTGAGAACTCCGCTGCTAAGCAACGGCAATATTAAGGTTACTGTCGGCATCTAGAAGCCACAGAGGCTAACAATTTAGCAAGCGGGTAACATAATGCAGTAAATGCAAAGGCATAATGACAGAGGAAAAAGATGAGGCTGTTGGAAATTTCAATATCTGGTAACACTTCATTTTACAGGTCCACAAATTTCATGGTAATTAGGTGATAATTAGCAAGTAACCTATTTGAAATTTCTTTGGAATTACTGCCAAATTACCCCAATATTTACCTCAAAATGTATAGAAAATTATTTAATTATAAACGTTATTTAATAATTATATTTTCTCAAAGAAGAATTCAAAGTTAATTTATATGCTTTATTTCTTAATAAACTCCCTGAATCATGACATTACCTAACAGGTTACATTTGTGTCGACAATAAGTCACACAATGGTGAGATTTGTGCCTGATCAGAAGTGTCTTCTATTAGTTTTGATTTTCCACCTTCGATGAAGAGCAGCGCACAGCAATATATTAACTTATTATGCACTGAAAAATGAATTTCCATGGCCTCCGCCATTTCTGACAACGTCAACAAACAAGTCGCAACTCACGAACTCATAACTTTCAGAAACTTTCCACTTCCGAGGTCGTGAATACCACAAGAGGGGGGCGTTCATATGGACTCTTCTCCTGAACTCGGTAAACACGACCTCATTTGAGGGCACCAATACAACCAAACATGACACAAGAAAAGATTTTTCAAAATAAAGCAGTTAAAACAAACTATGACCAAGACCCAGGACCATGACTTCAACATTGTATTTCGATTGTTTAATATAACGTCTTGGGAGAAATGAAGTGCTGTAACAGTTTTTCTGCCTGACAACAAGACTCTAAGCTAACACTAAGAAATAGAAACATTAAAACTCTGCCTGAAACCAAAAAATCGTCATCTTTTCATTTCTGTTCGGGTTAAACAAAGGAGATCGCCTCTTGGCTCTCGCTCTGTACTTAACGCACATGAGAGTGGCATCGATTTTCTCATTGAACTCTGGGGGGCAAAAAACAAATAAGCTTATTTCCCAAAAATGTTAAAACTAATCCTAAAATCTGTGTTTTTACAGCAGCGAGGACCGGCCGAAAAAATTTCCACACAAGCACGGTGGGTTGTTATTGAAATTCAGCCCTCACAAGTGTATAAACTAAACACACACACACTGGCGACACAGACACATTAACACGCTACACAGAAAAATAAATGCAATCTTAAAATGCACTGATGACTCATTTTAATCGATGGGAGACCGCTCTATAGTCGCTCCAATCTCCGGGGACGGCTGGCTCTCCCAACTCAGTGGGGGTTCGCTGGGAGAGATCCACCGGATCGATAGATCACTTGCCCTCCGAAGGGAGAGAGAGCAGCGAAACCAATCCATGAATCTGTTGAGTTATGTGTGTGTGAGAGGAAAGCGATCTGTATGTAGAGTGTGTGGATGTGAAGAGAGGAACTAAGAGCTCTTCTGGGTCCACCAGACCCATTTCTCTTTTAAAGTAACTTCATCATCCTCCCTTAGTGCCACTGTGCGTGTGTGTGCATGTGTGTGTGCATGTGTGCGTGAGCATGCGCTTATGTGTGTGTTTAGTGTGATAATTGGGCGTAAACAACAGTGAGACAGTAATTAGGGATATGCCATTTCCCTTCTCTTCTCAGCTGCATTGTCTTTAAAGGTGCCGATGATTATGATTGATGTGCCTTTTATGCAGTGTGTGTGTGTGCATGTGTGTGTGTGTGTGCTTGGGAGATTGTGATAAAGGGTTATTGTATTCGGACTCAAGCTGTGCTGCATTGAAAGGGGGCCGTACCGAGTCATTATGGTCAGTAAGACATCCATTGATCAAACTGTCAAGTATCTATGTTTGTGTGTGTGTGCGTGTGGTTTCGAGTGTGTGTGTGTGCTCTCGCCTGATAAGCTAATTGCCCCTCGGCCAATGGAAATACACAGTCTAATGGCTCAGAAACATTAAGTCAATTAGCAAATATAACAACAGGCGACGATATTGTCATTCTCTTACACATTTCCCCTCATCAAACACATTATTCAACTCGCTGTTTGTTGTTCTTTTCTCCCTCCTCTTTCTCTGCGTGTGTGCAGCTGGTATTTACACGCAACTACATGTGAGATGCTAACATACATGCACACACCCACTTAGTATGCTCTTCACTAACATGCAAACGTCCATGCACGTCATGCTGAAAATGAGGCTACGCAACGTGATGGGAACTGAGAGGTGTCGATACCTTGGGGAGCCGATTAACAGTGGGGTTTTTTTCCACACACACATGTACAAGACATACAGATGCAGATGCTTGCCAACACAATAATTTATTCAATCTAAAAAAAGAAGATAGCTGCTGTATCCCTTCCATCAACACAACGCCTTCAAACATGCATGAACACACCCAAACAGCATCCACATGTACAATAACACACACACGGATCGCACACGGAGGTATCTGGAATAAAATGGGATTAACTGTAGCTGCAGATAATCCTGTTTGTTTTCTTTAAAGTCAGATTTTTTTTTTTACAGCACTACATTCTCAACAAGCTTTGGAGTTGAAACCCAAATCTGTCAATTTCCCCCGTTTCTCAGGGAAGGTGGGCGACCACGTTACTGTACCTCACACACGGACGTGCTAAAACTCCAGGGAGGAATCGTATTAGTGTCTTTATCTTATATCCGTATCCATCCAGAAGGAAATTGTCATCCGACGTGATTTGACTTCGCTCAGAACGTCACTAATTCCATCAATATTTTCACTGCTGCTCCGGCAAGGCGGCTTAAAGGTAAAAAAGCTCGAGACTGAAAATTGTGATTCAGCTCCGCGGGTCAGCTCATGGAAAGTGTGCTCTGGGAAAATGAATGAGAAAGGCAGTTAGCACTCACATGCTCCAGTGGAGCCGCTCAGCAGCCGACAGTAGCAGACAGGGGTTCCGCTCCCAGGTGTGAATGTTTGTAAAAGCAGCAATATAGCAGAAACAAAATTGAACTTGTGCAAATCCCAACTGCTGTCCATCACGGCGCTGAGAGCAATACTCACTGCAACTGAAGATCTGTTCGTTTAAGACACTTTAGTTCAAGGGTCAGTTAATCCAAAACACAAAAACATTTATTTCCTCTCTGCCCCTTGTTGTATCGAGCCACGCAGGGAGTTTTATTTGGAAATATCTGCTTCTGAAACAAGAACATTCACCCATGGTCAACACATTTTCACTCCCAACTCGTCAAATACCGCCAACCTGGTACCCCTCTTACATTACTTTCTGTCAAACCAGGGACGGCGTGTCAACATACGCTCGTTACATGCATAGTGTCACCTGTATTAACATGCGTCCTCAGTGATCGGATCACAAGTGGACAGCTTTAAGTACAGGTATGAACACACTCAAGGACGCATTGAGGACGCATTGAGATCGGATCATTCAGACCACATTCGGAGGTAGTCTGGGATACATATGACCACATTCTTGCCCCTCAGGTGAATAAACAGGCAGACACGGGTGCTTGTCAGCATGGAAACGGCCTCTGTGCTCTACTGTATCCTGTCAGTACAACTGTATTTTATTAAAATATATCTTGTTATAGGCTACATATCTACAGACTATCAGACTACGCACGCAAAGTGCATTATTACCGGGACCGCCGGTACAATAAACTTTTATTTTGATGTTAATACAATGTACCAGAATTCACAAATATGTAGGATATTACTACTGACATTCATGTAATCTTACGTCACAACATCTGCTGTATTATCCGTGTGTTTACTATGTGTTTATTTGCATATAGGAAGTGAGATCGGATCACAAGTGGCCACTGAAGATGCATGTGGAGACACATTCTAATGCCAGGTGTGAACAGACGTACTTAAAGCTGTCCACATTTGTTATCCGATCACTGAGGACACATGTTAATACCAGGTCTGAACAGGGCCTTAGTTTCACACGGGACACAGACAGTGAACTCCCGGTTGAAAGTCTTGTGTTTTGTTTGACCCCTACCATCCCCCTGAGCCTACTCTGTGACAGGTCTAATGACAGGTCCATTATCTCCTAACAATTTTTTAATAATTTCTTGAACGTTTTCTGGAAAGAACTAAAAAATTGGTACAAATTATGGGGAAATAAAGACAGGTCTGGAGACAGATATTTGAGTTAATTTAGTTGTGTTGAGTTCATAAGCAGTTGTTCATTTCCAGAGGAATTTCCTTGAAAGAAGTGCGTTTCAACCCAAGTAAATATTCCTGAATTATTAATTAGCTTTTTGTAAGCTTGCCTGCAGACAAGCTTCACATTTTTGCATGTTCAGTTGACCATGATTCAACTGAACGCTGTCTCTAATCTGCCTATGATTAGTGCATGATTCTTTCCAGGAAACGTCCTCAGAAGTTATTAGGAAATTGTCAGGAATTTACGGATTAATTAAAGAGAACCTTTTATGCTTTTGTGCATTTTCCCTTCCCTGTAGTGTGTTATATAGTTTTTTTGTGCATGTAAAAGGTCTGCAAAGTTACAAAGTCCTGACATAAGGGAGTTACTCTCCCCCGCAGAAACACTGCTCCTGAACTGCCTGAAACGCCTTGCTTGAAGACCCGCCTTTTCTTCCATAACGTGGTGATGTCACCAAGTAACAAATTTGCCTATATCTGCCTAGTGGCTAGTTTTGGCACAAACAAAGCTAGTAAGAGCAGAGCTGGAGCGGACTTCGAAGAGTTTGGGCCAGCTGACCAATCGGAGCAGATTGCTTCTTGTTTCTTTCTTTTTTCTGGATGTCACTGCAAAACATGTTCAGTGAAACTCACCATTAATATGTAAATAACGGTTAAAATGAACACATTTGCATCTGGTCAACGGCGAGTGCCACTCCTTCCGAGAAGAGTGGGTCTTCTATTTTGAATTGGAACTCTGCACAAATGCTTCCTGCGGCTTCTGTCCCCTGTTCAGTTTGACCTGATTTATCTGTCTAACTTCTGGCTGGCTAAGCCTCGCAGCTTTCTCTATGATCTTGTCTAAATTTACATCTCTCAACATGCCCCTCTAATCGTGGCTGAGGAGAAGTTCTCATCGCTGCTGATGAAAGAGTAAGAGGTCGATCAAATGCAAAGCAGCTTCTCTAAAGCCTCCTTTGCATCGCACATCGCTCTGTCTTTGCGGTCTGCAGCTCGAAAACACCACCAAGATGGTCTGAAGGCAGCGTTCCCATGAAAATCAATGATCAGACTTTAGTATTCCTCCATGAAGAGAGTGTGAGAACATCTCAGAAAAATATGGGCGATGATTAGTGTGAAAAAGTGTTTGTGTTCAGCCGTAATAAAGATAGCGGGACAAATCTGTGTGTGTGTGTGTGTCTGCCTGGGATAGGGGTGTGTGAGGGAAAAACAAATTGACTGGATGGTATCTGATGGACGAGAATGACCAGAGAGAGAGACGTTTGTCCTCCAACGTCCCAGATACATTAAAGATATGGTGCGAAATATGCTTGTCAGCATGAATCAATGTCAAGTTCAGTGTACACTGCAATACAAACACGACACAGTCAAGTCTCAACTGGAGAAAGACCTTACAGAGCGGCAGATCCAACGCGATAAAAATGCCGGCATGGATGTAAACCATGAACACTTGAATAGCCCTTATTTAAATCATTAGGTCCTAAAAGTTGTAAAATGCACTGATAGCTGAATCCAGAGTTATTTCCCTTCCTCCTCCGCGGCTGGAGCGAGGGCTGGGAGGTGGAGTTATAGGAAACGCTACTGCGCCTGCTCTATGGGCCCAATGGATGCGGAAGATCACTGGAAGATCCCAGTACTTTATCACTCGGCAGTCGAGCCATTTTGGCTTCATGCGCCACTGAGCAACTCTCATAGGAATGAACGGGAGCCCGCCTCCAACGCTGCATCCAGTTCCCTTCATACATCCATGGTTTCTGTCGGTTGTGAGTACAACAAATACAATACAGCCACGCACCTCTTTACGTAAATGTGATGGCAATTTCACCTGCTGGGTGTAGTGGCGCCACTACCCAGGGTAGATGATGTGGTTTGACACCGGAAAACTTTAAAAAGGGATGTTAAAGAACCAGGTCGATAAGCAGGAGTTTCAACAAAACATTTATTGAAAGAAAGGACAAAATTGAAACCCAAGAAGCTAAATTAAACTAAAGAAAAAAAGAACACCAAACAAAAGAAAGCTGCAGCCTCTCAGCAAGCTGACAATTCCTTTTTACCCCCTCCTTACTCCACCTGCCCAGGTACGTATAAGTATAGAGTGAGCTAAACCGAACAAACATCCAAAATCACACAGAATAGTGAACATACCATTAATAGAAGATCTCTAAGTTACTGCTGACATGTTAATATACTGTATATCTAAGGGGCCCATCCATACCTATCTACTATCTTACCTATCTCATCTCTTAACCCCTCCCTGCTAAGAGGACATAATGAGACAAACCTGTTTGCACTTTACTTGATTGAGCTGCTGAGCAGCAACACTGCAGGCAGAACAACAAAAATCCTATGAACCTATAAAACAAACAAACTAATGCGCATGTAATGTTTTTTTACAGTTTTACACAGGTTTCTGTGAAGGTTATGATTTGGGCTGTTTTTTTTTTTAATTGAATTGGGCGGGTTTTAAGTCGCAAACTGTCAATCTGAACTGGAAACACTACAAGGAGGTTCAGTGTGTGGCAACTACAACATTATGTACTATTGACCTCTATATTAACTAAAACTTTAGATCTTGAGAACAAACAAATAAAAGACTTCTATATTATATAAAGAAAGGACTTTAAAGAAAAAGACTGCATCAGAACAAACAGCTCATTTGAATACAGTCTCTCAGGTTCCTACTACCACCCTTAGCAAAAGAAACTATATACTGTATACATCAATATATGATATATACCATCCTGGCCTCCAGGAGCAATAAACATGCTGAAGACAGTGGAAATCCAGTGAGTAGAGTAGATGTTAGTGTGTTTCCATTGAGTTTGTTTGGTTGCCAAGCAGAGAGAGCTAATTGCAGAAAACGAGTATATTAAAACCATTACTTAACCTATAATATTCATACAGGAACTATAATTACTGAAATGAGCTTCTAATTGCCTTAATGGTTGGGTACTTTGTATGACATGCTGCTATGGGGAGCTCTTGGATTGTACTTGATTAATAAAGCTTCAGTTGCTATGATAGACTATTTGTGTATAGCATTAAAGTTTGTTATGGGGAGTCTTTCCGGCTCTTTAGCGCACGAAGAAGACCACTGAAATGACCGCTTACCTTCTGGAAAAGAACTGCTGTGCATCTGCACACAAAATATGTTGACATTTTTTAACCGCACGCTCGAGGGGCTTATTAGAGGATTTATTAATACATAGCGAAATAGAGAGGATAAACACCATCATCTTGGCAACCCAAACGTTGCTATTATAAATAGCTTGAACTGCTCTATGAAGCGTTAATAAACTGTTTTGTTCTATTTTGCTTCACCCCTCCAGCACATCACCACCAGTGTCACGGCCTCATCTACAGCTCCCTTGGGACGATCTATTTATAGGGCTGCATCCTTGTAAATTGATGTAATTGACAAGGTCAACACCAAAGTCTTTAATCACTTGTGGCATCTTTCCTGATTGAACTCTGCGTATGGTGAACCTCAAGGGACTGTGAGTGGGATTCTGTTTTGTTGTTTGTTTCTGTGGAGTTTTCACTTAAAACAGAAGCCTTCAATGACTTTTACACTACAGTATATGGATGTTTCTGCGATGAAATGTTGGATTTATGTCAAAATTTGCCGTGCAATGCTTGATAAATATATACACAGTGTTATTACCCATCTTGACATAAAACAAATTACTAAATAATATGATTTAATACAATTTATGAAGCATTTTATGGGTCTAAACACCACGTTTCTTCATGTCCCACAACTGTGGATTCAATGTTGAGATACGTCAAATGAGTTAATTCAATTACAATATGACATCATTTCAAATGGAATTGTTTCATATACATAAATATACATATTACTTTACAACATGTTAAAACTCTTTTTTGTTTACAAATCATTTACATTAACTTTTTCATCTAATTGCGCCTGTCCCACACTTCTGAGTCCTTACCGCTACACTGAACAAATGCCATAGTAAAAGTTTTATTCAAAGCCAAACAAATCTAGTTTCCATGGAAACAAAAGTTAGCAAGTGAGCACATGGATGACAGGTTGGGCCGCCCACATAGGTGACCCTCAAGATCAAGAAAAACAAGGTTAAGATCACCTTTTTCTTTTTATTGTGTGTCCTTACCGTACAGCTTAGTCATTGTGTATTTTAACTACATTTAAAAAATAATGGCGCACTGTAAAGCTGCGGCCGCGAGCCACCTTCGCCCCGAGCCTTTTCCAAGCCGACCTAGAGCCGGTCACGGCGCACCGCCTCGTATGCGGGACTCCCCAGCCTGCCGTGTGTCGCTCGCACCCTCCAGCTGGCTGTTAACGAGGGTCTTTTGGCACAGAGAAGTACTTGTATCGGTACCCGGTATCGGCGAGTACCCAAATGTAAGTACTTGTACTTAAACTCGGTCTGAAAAAAAGTGGTATCAGTGCATCCCTAGCCCTGAGTAAGTCTTGTTTGCTTGTCAGTGATAAATGAAAATATTCTTTTTTTGGCAGGATACACCAGCAGATATAGAGGGAACATGTAAAAGCTGGATAAATATCACCTTACCAGAAGTACATTGCACCTTAACCTGCTGCTATGAACACCCTCAGTGCCACCATGAGGGAAAAACATGGAATTCACAAGCTTTTCTGAAATATGTCATCATTCTATACTATATGTGCCAAGTTTTGATGTCTGAGCTGATTTCTTACAGCAGGTGGAGACATTGGTCAACTTTTTTTTTGCAAAGTGGTATTTAGGTGTCACAAAAGCCTGGAGGATCTTCTACAAGTAACACATTTGCAAAGCTGCTTTTATACTGCACTTTACTTTTAATTTAATTGCAAAGACACTAATAAGACATCTGAATGGCTTTTGTGTTCCTTTAAAATCCTAATGCATCTTTTCTGCATGTGTCCCCTGGTGAATCCGTATTGAAATGATTCAAACAAAAACTGAATATGACAACTAGATGACAACTTTTTCTATTAAGACTCTCCAGGAACTTTGTGTATTTAAACGTTATATTGACACCCTGCCTCTTGCTCAATGTGTGCTGAGTTAGGGCAATGCACAGGCTGGAACGCTCTGCTTCCTCACCTAACAGTTATTTCACCTGTGGTTAAGTGATAACGACAGACACAAGCTCACTCATGCTCTTGTCAATTATGTGCATATAGATTGTGGAGAAAGAAGACAAAAGTTCAACGAGAGGAGAAAATCAGATAACTGACCCAAAGCCCTGAATGCAGTCTAGGATGTGTTGAAAAGCTAAAAGTAAAATGTTAAACATGATAGAAAAATTGCATTTTGCCTTTGATCACTTCACCTCAACTCCCAAATTAAAAGTGTTTGGTACTAGATTAACGTCCTCATTGAAAAAACCAAATGGCTCTTGAACTGGAATCTAGACCCCCAACCCTAAAATCAACTCTTTCCGATTTGCATATATGGGTCAGACGCTTCCACAGTTGGGAAGATGGGAGACTTAGTGGTCTCTGCAGGCGAGACCAGGCTTTTGAAGATCTGCAGTATGAGGTTTGTTTGGTGGATGAGCAGGGGCCTGTGTGTGTCGAAGCTGTTTGGATTTGTGCTTACAAAAGTGCTGAATCGTTTAGAAGAGTAACCAGATACCAGTGAAATGAGCTCGCTGCTGAGATCTGCTTCTGCTCCTAATAGGGATGCTAGAGATGCGGTACCATTAATGTCCAAAAAAGCCCATTAGTTATTTGTTTGTAGCTATTGTTTATGTAAAATAAATAATGATATTATGCTTGGGTGTATTGAAAATGGGAAAAAAAAGGCTGGATTACCAACTCGGCCAAATACACTTAGGGGCCCAAAAAGTCGGTCATTTGGTCCACCACTGTAGTCCCAGCACGTTCGAAAAGACGTATGAATGCCATGATAATGCGCAAGGCATTAAGCATGCAATAAACGCCTTTTTTGCGAGTCATTTGTACACAATGTGGTCTGTACTGACTGCAATGTAAACGCAACTGCGTAAATATGCCGCGCTCAGAGCTAGTGACATAGAATAAAAAGTGAGAAAGGCCGCGTATGGTTACATGACTTTTAACCAGGAGACTGTGGTTTTATTTGGAGACCGAGTGTTTTGTTTTGTAAGTTACGTTAGTGATGTTTGTCACGTGATGTGTTTTCCGTACTTATGTGACGTTGTTTACGTATGTATTTTACTTTTTACTTTTTTTAAGCCCAATCATGATGTTTTTCCTAAACCTAAGTGATTTTGTTGCCTAAACCTAACTGAGGATGTTGCCTAGTTTGGTTGCATGGCGTACAAATGACACACGAAAAGCCAAAACTGCGTCACGCGGAATGTGCCTGCAATGTCGTGCTAAATGTGGTACATGTTTGCAAAAAGATGTACTTTCATGGTCCCCAGAGGATGAATCCTAATGACTTTGGTGATCCCCTTCCTCTAACACCACCATGAGGTTAATTTAAATGTCTCAACAACTATTAGATGGATGGCCATGAAATTTGGTACACACACAAGGTCCCCAGAGGAATAGTAATAACTTTGGGGATCCGCTGACTTTTCATCCAGCGCCACCATCAGGTCAACATTTTCATTCATCCAATTCTTTGGTTTATGACCAAATAACAGTGGACAACCTGAGACTGAAAAGTGAAGCCAATGGTGAAGTGCCTTAAACTTGCATTCTTTCTAATAGCCAGCAGGGGGCGACTCCTCTGGTTGCAAAAAAGAAGTCTGATTGTATAAAAGTCGATGAGAAAATGACCCAGACTGGACTACTTTAACTCTTTCACAATATGTTTTCAGTTCATGAAAGTTAATTGTAACATTTCGGTCCTGTTTTATTCATCGTTCGGTTTTACTTAGCCCCACCCTCACATATCATTTCTAGTTTTTGATAAAAACCAAGATGGCAATGACCAAAATGACGAACTCATGGCTTCAAAACGGCAGTCCACAAACCAATGGGTGACGTCATGGTGAGTACGTCCACTTCTTATATGCAGTCTATGGCAAATACTTACAAAAAGAGACTCCCATCAACTAAGATGGTGAACATGGTAAACATTACACCTGCTATTCATCAGCTCTCTAGCAATGTCATTGTGAGCATGCTGAATTTAGCAACACTGTGTCTCACAGAGCTGCTAGCATGGCTGTAGACTCTTCTTGATTATTTGATTAAATGCAAATCACAGTAGGCTATATCAACTACAGGCTTGTAGAGGAGCCCTGTTTTCAAAATCTAATGTTAAGACCTTATTGTTTATAACTCATATTGCGCTCACAGTGGACCATTCATAAATAAAGTTGTGTTTAATCAAATTACCACAACCCAACATACACAGAAAACCTGAGGCCAGGTAGTATTGCAGCATAGGAGTATGCCTACTAGTTCAACTGGTCTGTCTCTGGGCAAATAATGAAGCTGCCATTTATAGCCTACTGTGTTCTCTGAACTTGGATGGCACATACTCAAAAGGGGCACAGCAGAAAACTAAAGCTTTCACTGGTTTCCTCTATGTATATATTTACAGTTTACAGTATGTTCAGTAGCAGTCCACGATAATATATAAGTATATATTACAATCTGATTAGACTTTTATGGGATAGTATATATTGGTATCTTTCCTATCAAAGATGGCTGTTTTTAAGTGCCATCTGTCATGATGAGCACAACAAATACATAGCAGCCAGAGCCAGACTGACGCAGCAGAGGATCATGGTTAATGTTTGCTGTTTGGTGACATCTGCTGGTGGAAAACAACATTTACTCTTAAAAAAGTTAGACTCACGGTAAGATTACTACTGCTGCTACTGCTGCTCTATAATTAGAATATTACTATATTCACAACTACCAATACTGATTGTGATGTTAAATATATTTCACAACAAAATAACTCTGGATGTGCTCATAAGCTGTGTTTAAATATACATTTCCTTTTGTGTTTGCTGTTGATGTCATACAGTTGTTTTAGAAGGCCAAAAAAAAGATTTTATTTATTTATTATTATTATTATTATTGATGTTGTTGTTATTGTTGTTATTGTTATTGTTATTATTGGTGTTGTTGTTATTATCAATAATAATAATAATAACCAGTGGTGGAGTACATTCACTGAGGTACTGCACTTTTTGAAAAACTTGCACATTACCATTTCATTTTAGGTTACTTTATACTTCTATTTTACTACATTTAAGAGGAATATATTGTACTTTTTACTGCACAAGTGGTCAACTATATCCAGTAGGCTAGTATTGATATATTTGACAAATAAAATAAAAATAAAAGTTAAAGA
The DNA here is from genome assembly GCF_015220745.1 of Sebastes umbrosus. Taxonomy (NCBI): domain Eukaryota; kingdom Metazoa; phylum Chordata; class Actinopteri; order Perciformes; family Sebastidae; genus Sebastes; species Sebastes umbrosus. The sequence continues at coordinate 23,115,232 of NC_051284.1, read as the reverse complement.
AAATTCCAAAAACTGAAATGAGATTTCAGATTTGTGTAGCAGAACTTTATTTGTTCTGCTTTTTTCTCCCATTAATCATCTAATGACCCCCCATATTTATATAATAAAGCCACACCTCAGCCAGCTACAAAAATAAAGTTCTACTTTGACATTGAAGCATCGGTGTTAACAATCTAATAATATCATAAATATCAGTCAAGGGGATCAATATTTGTTTACTTTTGACGCTAAGTATATTTAGCAGATAATACTTTTGGATTTCTACTTAAGTGAGATTTTGAATGCAGGACATTTACTTGTAATGGAGTATTGATAAAATAATAGATAAGTTGCAAACCAGGGGAATCTTAAAGTTAGCCCCAGAAGGATAACCACAAAAATTGAAGGGAAGAGGGGAAATACCAAATAAAAATGAGCCTTAAAAAAAGAAAGGCTCCCTACCCTCAGTAAAATATTTAGATTAGTGGACTGACTGACTAGAGGATACACCCTCTGGGAAACAGAAGTCGACTAATGAGAAAGACACTGGCAGCAATGCCAGGTTAAAACTGAGAAGCCACACCACGCAGACCTGCTCCACCTGCTCCAAGAGAAAACAGAAAACGGTAAGCAATCATGCGGATAGGTTCACATTGTAACTTCTGCCAATGGAAACACCTCAACACGGAAAAACAAGCAACAGAATGAAACTCAGACAAAGTGATACAATGGAGTCAACGTCTGAACACTGGAAACCAGATATCAGCTTCACACACCTGTGCCGCATCAGGGACAATCAGGCTCCCACAGCTTCCCCTCCTCACAGATAATTAACCCAACCAGCCCGGTGACCTGTCCTCACACGTACTTTCACTTCCCTTTTTTTTGCATCTAAACTGTCCCATTTAAATCCAACTACCCAGAGATAGTCTTTGTATCCTGCCATGGTGGTTAATGCATTTATTTTACCTGTGAATTACTGTTAAAGCAACACAGATCTGCGCATATCAGTAAACCTTAAATTTCTTAATGGTTTATATTACAGATGGACAACAGAAAAACAACTCAATATGTCACCTTGACCTTCAGACAAGATGTGAATTCTCTCTTTTAAATTTAGTCTTACATCATTAGCTGCAATCAAACAATGAGCGATATTAAAACTATTCCTATCATGGATAAAGTATTTGTGTGCAGACCCACCTGCTGAGATTAACAGATGAATGTCAATGAAGATAAATGTGAAGGCCTCTTAAAATATACATTCATTTGCTATGAAATAGAAATAATGTGCCACTGACACTACGCTTTTAACATTCCCCAAACATTGCAGCTTCCAACTAATTAATTTGTATTATTTAACACTGCAGCGGGTCAGCTCATTGATATTGAGATCAACATTCTGTAAACAGCAAAGGTTGTTTCAAAACATGTCTTGTAACTTGAAAAAAATTAAAAGATAAATGCACCAGCGCCATTGTAAAAAAATCAACCTATTTTATTTTTCTAATGTTATGGTATTATTATAATGTTGAATCATCATTATAAAATATGGATTTTCTCCCAATTTATTTACTGTTTCGATGCTTTGGACAGCTTAGTGGTATTTTACACATAACAAGCTCCTTAGTAGTAATTCATTAATTGATCACACTAAAAATTACACACTGGAAGATAATGCAGTGTAACTGAACTGTCCAACAAGTCTATGAGAAAATGAGCCTACTTCTCACTTGATTTATTACCTCAGTAAACATTGTAAACATGAGTTTATGATCGAAATCGATGGTTTCAAGTCTTCTTCAATACAACATGATGTTCATTTAGTAAGTTATGGTCCCCTTTAGAGTCAAATAGACCATAAAGCAGGGGATGCTTTAGGGCGGGTCTACCCTGTGATTGACAGGTCGCTACCACGGCGTTGTCCGGTCTGGGAGTTTTCCGTGTTTTCGTCTTACAACTTTAACTCTTTCACAGTGTGTTTTCAGTTCATGACAGTAAATTATAACCTTTTTAGTTGCCTTATTCAGCGTTCGATTGTACATAGCTCCACCCTCTCGTGTCACTTCTGGTCCACAAACCAATGGTTGATGTCACAGTAACTACGTCCACTATTTATATACAGTCTATGATTGGGGTTCAGATTTGTGACCTTTTTCATCCCACGGAATAATCATCTGACACAGCAAAATAAGCAACTAGTGACACCCAGATTTGTAACTGTTGTTTTTAGAAGGATGTTAATGTCATTAAATATTTGACAAATCAAATGGATATTTTTTTCAGCCCATAAATCAAATTTCTGCATTTTTCTTTTCAGAAGGAAGAAATTCTCAGACAGCCAAAATCTAACAGTTGTTAAACAATGTCCAGGTTTACAGACGGGGGCAAGATACAAGGGCATATACAAGGAAATTTACATTACATTCACAGTTGATGAATCTAAGTGGGACTCTATACATGCCCGGGGCAACTTCGCGGTGACAAGGCTCCAGGAAGTCACCGCTCGGGGGCCAAAAAAATGGTTCGTCACATAACCCTTTTGAAGGGACATGCACTGTTTTGGCCAGTTAGCTACACTTAATGAGCATAATATTATTCACGCTCCACTGACCCCGTCTGTTCAGCCGCTGGAGGGGATCCAAGGGGACACCCGACTGTGGGACTTCAATGACAAGCTGATCCCAGATGTGAACAACGTGCTGAGGAGAGCAGAGCTGATGAATGGGATGGACGGACATACAGACGGATGGAGATATTCAGAACTGCATGTATGTATTCATCAAATCTATTCTATTGATTTCAATGATCCAGACTGAAATATCAAAAAAATGATCAGATGGATTACTATAAAGTTTGGTATAGACATGCATAGCCTCTGAAGCAACCTCTGAAGACTTTTCTTCTAGCGCCACCAGCAGGTCAAACATTTCACTACTACTTGATGGATGCTTCTTTACTTTGTGGTTTTGAGTGAAATATGTAAAGAACTATTGGATGGATTGCCATGAAATTTGATTCAGACATTCATGTCCCTCAGTATGAATTATACAGGCTTTTCTCATGCACCGTTTGTAGCTATACCAATGAAAAATAATGCACTGTAATTCGTATATATCCCACAAAATCAATTTGTAATCCACGTAATCGTGAATCAGGAAGTATAAGGTGTTCCTACGCCGTATGAAACCAGAAGTCAACGTTTATTTATTTGTCTGTACTTAAGTTACACCACTTCTGTAGTTACCCAAACCACAAACCACCTCCTAAACCTAACCAAGTTGTTTCCTATTAAAACGGAAGTTCATTTTGAAAAGATTGTCTGCATGTAACAAGCGGAAATTGACACATGTTGCTGGACATTCGTAGGAAAATGCACGAAAAATGAGGAATAACATTTCCTAAGATATCGTACTGTTACGTGCCGTGTTGTTTTGTGTGTTTCTACTCTCTCTCCTGTGTCTCTTCAGGTGCCGTCCTCCCCCGCCGTGCAACTGCAGCGAGTGAGTGGTTGTAAACGGCTGGGCCAAGTCACCCAGTGCACAGTTTTGCAAGCTGTGTGTTGTGGTTACGGCGGAGTTGCAGGGGATTCCTCTTTGAGGAAGTGTGTTTGTGTTTCAGTTTGTGACCTTATTTGTTGCCTCCATTGATTCAGTTTAACTTTCCTCCTGAAAGCAGTTTTCATTTGGTGGTTGTACTCATTTTCATTTATTGTTGATTGATCCTTGGTTTTGTTTGCACACCTCCGTTGCCCGTCTCTCTTTCCCTGGGTTTATTTTATTCTTACTCCCCCCTGGATCCTAAACAGGGGAACGTATCACACACAAACTGTTATATGAGGGTACATTGAAGGGGTAAGACATGCAACAAAGGTCCAACGGCCAGAATCGAACCCGGGATGCTCCTGTCACGACATTTAGCTCAAAGCGCCGCTGTGCCCAAGTACAGCCTCACAGAGCTGCTGGCATGGATGTAGATTCTTAGTCTTGTTTAATTAAGCTTTTGGCTAAAGTCCGAGCTGGCGGACAATGATTTCACTGGGATCTCTTTGCAGGCTTTTCTGTCACACAATGATCATCTTAGCTGAAACGACCTTAACCAGTCACCTTCACCTGTATTGTTTCTCTGCTGTCTTTGACGTCAATGCTGCTTCACTCCTCCTACACTCCACCACCACCGTGTAAACTGATTTAATTGGCAAGGTCATCGACAAAGTCTTAAAAAAAATGATGTGTAACTATTTTGTAATTTCTTTGATATTGCTGTAGTAAAAGCAACTAATGTGTCCGCCAGGAGAACGCCTTGTTTGTTATGAAAAATGAAACAATGATACATGTAAGTATAAGTGGGAGTATGTATATTCTCCCAGTTGTGTATTGGCAGGATAGAATACACCAGGCAGGAATAGAGAAAGTCATGCAACAGCTGGATAAATCTCACCTCACTGGCAGCTTAGCCTACTGCTACGAACACCCTCAGTGCCACCATCTGGGAAAAAAATAGGCGTTATATAACATGTAGTCTCACTAGCTTTTCTGGAACTCCAGCAGGGGTCAAATAGGGAGAGTTTACACAATTCTGTGGGAACATAGATAAAGGTTTATTCTTATAAACTGGTTAAAAACTATGAATACATCACTATACTCACCGTGTCCACAGCTCTGTGCTGTCATGTCACCTGCATCCCCGCAGTATGTGTCCCCCTAAATATAGCGACGGTATGGGATGGAATTAAATATAGAAGACATAAGTTGTGAATACAAAACAGGGACACATGTTGCATAGAATGAAAATGTATTTCGTGTAAATAAAATACATGCATTTACATTTAAAATATAGTAAAAAGAGCTGCTGATGTTTGGCAGACGTTTCCATAGATGGATTGTCGGGCTATATGAAAAACTTCTGAACAGTTTTCTTTCTCACAGCAGGTGAGAAAGGTTAGTTTTCATAATGGATAACACTTTTTTGGCTCGCCAGGCAGAGTGCAAGTTGCATATGCAGCCAAGCAGGATACTGAAACCATAACTTAACCTAAATTACTAATTATTGTCTTTCCACAAGAGCCTATTATTTTTCAACCTGGACCCTTATTTTGTGTCTCAATGAATAAAACATTTTCTTTATCTTTTGCTTGATCCAGTCTGTTTGTTATTGTGTCCAAGTCACGCTCATGGAGAATTTTCATTGTAAAATATGAATATCCGCATACTCTGGCTCAAATAAATACACGTGGCCATCGAATTCAAAGACCTCATCCACATTGTCGAAATTATCTAAATATTCAGCCATGACATTGAAAATCTTTTAGATAACACTAAGCTACACTTTCTGTACTCCAACACAACAAACTCTGCCCGGCTGGCACTCACATCTCCACCATGGATTCCTCTATTCCACCGTTGTCTTCCAGCAATACGTCAACTCGCCGGATTTCAGAACGAGACTTCTGCTTGAGCAAGACTCTTTTCATAATGTTGTCAGACACTTATAATTACAATCAGAGTCTGTCATGGCAAAACAAGCACTTTTAGTGGACGTAAATGACGGTGCCAGCTTGCCCCAATAGCCAGCACCTTCTCATTCCCAGGGCGTTAAATGCTAGTGTCAAAGTTAAAGTTCTATCTAGTGAAGCCCGTCTTGCAAAACAGTGTTGGCCGCGGTCGAAGGACGCGGGGAAGACTTTGGTCTTGAGGGCCGGAGTCTCTGCTGTACTCTGCTCCTCTGCCTTCAGGTAGCGCGTGCACACGGGCGAGCGCGAGCAACAGGACGCTGACTTTCGTTGACCTAACAGCCACAGGTGTTGCTGTTACAATAAATTTCATATTTTTACAAACAGTCCCTTTAAGAAAAATTTGTCATAATAATATAAAGTAGTAATTTTTATTTTCTTTTTTTCTCATAGTTTATTCTTATAATATTATGACTTTATTCTCGAAATATCAGATGTATTTATTTTTCCTTAATGTGGCCCTAAAAGGTTGCTGACCCCTGAGGATCAGAGTACTTCTTCCACCACTGACTGTATGCAGTAGTGTCAGTATATTTACCTTAATGAAATGGAAAACTACTGTGATGTAGTCGCTGTGGAGAGAGCCCAGAGATCATCTTTCAACCAGAGAGAGAGAGAGAGGGAGAGAGTCATCTCTAAACCTTTTTGTCTTCAGTGGCTCTACATCAGGAAGAGAGAACACACACCTCAGCTTCTCAGTAAGTTATACCATTTTATATTTAAGGCCAGTAATAACCCCCCAAAAATACTGATGTTACTCTGAAGCAAATCCTAATTACACAGCTTTTAGAAGAGACTGTATGATGCAGATCAAACTGCTTCAGGGACTATAGAAAGGATCAAATAGACAGTTATAATAAGCCTATTGATGCTAATTTGAATGGTGGAAGACATGTGTTTGTGTTTTGCCAATTTACTGGGTTTTATTTATTAATTTATTTGGGTATATTCGGCATCTTGAACAGTACTCTATCAGGGCATATTCACATCCCTCTTTTTTGTCTGTCACATGTCGACGCTGCTCTGCCTACAGCTGACAGCTATAATTAAATTGTTCTATTTCCCGACTTACTCTTGTTTGATAAGCCTTGTGGCAATTTTTGGCATGCACATCATCATTGGTTATTAGCTTACAAACATAACTTTTCAAAAGACATTCCACATAAAAGTTATTTATTAACTTATAAAGAATTTCTTGATAAATTCAAAATGCCTGTTAAAGCAAAGGAGTATGCTGTTGTTTTCTATGCCAATGTACTTATACGTCTACAAAACCCTGGTATTGTTGCTCAACCTTTCAATTCAGAAGATTGTGTGGAAAATTCATATTATACTATATAATATACTGAAAGAGAAGTGCTCTAACGAACATATTAGGTACACACTTAGTTATTGTTTCTGTCCCTTCATCTAGATGTTTTCCTTATTTGAGGATATACAGTGGGAGAAAGCTTGGAATACTGTGTCAATAACAAACTTAAGGAAGTGTCTTTCAAGATATTACATAGAATTTACCTGGTAAAACTTGTGTCGGAAAGATTTAAGCTTGATATTGATTATAAGTGTGATTTCTGTGGAGTATTTCCCATCTATATTCTTTCACTGTATCCATACAAGAATATTCTGGATGGATGTAGCCAACTTTCCACAAAAGAAACTTAAGATGAGTGTTAAAATAAATATGTTTGATGTAATGATATATTTTAGTCAAGATAAGATTGGAAATAACATGCTGTATATAATACAATTATTTATTATTTTTTGGAAATTAATGAATTTAAACAGTACAGCACCATCATACCCTATATTAAAAACAAAAAGCCATTAAGACTTATTAAATTATTATAATATTATGTATATAACAAAAACACAAACCTTGGCATTATGAAATGTATATGTAATTATTATTTTTTTTTGTTCAGTTATATTAAAGTCATAGTATAGTATGTTGAAAAAATTCATAAAAGTCAGTTCAATAAAGAAAGCATAAAAAAACATGCACCTCATCATTGACAGGTGGCATTAAAAAAACAACAGGTGGCATTCATCTGGCTGGAACAGGCGATTTACATAAATTTGTCTTGTTAAATCTGCAACAACGGATCTCTGTTGCGAATTGTCATGACAATATTGGCATGCTGTTAACCGGCTTTTTTGAATACTCGATTCTGATTGGTCAGTCACAGTGCTCTGCGGTCTGTTATCTCACCCATATGACACTTCAAATATTACGAGGCCTATGCACGCCTGCTATTTGTTGATCTTAGTTCTGCTTTTAAATATGCTTCAGCCCCATCTGCTAATCCAGAAACTGAAACAGATGAGTGTTGATCCTTTTTTAATTAAGTGGTGTTTTTCCCTTTTAACCAATCGAATCCGGATAAATCAGCACAGGTGCCCAACAGGGATGGGTCAGCTCACCAGTTCTTTTCACATCATACACAAATGAACAGCCAACCTAGGAACCACATATTCAAATGTTAATATGACACTGATGTCCTCAGCCTGCTGTACAAAGACATTTAATCCTTCAGTCTATTTCACTTTCTGTGCAATTTTGCTTAACTTTAAGCCTTAATAGAATTTAAACGGGTGAGTTGTTTAAAAATACATGTTTATTTCTACTGTAAAGTTGGGCAATTTAACATGAGGTCTATGGCAAGCCCCCAGAAAGCTCGGCAGGCTTTGAACAAATTTGTGGCCAAACAGTGGAATTTCAACATCTGTGTCCGTCACGTGATGCCATTGTGCCTAAAAATACTTTTCCCATAGACTTACATCAGGAAAGAGACGTCTGTAAATAATTTTTTTTTTTAGGTAAATCAACTTCCCAGTACGAACACTTGAATAGCCCTTATTTAAATCATTAGGTGCTTGAAGTTGTCACTAATAGCTGAATCCAGAGTTAAACCCCTTCCTCCGTTCATGTGAATGAGACCCAGGCCAAGGCTGGAGCGAGCGGCTGGGAGGCGGAGTTAAAGGAAACGCTACTGCGCCTGCTCTATGGGCCCAATGGACCCAACGTCTTTTGCTTCATGCGCCACCGAGCAACTCTCATAGGAATGAACGAGACCCCGCCTCCAACGCTGTATCCAGTTCTCTTTACACATCCAGGGTCTATAGAGAGGTGAAGTCCTGCCCCTTCCGGTTGGACCTTATTTTGGAAAAAAAATACGAACGGCAGTCAACAGCAAGAGACAAATCTTTTTTTTATCCCGTTTGAATTGCGCTGCGCATCACACATATGATGTTTGTCAATTTAAAACATATTTTTTTAAGTCAACAAAGTCGCAGTTTGTTGTAAAACTGACTACATAGATTACATACCCAGTCCACCGTCAGCAGGCAGTTAGCTGGGAGGGTCGTCAGCTTGATTCAGCTCACCTGGGCCTTCCTGCCTATAACAGCTGCTGATCTACACTCTTGATTGTTCATTTAAGTGAACCTTAGGCCCTGTCTTCACGTGTACAGATTTTAAAATACAGATATTTTCCTCTACGTTTTGGCATCTTGTCCGCACACAAACAGAGTTTAGGGTCACAAAAACGGATATTTTTGAAAACGCCTTATATGGTGCAGATTTTTAAAAACTGTGGACGTGTAAAAAGGAGCGTTTTGGAAACGATGACGTGCTCTCCTCATTTTGCTCATGCCCATTGTTGCTTTGTTGGCCGACTGATGATTGAAAGTGCTTCTGGGCGATTGAGGGCGAGGTTTGGAGAACTCAGATGGGCTACGGACATAAACCTGAATGACCTCCCTTTCCTCATGTAAAGAGACAGTTGATGACAGCAGAGTGATGACAGCAATCGCAAACGCTGACTTTCGTTGATTTCACGGCCACAGGTGTCGCTGTTAACAAGCATTTCTGATTCTTACAAACAGTCCCTTTAAATGGAGGGGAAAGTATCCATTTTTAAAAATATCTGTATACGTGTTGACAGGGCCTGAGTTTAATAAATTAAGTTTGGTTTCACGTATAACCTTGCGTGGATTCCCTTTTTGTCACTGTCCCTGAGTCAGTTTGTGACAGAAGGAACAGCAGTCAATATACTGTATGAGCAGTCTGTGTCAGGCAAGAACAAAGAATATAGTCAGATCCATCCCATATTCGCCACACTAATTACAACTAATTTATTATCAGAATATGACTAATGCTATCACTGCCACTACAACTACCAATATTAACCTCAACATAAACTGGCTTTATATTATACTTGCAGAGTTGTAAAAATGGAAATACAATTTTGAAATGACATTGAAAGTGGTCATAATGTACATAATACCATAAGAAAAATCATCACTCATAAAGCTTTGACAGTGCCATGAGCAGCGTTTTACTGAACGAGGAAGCTTTCCCTCACCACGTCACACCAACGTGTTCATAATCTCTCTATAAACAATTCCAAAAGATAAGCAAGTCACAGTTTAGTGACTTCTCTAAAATGTATCACAAATTTACCTCAGGGGGCTTTACAATCTGTACAGGATACGTCTGTCCTTTACAGTACATCGTATAAGGAATAACTCTCCCCAAAAAACCCTTTTAAGAGGGAACAAATGGACGAAACCTCAGGAAGAGCAACAGAGGAGGGATCCCTCTTCTAGGAAGGACAAACGTGTAATAGATGTCGTGCGTACAGATTAACAACATAAGGAAAAAAACAACATAGACAATCCATATGACGGAATAAAAATGATACCAAATCTGTATTTTATCTTAATTTTATCTTATCTTTCATAGATCTGGTTTTACAGTCTTTACATTCTCCTGGCCAAAGTTAAAAAAATACATGTCAGCCTGCTCTTTGACCACTTCCTTAAAGTCAGACTGAAATCACTCTTAATCACCTCTTTTTTTCATCTAAAACAAACAGTCATTGTGGTTTTTAAATGTATTTTTAATAGTTTTTTTATTATTAAAAGGAAGAAAAAAGGTCTTTGGGGAAATATGAGATCCAATCCCTTCACAGGGTTGGTTGGCACAAATGCACAACATGATGTCAGAGAAATAGGTAGGTGGATTTAGTCATCCCTCTTAACGTAGTGCCAGTATTTAGTATTTCTAGTTTACTCTCTGTTTCTATTGGTAGCTTCATTTTATTGCACCTATTTGCATTTGTGCCAACCAATCCCATTACAGGGTTGGTTGGCACAAATGCACAACATGATGTCAGAGAAATACGGCAGAGAGTGGAAACTGTGCCAACCAATCCCGGTCTCCCCTACTGCAAAGAGTGAAAAGACACACACCTTTCGGGCGGTCAGGTATGGATTTAGTCGTCCCTCTTAACGTAGTGACAGTACGTAGTATTTCTAGTTTACTCTCTGCCATCAGTCTTGTGGATTTCCCTGTTTTCCTTCCTGCTACCTGTTGATTGACTGCCATTACCTGCCTATCTGTGGACCTTCAGCATGTAAGTCATATTCTTTAATAAATTAGTAAAATCATCCTGCTGTCTCCTCTTCTGTCTGCATTTGGGTCCAGTTCCTCTTTCTCTGAGTTGCCGACCACGACAGGTGGGACAACACTCCAGCTGTGTGTGTGGAATTTTACAGTTGTTAATACCGATACACTACCAGTTTAAAGCATTTACTGAATGAGATTACTGGCATTTCTTAATTGATTTTATCCACAGGTGAAGGTACAGGTTCTGTAGATGTAGGTAGTGAGAAGACAGGAAAGTGAAGAAAAGTAGTGTTGTTCTTGCAAGTTCATTTTTTGTTTTACTTATTGACTGGAGGCTGTATTTTATATTCAGTATTTAATATTGTCTACACAAATCTGTCTAAAATCTAACTAAGAATGTTGTGAAACAAGTTTCTACACCCTTGCGATAACAAGAGCCCTTTAAGAGGAAATGAAAAGTTCAACCAAGTTAAGCTGGTTTGAAAAATGTAAGCATTTAAGAGAAAAAAGAAGATCCGTTTCATCTTTTTGTGAGAAGAACGCCGCCGCGTTGCAGTACTCTAGCGCTGGCTAGTGGCACTGAAAGAGCCCACCGACAGGCACTCACTCCAGCTGCAGCTGGCTGTCTCTCCATCTCCAGTCCTCTCCTCTCTCTGATAACCTGTCTCTCCTCCTCTGCTGTCTCATTCACACCGTTCAAAGACAGGGTCGCTAAGAAAACATACGCCAAAAGCTCTCCATCTTTCACGGTCTCTACCGTTGTATCTGTATAACGTAGCCGAGCTAACCAACCTGGTGGTGTCACAGGTTGGAGTACTGCAACATGGTGGCGCTGTTGTCACAAAAAAATGATCTTCTTTTTTCTCTTAAATGCTTACATCTGTCGTTTGTTATATAATAGCTCATTGCAGTGGAAATCCATTTAGTAAACCAGCTTAACTTGGTTGAACGTTTCATTTCAAGTCTTACTGGCAAGGAAAAGCAGTTTTATAAAATGAACGGTTTAATTACATAGTATGATTTTATTGGCGCTCAGTCAACAAGTGTCAGTTGTTAGTCATGTGTTAGAACAGGGGTTTAAGTTTATGTCTCCTAGTTGTTATTTCAAGACTCAAAACAAATTACCACTATGCAAGAGTCCTGTAATAAGCCCTATTGGACTGCATCATACTTTGTTTCTAATTTCCTGTCCTCTTATATAAATATAAACTAATAAGTCAGTGAATAAGTGAAGATCAAGGAGTTCTTTGTTTCAGGACATTTTGCCAAATTTAAGAGGTAATGAAAAGTTCAACCAAGTTAAGCTGGTTTGAAAAATGTAAGAATTTAAGAGAAAAAAGAAGATCCGTTTCATCTTTTTGTGAGAAGAACGCCGCCGCGTTGCAGTACTCTAGCCTGTGATGTCATCAGGTTGGTTGGCTTGGCTAAGTTACATGGATACAACAGTAGAGACCGTGAATGTTAAAACTAACGACAAAACCGTCCATTTCATAAACTGACGCTGAAATGGAGATCAGTAACGTTCACTCACACACACTCACGTGCTGTTAAAAATAGAAATAGAGTTAACAAAGACTATTTTGCACATGACAAGGCTTTTGTTAACTCTGGTATACAGATCAATTCATGCAGGATTATACAATTGTTTCAAATATAACTTGTTCACATTCACAACTCTTCTTAAAGAGGTTCCTTTGTTCCTCAAATGTGTCATCTGAAGTGTGATTCCTAATTCTGCTTCAGGTTGGGAATCTATGTCATCCGTGGCTGGATGGACAAGGCAAAAGACTTCAAAGGGAAGTTCTTCCTCCTTGTCATTGTTACCTTTATCTTCATCCTCTTTATCAGAATATCCAGGATGACGTATAGCGCCGTCCCGAAGCCACGTAGGGATTCAAGAACTTGCCCCTTTCGAATCTCTGAGCGGACCATCACCCCCCTCAACAATACCAAGCACTTACTGGTGTCAGCCTACATGGACCAGAGAGTGAAGGGCTTTGATATACGCATCATTGGTATATTTAGGAGAGACTCCATCCAACCTCTTTACTGTCTTTTCTGCTGTACAGGTGACTTATCAAATAAAACACCTCCAACAACAATTTTACAACACTCTGACAACTTTGGTTTTCCCTTCGTCACTACGGATGTCATGTGTCAGATTCCTCAAAACTGCACCGCTACACATGTCAGTCTCTTGACTCAGCCAGGCAGAGAAAATGTATTTAACCAGACTTGGCTTCCTATCAGAAACCAGAAGACCAAAGGGAAGGAGGAGAAAAAGTTTCAGTTTAACTTCACAGTCTGCGTCTCCAACCTGTTTGGAGACTACAACAATGTGCTTCAGTTTGCACAGACCCTGGAGATGTACAGGTCAGTACAGCAACAACACCACGAACAACAATGTCAAAAATGAGCTGAATCACCGTTTCTCTGAGACTGTTTAACTGTAATTAATATAATGAATGTTACCCTTTGTGTCACCTTGCTCCAGGTTGCTGGGTGTGAACAGGGTGGTGATCTATAACACCAGCTGTGGCCCAGACCTGGACCGCCTGCTGCAGAGCTACAGCCAGGAGGGCTTCGTGGAGATGGTCCCCTGGCCCATCGACCAGCATCTGAATCCATCTCGGGGCTGGCTCTTCTCAGAGCATGGAGGGGACGTACACTACTTTGGCCAGCTGGCCACGCTTAATGAGTGCATTTACAGATCCATGGACCGCTCACGCTACGTCCTGTTGAACGACATCGACGAGATCATCATGCCATACCAACACAACAACCTGATGTCTCTGATGGACATGCTCCAACAGCAGCATCCAAATGTAGGGTACTTTTAGTGTGCGTTTGAGAAAGACAAATGTTCCATCAATAGCCAAACTTTAGGATCACATTTGACATTTATAATATTTACATTCTCTCTCCATCTTCCATGCTGTAGACAGGAGTGTTCCTCATTCAGACCCATTTCTTCCCTAAGAAACATTTTGAGCCAAGTGGGAGGTTTCACCTGCCTCAGTGGAACAAGGTGCCGGGCGTTAATATTCTGGAGCACATCTACAGGGAGGATCCCGACAGACACGAATACATGCCGCACAAGATGATAGTTCGGCCAAGGTAGGCTGGATTTATCAGACTGAAAAGTTACTCATTCAGGAACCACACTCTGTGCTTTGGTTGAATTACAAAACATTTGGCTACAGGTCTTTTTGTAAAGTGACATACAACATATTAGAGTCCCAGTCGCAGTTATCCTTTGGAACTGGACAACACAGTTGAAAAGACAGTTTCCTTAAAGACTGTCATGGAAAATAAAGGTAGGGACAATGAATTGCACTTTACTAATTTGTGTCTCTGTGCATCACAGGTTGGTGGAGCAGACTTCAGTGCATGATGTGCTCAAGACTTTGGGAGAAAGGTTCATCGTGCCGATGGACGTTTGTCGGATCATTCATGTCCGCACATCTAAGCGGGGGCCGTTAATGCTGCAGCAGCTCAATGAGGACAAACGACTGTGGGACTTCCAAGAAAAACTGATTCCCAATGTGGACAAAGTACTGAGGAGAGCGGGGCTGCTGAGCTCAGAGGGTCAGAGCTGATGGATGGAATGGACAGACACATATAACACTATAATAACCTTGATTTATAAATGGTAAATTCATAGTTAATTGAACTTAGTTAATAGTTATTTTACTGTTAACAAAAAATGAATTAATAATTAATGATGTTTACTAATTAATAGTTATGTTATAATTTCTGTTATTGTACCATTAGTTTGTGTGATATGAAATAATTAGTTTATAAATTGTATATTGTATAATAGCTGATCAGAGACTATATCAATTGCATTCTGATTACTTTAGTAAAGTGTTAATTAACAGTTTATTGTTGCAGACATTATAACATTTTATATACTATATTAAATATTTGTTAGTGATTACCAAATGATTTGTAAACCTTTAAGAAATCATTTGTAAAACATCTATAAACATTACACAGATAGACGGACCAGAAACCAATAATTAACCATTGACAGAGTATTAACTAGCTATCTAAATAATGTTTATAGACGCTTTACAAAGTATTTATTAACCATTTAACAAGGTATTATAATCATCAGTTGCAACTTTCTAAAAGCCATCCAAATAATGTTTTTAGACATAAGAAAGTACATAGACTCAAGTACGTTCCACTTTATACCTTTACTCCTCTACGTTTCAGAAAGGCTCGTACTTTTTACTCCATTTATTTGACAGCTGTTTCAGTTACAAATCAGATTTTACATAGAAAATGCATAGGTTTGTAACATATTGTTATATGTTGCAACAGTAAATATACTGTATATTGTTAAAGGAATTACATTTAGTCATCCCTTTTTGTAGTCAAAAACAATGTCAATGTGTTTTTAAATGTATTTTTAATCACCCGATTCGACTGTTATCAGGCCATTAAACATCAGTCGCTAAGCACCATAGATGTGGGTCAAAAGGGGCCTACTACGCCTACTATGCTGTAAAAGTGAAAATGAAACTTATAAGCAACACATTCTAACATGTTGTAAAACTGAATGAAACCTCACATTTTAAACACAAACAAATGCCCAGCTGTTTTGTTTACCCTTTAAAAAAAAATTAAAAATGAAAACCTATTTATGACCAATTTATAAAGATTAATGTCTTTAGTAGGAATGAATGGGCTTTGGGCTGAATGCCACAGACAAGTAGATGAGTACTGAGGGATGAACTAATGCATTGCTGATTTTGATCAGAATAAAACCAAATGTATATTTTGTTGGGGTATTTTGTGAGATTATAAACTATTTTGAAAGATTAAAATCAAAGTTTATATTGTTAGTTTATTATTATTTTGAATGGTCAAAGGCAAAAGTACTTAGACATTGCTTTCTATCTTTTAAAAATGGGCAGATTTGTTAAATGTTAATTTTTTCTCATTCTTGTTTGAATTAAATGTTCAAATTGTTTCTATTGGTAGCTTCATTTGTTGTATCTATGTGCATTTGTGTCAACCAATCCCATTACAGGGTTGGTTGGCACAAATGCACAACATGATGTCAGAGAAATACGGCAGAGAGTGGAAAGTGTGCCAACCAACCCCGGTCTCTCCTATTGAAAAGAGTGAAAAGACACACACCTTTCGGGAGGGCGGGTAGGTGGATTAAGTCATCCCTCTTAACGTAGCGCTAGAACGTATTATTACTAGTTTACTCTCTGCCACCAGTCTTGTGGATTTCCCTGTTTTCCTTCCTGCTACCTGTTGCTTGACTGCCATTACCTGCCTACCTGTGGACCTTCAGCATGTAAGTCATATTCTTTAATAAATTAGTGAAATCATCCTGCTGTCTCCTCTTCTGTCTGCATTTGGGTCCAGTTCCTCTTTCTCTGAGTTGCCGACCACGACAGGTGGGACACCACTCCAGCTGTGTGTGTGGAATTTTACAGTTGTTAATACCTATAAACTACCAGTTTAAAGCATTTACTGAATGAGATTACTGGCATTCTTGAATTGATTTTATCCACAGGTGAAGGTACAGGTTCTGTAGATGTAGGTAGTGAGAAGACAGGAAAGTGAAGAAAAGTAGTGTTGTTCTTGCAAGTTCATTTTTTTTTTTTACTTATTGACTGGAGGCTGTTTTTTATATTCAGTATTTTACATCGTTATTTGCAAACGTTTGAGGTTCCTGAGTGAACAATGATGTACAAGTCATACAAAGAGCATTTGTTTCAGCTGGCACACAAATCTGTCTAAAATTTAACTAAAAATGTTGTGAATCAAGTTTCTACACCCTTGTGATAACATGAAACCATACCTGACCTTTGGCTGTTATGAGAGATGCCCTTTTAAGAGGAAATGAAAAGTTCAACCAAGTTAAGCTGGTTTGACAAATGTAAGAATTTAAGAGAAAAAAGAAGATCCGTTTCATCTTTTTGTGAGAAGAACGCCGCCGCGTTGCAGTACTCTAGCCTGTGATGTCATCAGGTTGGTTGGCTTGGCTAAGTTACATGGATACAACAGCAGAGACCGTGAATGTTAAAACTAACGTCAAAACCGTCCATTTCATAAACTGACGCTGAAATGGAGATCTGTAACGTTCACTCACACACACTCACGTGCTGTTAAAAATAGAAATAGAGTTAACAAAGACTATTTTGCACATGACAAGGCTTTTGTTAGCTCTGGTATTCAGATCAATTCATGCAGGATTATACAATTGTTTCAAATATAACTTGTTCACATTCACACCTCTTCTTAAAGAGGTTCCTTTGTTCCTCAAATGTGTCATCTGAAGTGTGATTCCTAATTCTGCCTCAGGTTGAGAATCAATGTCATCCGTGGCTGGATGGACAAGGCAAAAGACTTCAAAGGGAAGTTCTTCCTCCTTTTCATGGTTACCATCATCTTCATCTTCTTTATCACTGTGAGATTACCGTGGACGACGTACAGCGCCGTCCCAAAGCCACGTGAGGCTCCGAAAACTTGCCCCTTTCGGATCTCTGAGCGGACCATCACCCCCCTCAACAATACCAAGCACTTACTGGTGTCAGCCTACATGGACCAGAGAGTGAAGGGCTTTGATATACGCATCATTGGTATATTTAGGAGAGACTCCATCCAACCCCTTTACTGTCTTTTCTGCTGTGCAGGTGACTTATCAAGTACAACACCTCCAACAACAATTTTACAACACTCTGACAACTTCGGTTTTCCCTTCGCCACAACGGATGTCATGTGTCAGATTCCTCAAAACTGCAACGCTACACATGTCAGTCTCCTGACTCAGCCAGGCAGAGTAAAAGTATTTAACCAGATGTGGCTTCCTATCAGAAACCAGAAGACCAAAGGGAAGGAGGAGAAAAAGTTTCAGTTTGACTTCACAGTCTGCGTCTCCAACCTGTTTGGAGAATACAACAATGTGCTTCAGTTTGCACAGACGCTGGAGATGTACAGGTTAGTACAGCGACAACACCACAAACCACAATGTCAAAAATTTGCTGAATCACCTTTTGTCTGAGACTGTTTAAAAAACCTGTAACCTTTGCAAAGGTACTGTTGAAGCGCCACTGGATTGCATCACATTATACAGGTGTCTCTGTTACTGTCGTCATGATGTATGTCTTTGCTGCCAATGTGCTTGCACTCTATGAAGCACTCTATTACACTCAAAATACGAGTGTAGGTAGGTGGAGAGAGAGTCTGTAACGATAACTGCACAAAAGTGTGATTTAAGAGGTGCTGGATTATTTACATGATATTGTGACGCCCCTCCCCCCGTCTTGGAGGCTGCCCTGGCCAACCTCAGCAGGCAGTTGGCTGACGAGGGAGGGTCGTCAGCTTGATTGAGCACACCTTGGCCTTCCAGGCTATAAAAGCTGATCCATGTGCTCACTGTCTCTCTCTCTTCCTGCAGCCACATCCACCTGACATTACCTTTGTTTGGTTCTGCGCCTTCAACACCTCCACAGCACATATGCCACACATCCATGCACTACATTCCTTTAATGACATTACTGATCTAAACACTCTATTGTTCATTTTATGATAACCTTAGTTTAATAAATTGTTTGGTTTTATATACAGTATATAGTATATTTAAGCGCATTGAGTGGTCGGAAGACTAGAAAAGCGCTATATAAATGCAAGTCCATTTACCATTTACCATATAACCTTGTGTGGACTCCCTTTTTGTCATAGTCCCTGAGCCAGTTTCTGACAAGTTTATACAGTTATATATATTATTATTATTATTATTATTAATTAATATTATATATTATAATACAGTTTGGGGGCTCGTCCGGGATTCCAACCCCTTTGGTAAGGTTAAATCTAGCCTTAATGTGACAAAGGAGGCTTTGTTATGTTTGACCAATCTGGTTTGTGACCCTTGTGGTTTGTTGTTGCTAAATTGAGGTTAAGCACATTTTAGGACTACAGATTTAAATGCCTCTGGTATTTAGCATTGTGACTGAGATTTTTGGAAGTATCTCACAAGTTTTTTTTGTTCTGGCTGGTTAACTGTTGTTACTTTTTTGTAGTTTGTTTTGGTGTATGTTGGAAGAGAGCAGTATTTGGCCCCAAATTGTTAAGTTTGCAAACACATTTACCACAGAAAATTTCATAGAAATCAAACCTACGGTTGAGGAGGAGATGTAAAAAAAAATTTTTCAAAAACAGTCCTTTTTACCTAGTGAAATTCCTTTTAAAGGACCATTACAACCCATAAAATACAGTTTTCACCTGCCAAAAACTGATTGCAGCTCCTACCTTGTGACTGAAATGTTTTTTAGGTCTCAGAATGGTCTGATTTAATTCATGAGGATGATATCTGAGAGATTGTAGTCCCCTCAGTCCTTTTTACCTGCTGAAATTCCTTTAAAGGACCATTAAAACCTGTAAAATACAGTTTTCACCTGCCAAAAAGTGATTGCAGCTCCAATCGTTTGACTGAAAGTTTTTTTCTACCTCAGAATGGTTTGATTTCATTCATGAGGATTATATCTGACAGATTATATCCCACTCAGTCCTTTTTACCTACTGAAATTCCTTTAAAAGACCATTACAAACCATAGTTTTCACCTGCCAAAAACTGATTGCAGCTCCTACCTTGTGACTGGAAGGTTTTTTTGTTTCTCAGAATGGTTTGATTTCATTCATGAGGATTACATCTAACCGATTATTGCCCAATCACTCCTTTCTACCTGCTGAAATTCCTTGAAAGGACCATTAAAATCTGTAAAATACAGTTTTCACCTGCCAAAAAGTGATTGCAGCTCCTACCTTGTGACTGACATTTTTTTCTGTCACAGAATGGTTTGATTTCATTCATAAGGGTTATATCTGACAGATTATAGCCCACTCAGACCTTTGTACCTTCTGAAATTCCTTTAAAAGGACCATTAAAACTCATAGTTTTTACCTGCCAAAAACTGATTGCAGCTCCTATCGTGGGACTGAAAGGTTTTTTCTGTCTCAGAATGGTTTCATTTCATTCATGAGGATTATATCTGACAGATTATAGCCCACTCAGTCCTTTTTACCTGCTGAAATTCCTTTTAAGGACCATTACAACCCATAAAATACAGTTTTCACCTGCCAAAAACTGATTGTAGCTCCTACCTTGTGACTGAAATGTTTTTTCTGTCTCAGAATGATTTGATTTCATTCATGAGGATTATATCTGACAGATTATAGCCCACTCAGTCTTTTTTACCTGCTGATATTCCTTTTAAAGGACCATTACAACCCATAAAAATACAGTTTTCACCTGCCAAAAACTGATTGCAGCTCCAATCGTTTGACTGAAAGTTTTTTTCTACCTCAGAATGGTTTGATTTCATTCATGAGGATTATATCTGACAGATTATATCCCACTCAGTCCTTTTTACCTACTGAAATTCCTTTAAAAGACCATTACAAACCATAGTTTTCACCTGCCAAAAACTGATTGCAGCTCCTACCTTGTGACTGGAAGGTTTTTTTGTTTCTCAGAATGGTTTGATTTCATTCATGAGGATTACATCTAACCGATTATTGCCCAATCAGTCCTTTCTACCTTCTGAAATTCCTTTAAAGGACCATTAAAACCCATAAAATACAGTTTTTACCTGCCAAAAAAGGATTGCAGCTCCTACCTTGTGACTGAAAGGTTTTTTCTCAGAATAGTTTAATATCAATAATGAGAATTATATCTGACAGATTATAGCCCACTCAGTCCTTTTAACCTTCTGAAATTCCTTTAAAGGACCATTACAACCCATAACATACAGTTATGGTATCAAGTTTCATGACTCTAGGCTGTTCCAGCTCATAGCAAATTGAGCAAAGGCATAATTTAGCATATAGTGCTAAATAGGCCACGCCCACATGCACCGATCAATATGATACTTCAGATCTTGGTTAATACCTGCCCCCAGAGCATGTGCACAAAATTTTATCAAATTCTGTCTACCGGATGTTGAGGTAAAAGTTTTTGGTATTTGCGGCGCCTCCTAAGGGTCAAGTGGAAAATACTTTAGTACGCCTATTTACAATCTTGTTCTGAAGATATCTACCAAGATTTACAATTGATCAATGAATTATGCCCAATTTCCTGCTAAGCCCCGCCTGTTGTAAAGTTCGTTGATCATTATCTTCAAAAGGCAATGAGATATCAACAAGCTTTATGCAACTTTAGATGACCTTTATCCAATAATGATCCACAGACAATTTGGTACCAATCGGACCTAAGGTTTAGGAGGAGATGTCAAAAATGTGTTTTTCAAAAAATGCAAAATGGCGGAAAATCTAGTAGGCAGACTTTATTGGTCAGGCAGGCTTTTTTGTGGAGCACATGGAGCTGGACATGTGTGTCAAATTTCAAGTCAATCGTACTTATGATGTGAGGGGCGTTGCCTTTCCAAAATTACGTGTTTGGGTGTTAATTACAGCGCCACCGTGTGGCCGATTGGGGTCATATTTCCTGAGAAGCACTTGCACTTGTAGGTTTCCATGTTTGGGATCCTAGCATAATGGGGCTATAAGGAAATGTAAACATTTCTAATTTTATAATGTTTGGTCTTTACTTGGTGTCTGGTATTTAAGTTATTTTGTGTACCAGATGTCAAGGTGGAACCTTGTTCTTAAGAGAGGTGGCGTGATGCCCCTCCCCCCGTCTTGGAGGCTGCCCTGGCCAACCTCAGCAGGCAGTTGGCTGACGAGGGAGGGTCGTCAGCTTGATTGAGCTCACCTGGGCCTTCCAGGCTATAAAAACTGATCCATGTGCTCACTGTCTCTCTCGCTCTTCCTGCAGCCACATCCACCTGACATTACCTTTGTTTGTTTCTGCTCCTTCAACAACTCAACAGCCCATATCCATGCACTACATTCATTTGATGACATTACTGATCTACACACTCCATTGATCATTTTATGTTAACCTTAGTTTAATAAATTGTTTGGTTTTATATATATACAACCTTGCATAGACTCCCTTTTTGTCACATTCCCTGAGCCAGTTTGTGACAGTTTTGTCACATTCCCTGAGCCAGTTTGTGACACTATTATCATGTATACTATTAAAATGATACCAATATTTAACTTTTTTTAATCACGGTTATCGTCAATACCGGTATATCTTCACGCTCCTAAATGTAATGAATTCTACCATTTGTGTCACCTTGCTCCAGGTTGCTGGGTGTGAACAGGGTGGTGATCTATAACACCAGCTGTGGCCCAGACCTGGAGCGCCTGCTGCAGAGCTACAGCCAGGAGGGCTTCGTGGAGATGGTCCCCTGGCCCATCGACCAGTATCTGAATCCATCTCGTGGCTGGCTCTTCTCAGAGCATGGAGGGGACGTACACTACTTTGGCCAGCTGGCCACGCTTAATGAGTGCATTTACAGATCCATGGACCGCTCACGCTACGTCCTGTTGAACGACATCGACGAGATCATCATGCCATACCAACACAACAACCTGATGTCTCTGATGGACATGCTCCAACAGCAGCATCCAAATGTAGGGTACTTTTAGTGTGCGTTTGAGAAAGACAAATGTTCCATCAATAGCTAAACTTTAGGATCACATTTGATATTTATAATATTTACATTCTCTCTCCATCTTCCATGCTGTAGACAGGAGTGTTCCTCATTCAGAACCATTTCTTCCCTAAGAAACGCTTTGAGCCAAGTGGGAGGTTTCACCTGCCTCAGTGGAACAAGGTGCCGGGCGTTAATATTCTGGAGCACATCTACAGGGAGATCCCCGACGGACATGAAGACATGCCGCACAAGATGATAGTTCGGCCAAGGTAGGCTGGATTTATCAGACTGAAAAGTTACTCATTCAGGAACCACACTCTGTGCTTTGGTTGAATTACAAAACATTTGGCTACAGGTCTTTTTGTAAAGTGACATACAACATATTAGAGTCCCAGTCGCAGTTATCCTTTGGAACTGGACAACTGTTATGTTCTGGTTTAACAAATAGCGTGGACTCAAATGCAGACACACACAAGTCTTTTAAAGGTGTAAAAAAAATCTAATTTTATTCTCCAAGCGGTGGAATGGCGCTGGCAGTGAACAGGCTGGTAGTCACAAAGGCAGGGATCTAGGTTGAGGAGGAGCAGAGGGTATGAGTGAGCAGGCAGGTTGGAACCAGGAAAACAGCTGCAGCTGATAGGTGAGGCAGACCTGAGCAAAGCACGAAAAAACAAAGTAAGTCCAAAAACAAGAGCATGAGCAAAGTCAAAAAAGTACAATCTAAGAGAGCCTGAATCTGTCTACTACCACTGAGGGTGACGTAACGATCTGGCGATGAGTGGCAGGAAGACCGGGGTAGATATACAGCAGGTGTGTGTGATGATTGGTGATTATTCTCAGCTGCTCCAGCAGAGCCCGCCCAGAGGAGGAGGAGGAGGAAGGCCACACCTCCCAACACACTGACAAATTAGACAAACCAGGGGAAAACACACAAGAGACAAAAGGACAGGGAAACAGAGGAAACAAAAGGAAACCCTAGACTACAGGCAGAGAAATCATGACAACAACACAGTTGAAAGGACAGTTTCCTTAAAGACTGTCATGGAAAATAAAGGTAGGGACAATGAATTGCACTTTACTAATTTGTGTCTCTGTGCATCACAGGTTGGTGGAGCAGACTTCAGTGCATAACGTGCTCAAGACTTTGGGAGAAAGGTTCATCGTGCCGATGGACGTTTGTCGGATCATTCATGTCCGCACATCTAAGCGGGGGTCGTTAACGCTGCAGCAGCTCAATGAGGACAAACGACTGTGGGACTTCCAAGAAAAACTGATTCCCAATGTGGACAAAGTACTGAGGAGAGCAGGGCTGCTGAGCTCAGAGGGTCAGAGCTGATGGATGGGATGGACAGACACATATAACACTATAATAACCATCATTTATAAATGGTAAATTCATAGTTAATTGAACTTAGTTTATAGTTATTTTACTGTTAACAATCAATGAAATGATAATTGATGTTTACTAATTATTAGTAATGTTATCATTTCTGTTATTGTACCAATAATTTGTGTGATATGAAATAATTACTTTATAAATTGTGAACTGAATAAAACAACACGTTTTAAACACAAACAAATGCCCAGCTGTTTTATTTACCCTTTTTTTAAAAAAATAAAAAATAAAAACCTATTTATGACCAATTTATAAAGATTAATGTCTTCAGTAGGAATGAATGGGCTTTGGGCTGAATGCCACAGACAAGTAGATGAGTACTGAGGGATGAACTAATCCATTGTTGATTTTGATCAGAATAAAACCAAATGTTTATTTTGTTGGGGTATTTTGTGAGATTATAAACTATTTTGAAAGATTAAAATCAAAGTTTATATTGTTAGTTTATTATTATTTTAAATGGTCAAAGGCAAAAGTACTTAGACATTGCTTTCTATCTTTTAAAAATGGGCAGATTTGTTAAATGTTAATTTTTTCTCATTCTTGTTTGAATTAAATGTTCAAATTGTTTCTATTGGTAGCTTCATTTGTTGTATCTATGTGCATTTGTGTCAACCAATCCCATTACAGGGTAGTTAGCACAAATGCACAACATGATGTCAGAGAAATACGGCAGAGAGTGGAAACTGTGCCAACCAATCCCGGTCTCCCCTACTGCAAAGAGTGAAAAGACACACACCTTTCGGGCAGTCAGGTATGGATTTCGTCGTCCCTCTTAACGTAGTGCCAGTACGTAGTATTTCTAGTTTACTCTCTGCCACCAGTCTTGTGGATTTCCCTGTTTTCCTCCCTGCTACCTGTTGCTTGACTGCCATTACCTGCCTACCTGTGGACCTTCAGCATGTAAGTCATCTTCTTTAATAAATTAGTAAAATCATCCTGCTGTCTCCTCTTCTGTCTGCATTTGGGTCCAGTTCCTCTTTCTCTGAGTTGCCGACCACGACAGGTGGGACACCACTCCAGCTGTGTGTGTGGAATTTTACAGTTGTTAATACCTATAAACTACCAGTTTAAAGCATTTACTGAATGAGATTACTGGCATTTCATAGTTGATTTTATCCACAGGTGAAGGTACAGGTTCTGTAGATGTAGGTAGTGAGAAGACAGGAAAGTGAAGAAAAGTAGTGTTGTTCTTGCAAGTTACATTTTTTTTCTTATTGACTGGAGGCTGTATTTTATATTCAGTATTTTACATCGTTATTTGCAAACGTTTGAGGTTCCTGAGTGAACAAATATACAAGTCATACAAAGAGCATTTGTTTCACCTGGCACACAAATCTGACTAAAATTTAACTAAAAATGTTGTGAATCAAGTTTCTACACCCTTGTGATAACATGAAACCATACCAGACCTCGGGCTGTTATGAGAGATGCCCTTTTAAGAGGAAATGAAAAGTTCAACCAAGTTAAGCTGGTCAAAACCGTCCATTTCATAAACTGACGCTGAAATGGAGATCTGTAACGTTCATTCACACACACACACGTGCTGTTAAAAATAGAAATAGAGTTAACAAAGACTATTTTGCACATGACAAGGCTTTTGTTAACTCTGGTATTCAGATCAATTCATGCAGGATTATACAATTGTTTCAAATACAAATTGTTCACATTCACACCTCTTCTTAAAGAGGTTCCTTTGTTCCTCAAATGTGTCATCTGAACTGTGATTCTTAATTCTGCTTCAGGTTGGGAATCTATGTCATCCGTGGCTGGATGGACAAGGCAAATGACTTCAAAGGGAAGTTCTTCCTCCTTGTCATTGTTACCTTCATCTTCATCCTCTTTATCACTGTGAGAATATCCAGGATGACGTATAGCGCCGTCCCGAAGCCACGTAGGGATTCAAGAACTTGCCCCTTTCGAATCTCTGAGCGGACCATCAACCCCCTCAACAATACCAAGCACTTACTGGTGTCAGCCTACATGAACCAGAGAGTGAAGGGCTTTGATATACGCATCATTGGTATATTTAGGAGAGACTCCATCCAACCTCTTTACTGTCTTTTCTGCTGTGCAGGTGACTTATCAAATACAACACCTCCAGCAACAATTTTACAACACTCTGACAACTTTGGTTTTCCCTTCGCCACTACGGATGTCATGTGTCAGATTCCTCAAAACTGCAACGCTACACATGTCAGTCTCCTGACTCAGCCAGGCAGAGAAAATGTATTTAACCAGACTTGGCTTCCTATCAGAAACCAGAAGACCAAAGGGAAGGAGGAGAAAAAGTTTCAGTTTAACTTCACAGTCTGCGTCTCCAACCTGTTTGGAGACTACAACAATGTGCTTCAGTTTGCACAGACCCTGGAGATGTACAGGTTAGTACAGCAACAACACCACGAACAACAATTTCAAAAATGAGCTGAATCACCTTTTGTCTGACACTGTTTAAAAAACCTGTAACCTTTGCAAAGGTACTGTTGCAGCGCCACTGGATTGCATCACATTATACAGGTGTCTCTGTTACTGTCGTCATGATGTATGTCTTTGCTGCTAATGTGCTTGCACTCTATGAAGCACTCTATTACACTCAAAATACGAGTGTAGGGAGGTGGAGAGAGACTCTGAAACCATAACTGCACCAAAATGTGATTTAAGAGGTGCTGGATTATTTACATGATATTATCATGTGTATTATTAACATTATATCGATATTTAATTTTTTTAATATCACGACCACGTCAATACTGGTATATTGTCACACTCCTAAATGTAATGAATTCAACCCTTTGTGTCACCTTGCTCCAGGTTGCTGGGTGTGAACAGGGTGGTGATCTATAACACCAGCTGTGGCCCAGACCTGGAGCGTCTGCTGCAGAGCTACAGCCAGGAGGGCTTCGTGGAGATGGTTCCCTGGCCCATCGACCAGCATCTGAATCCATCTCGTGGCTGGCTCTTCTCAGAGCATGGAGGGGACGTACACTACTTTGGCCAGCTGACCACGCTTAATGAGTGCATTTACAGATCCATGGACCGCTCACGCTACGTCCTGTTGAACGACATCGACGAGATCATAATGCCATACCAACACAACAACCTGATGTCTCTGATGGACATGCTCCAACAAGCAGCATCCAAATGTAGGGTACTTTTAGTGTGCGTTTGAGAAAGACAAATGTTCCATCAATAGCCAAACTTTAGGATCACATTTGATATTTATAATATTTACATTCTCTCTCCATCTTCCATGCTGTAGACAGGAGTGTTCCTCATTGAGAACCATATCTTCCCTAAGAAACATTTTGAGCCAAGTGGGAGGTTTCACCTGCCTCAGTGGAACAAGGTGCCGGGCGTTAATATTCTGGAGCACATCTACAGGGAGGACCCCGACAGACACAAATACATGCCGCACAAGATGATAGTTTGGCCAAGGTAGGCTGGATTTATCAGACTGAAAAGTTACTCATTCAGGAACCACACTCTGTGCTTTGGTTGAATTACAAAACATTTGGCTACAGGTCTTTTTGTAAAGTGACATACAACATATTAGAGTCCCAGTCGCAGTTATCCTTTGGAACTGGACAACACAGTTGAAAAGACAGTTTCCTTAAAGACTTTCATGGAAAATAAAGGTAGGGACAACGAATTGCACTTTACTAATTTGTTTCTTTGTGCATCACAGGTTGGTGGAGCAGACTTCAGTGCATGAAGTGCTCAAGACTTTTGGAGAAAAGTTCAAGGTGCCAATGGACGTTTGTCGGATCATTCATGTCTGCGTGGCTCTGCGGGGGCCGTTAACGCTGCAGCAGCTCAATGAGGACAAACGATATTGGGACTTCCAAGAAAAACTGATTCCCAATGTGGACAAAGTACTGAGGAGAGCGGGGCTGCTGAGCTCAGAGGGTCAGAGCTGATGGATGGAATGGACAGACACATATAACACTATAATAACCTTCATTTATAAATGGTAAATTCATAGTTAATTGAACTTAGTTAATAGTTATTTTACTGTTAACAAAAAATTAATCAATAATTAATGATGTTTACTAATTATTAATAACGTTATAATTTCTGTTATTTTACCATTAGTTTGTGTGATATGAAATAATTAGTTTATAAATTGTATATTGTATAATAGCTGATCAGAGACTATATCAATTGCATTCTGATTACATTAGTAAAGTGTTAATTAACAGTTTATTGTTGCAGACATTATAACATTTTATATACTATATTAAATATTTGTTAGTGATTACCAAATGATTTGTAAACCTTTAAGAAATCATTTGTAAAACATCTATAAACATTACACAGATAGACGGACCAGAAACCAATAATTAACCATTGAGAGAGTATTAAATAGCTATCTAAATAATGTTTATTGACGCTTTACAAAGTATTTATTAACCATTTAACAAGGTATTATAATCATCAGTTGCAACTTTCTAAAAGCCATCCAAATAATGTTTTTAGACCTAAGAAAGTACATAGACTCAAGTACGTTCCACTTTATACCTTTACTCCTCTACGTTTCAGAAAGGCTCGTACTTTTTACTCCATTTATTTGACAGCTGTTTCAGTTACAAATCAGATTTTACATAGAAAATGCATGGGTTTGTAACATATTGTTATATGTTGCAACGGTATATATACCGTATATTGTTAAAAGAATCTCATTTTTCATCCCTTTTTGTAGTCAAAAACAATGTCAATGTGTTTTTAAATGTATTTTTTATTACCCGATTCGACTGTTGTCAGGCCATTAAACATCAGTCGCTAAGCACCATAGATGTGGGTCAATAGGGGCCTACTACGCCTACTATGCTGTAAAAGTGAAAATGAAACTTATAAGCAACACGTTCTAACATGTTGTAAAACTGAATGAAACATCACGTTTTAAACACAAACAAATGCCCAGCTGTTTTAATTACCCTTTTTTTTTTTTTTTTAAATGAAAACCTATTTATGACCAATTTTCAGATCTCTGCAATCTCTTTCAGAACCTCCTCTCCACGCCAAACAGATAGAGCCAGAGCAACACAACCTCCTCTCCACACCAAACAGATAGAGCCAGAGCAACACAACCTCCTCTCCACCATAGAACCTAGAGAGACCTTATTTCAGGCATATAACTAAAAACCCTTTTAAAAAACCCAGACGACGGAACCAGAAGTGCTAAAATGCATATGTCGTAGTTAGCTCCACCCTTTCGTGTCAATTCAGGTTGCAAAAAAAAACAAGATTGCGACAGCCAGATACCAAGATGGCGACAGCCAAAAGGCCAAACTCAAAACAGCAGTCCACAAACCAATAGGTGACGTCACGGTAACTACGTCCACTTACGTACATACAGTCTATGGTCTGTACTTCTGTCCGTCCGTCCAGCCCATTATTGTGACCACGATATCTCAGGAACGCCTGTAGGGAATTTCTTTAAATTTGGCACAAACATCCACTTCGACTCAAGGATGAACTGATTAGATTTTGGTGATCAAAGGTCGAGGTCACAGTGACCTCACAAACATATTTTTGGCCATAACTCAGGAATTCATATGCCAATTCACAGAAATGTCTAATAGGATGAAATGATGACCTGCAGTCTACGGTCTGTTATATAGAAATAACAGACCGTAGAAGGCTGTGATTGACCAATCAGAATCTAGTATTCAACAAAGCCATCTAATAAGCTCAGTTAACCAACTCCTGGCTCAATGCAGCTTCATATTTTTTTTAAAAGACAAATATGTGAGTGGTTTCAATCTTCTCATCAAACTCTAGGCGAAAAGAGAATAAACATATGTCTGACTATCTCTTTAACTTTGACATACAAAAAATGTGGTTGTGGTTTTGCTGTCCACACCTTTCTGCATGACTAATGTAATGGAGACGTGGCTAAGCGTGATAAGAGAAGTCACACAGTAGGTATAGATGACAGATGCTTTCAAAAGGAGCAGCTGTTGAATGCAGAAAGGAAAAAAACTGATTAGTGTAATTACATGCTGCTTTTACCCTATTTGACCCATCGCACACAGCATAAACCTCTTGAAATGCATTGCAATCCAGAGAAGCTACTAGTCTATGCCTTTTTGTGTTCTTCGTCTACTCAAATATAGAGCAAATTAAATGATATCCCTTTTCTGCATTCAGGGGCTACCCTCCTATTTTCTGTTTCATACTGACCCATTTGGGAAGCCTTTCTCCTCTGTCTTTTGTGGATAAGAGATGGCTTTCAAAAGGCTCTCAGATGCCATGAAGACAAAGGCAATATTCACTGAGATGCCCTATTTTTGTCATATCAATTACAGCTGTGATAAAGTGCCATCTGGCGTGATGAGAGTACAACAAACACAATGCAGCAAGAGAGAATGATGGGTAATGTGTGCTCTGTAGTGACATCTGCTGGTGAAAAATAAGTTTAATAAAAATTAGATTACTATTCCTAATTACAACTAATTTATTATCAGAATATGACTAATGCTATCACTGCCACTACAACTACCAATATTAACCTCAACATAAACTGGCTTTATATTATACTTGCAGAGTTGTAAAAAAGGAAATACAATTTTGAAATGACATTGAAAAGACAAAGTGGTCATAATGAACATAATACCATAACAAAAATTGCGTGTTCATAATCTCTCTATAAACAATTCCCCATGTTTATTTGTGTTGAAGGTGGTGCCAAGTTGGTTGCCCCTCCTGTTATTTTTACATTTAGCATTTCTCTTTCCAAAGGTATTCAGTGTGCTGTAGGCCTGTAGGTGCTGTTGCAGAGTGACTTGAGTTCAAACAAGGATGAAGCTCGTCAGGCTAATCAATTCACTGCGTCGCCTCCTGGCTTCGACAGAGATTGGAACATCAAGGATTGTCAAGCAACGGTGAGACAATACAAGGAATGATCTGTTACATATTGGTCTGTATGTGTTGGCCTGTTAGATTAAACTTAGACTGATACTGGTAAAAGATAAGCAAGTCACAGTTTAGTGACTTCTTTAAAATGTATCACAAATTTACCTCAGGGAGCTTTACAATCTGTACAGGATACGTCTGTCCTTTACAGTACATCGTATAAGGAAAAACTTTCCCCAAAAAACCCTTTGAACAGGGAACAAATGGACGAAACCTCAAGAAGAGCAACAGAGGAGGGATCCCTCTTCTAGGATAGACAAACGTGTAATGGATGTCGTGCGTACAGATTAACAACATAAGGAAAAAAACAACATAGACAATCCATATGACGAAATAAAAATGATACCAAATCGGTATTTTATCTTAATGAAGCCATCTTTCTGTTGGGACCAGGTGGAACAGGACCCTTTGATCTGCAGAATTTGAGCAGTCCACCTTTCATGCTCGGGCCCTAACAAGGCGTTTTTCTTTATCATGGTCAAAAAGGGATTAACTAAACTTAAAAAACAACGGGTTGATTTTCTTTTTCTTTTTCTAATGACAAAACATAAAATCACTAAAAGACAGAAATGAAGAAACGCCTGTTTTTTCATATTCTTCGACCAGAAGTTGTCCTACTATTTACAAAGTAAAAGCCCGTATGAGGATGGTGATGTGTATGAGAAAAAAAATATTTTTATTATTTTTTTTATTAATACAAAAAATAATTTTTGTATTATTTTTTTTTTAAACAATAAAAGAGTTTGTCTCAGGGGAAAAGACATGACTGCAGAAAAGCTTTTCCCCCTCTCATACACATCACTATCCTCATACGCGCTCTTACTTTGTAAATGGCAACTTCCAATCACAGAACAGGAAAAAAAACAGGCGTTTTTTTGTTTCTGTCTTTTAGCAATTTTATTTATTGTTTTTAGAAATAAAAAATGAAAATCAACCCGTTTTTTTAAGATTAGTTCATCCCTTTTTGACCCTGATGAAGTAAAACGCCTTGTATTTCAATTTTATTTTTTGTATTTTAAAACGAAAATCAAATAACCACTCATTTTTTTGTTTTTTAATATCCGTTTGTGTAAGGAAAATCGAATGACCAAAAGATGCACTGACCACTGTATCCCCTCTACATATAGTTGGCAGGTTTTGACACTAATGCAGGCTGTTTTATACAAGACAAACTTCTCTTGAGTATATTTAAGTTGATTCTTGTAGCTGTTGTGGGTTCACTGGTTGCCTTTAAACAAAGAGCAGTGAAGTAGCCTACTGTAATATACAGGACATGACTCACTCCAATGAGCTTATAATGCCTTTAATGGTGCGTTGCTTTGTGTGACGTGCATGCAGTAGTATTTTAATAATAGACTATGTGAAAGGTATTTGTATATGTATGTAGATGTATGTGTGTATATGTGTAGGTGTGTGTGTGTTTGTGTGTGTGTGTGTATGTGTGTGTGTGCGTGTGTGCGTGTACGTGTGTGTGTGTATATGTATGTGTGCGTGTGTGTGTGTGTATGCGTGTGTGTGTGTGTGTGTGTGTGTATGTGTGTGCGTGTGTATGTGTGTGTGTGTGTGTGTGTGTACATGTGTGTGTGTGTACATGTGTGTGTGTATATGTGTGTATATGTATATGTATATGTGTGTGTGTGTGTGTGTGTGTGCGTGCGTGTGTGTGTGTGTGTGTGTGTGTGTGTGTACACGTGTATGTGTGTGTGTGTGTGTATAATAATGTGTGTGTGTGTATGTGTGTATGTGTGCGTGTACATGTGTGTGTGTGTGTGTGTGTGTGTGTGTGTGTGTGTTTGTTTGTGTGTGTATATACGTGTGTGTGTGTGTGTATAATAATGTATGTGTGTGTGTGTGTGTGTGTGTGTATAATAACGTATGTGTGTGTGTGTGTGTGTGTGTGTGTGTGTATAATAATGTATGTGTGTGTGTGTGTGTGTGTGTGTGTGTGTGTGTGTGTGTGTGTGTGCGTGCGTGTATACGTGTGTGTGTGTGAGTGTGTGTATAATAATGTATGTGTGTGTGTGTGTGTGCGGCAGCAGCAGAAGCTGTAGCCAGGGGTGCACACACTTTTTCAGCATGCGAGCTACTTATAAAATGACCAAGTCAAAATGATCTACCTACTATAAAAATGCAAAACATATATTTATTTATAAATATATTGAGTATTCTTTATATGTACAATATATGTTGGTGTACCTTGCATAACTGCATGAACCCATATTGTACAATATAACTCTGTACATTTGTTGTCATTACCTTACTCTGATGACTTGCACTGAATGGAATCAGCCAGGGATGCATAGTCCGGACAGTAGCTGCTGATAGCCAGCCTCAAGCACACTTCCAAATGATCATCAGTCAAGGTGGAACTGTATTTGGACTTAATAATCTTCATGTGGGAAAAGGCTGACTCGCATAAATAAGTGGAGCCGAATAATGCATTCAAGGAGGTAGCACATTTCCTCATGTTGGGGTACTTTTCCTCTGTGAGTAAGTTCCAGAACTGTCCATGAGCCCTGGACTGAAGCTGAATGTCAGCTTGTAGTGTCAAAATCTCATCCTCCACTCCAGAAGAGTTCAGGTGAAACAGTGTTGCAATTTTTGATGCGAGTGAATCAACCTCAGCATCTTCCCGAAAAGGGTAGACTGGCTCCAGTAAAACAAAGTCTTGAAAGCGTCTGTCAAACTCTGACAGACAGTTCTCAATCTCCTCTGATAGGCTGACGTCTATTTTTTAATTTTTTAATTTTTAAATTTTTTTTTTTTTTTTTTTTTTTTTTACCGTAAAACAGGAACTGCGCCATCTACCGTTTGTTTTCTCAGGATAAAGACTAATTGACAGCTAGGTTCAACTAGAAATGCAGGGAGGGAAGGAGGGAGGAGGAACGACAGAGGAGAGCTGATTAGAGGGAACAAAAGGGCAAAGTGACACCTGCAGGAGAACCAGATATAAAGACACAAACATGACTTACTCCTCCGCATCTCACCTCACCTAGTCCGCGCGTCTTCAGCCGTTAACCGTCTAAACTACCGGAGGACCGAGCTCTGAGTGAGTAACTGTATCTTCACTTTGGTCTTTAAGTAAGCATAATACTATTAACTAGCTAATAAGTCCAATACTTCAGAGTATTTCTTTACTTAGTGCTAGTTTTACTCCTTCGGGAATTATCTTCCTCTCGACTAACGGAAACTGAGCTTCCTGTCATATAGTGGATTTATTGTGTAGTATTTTTATACTCCTAACATATAACGCTAATTATAGATATCATATTATAACATGTAGTTTTGCTGAATCACTCTGTCGTGTGTTGTTCTGTCGTCACTGCTCTGCACTTTAGAGTCGTTGAGTTTAATGATACCTAGGCTACTTAATACTAACATTATCTCCCCTCTTGTGTCTTAATCTCCTGCCAAAAAGTGTGTCTTTAAAGTCTACTGTCAGTGTATGCAAGGAGTATCCAAATACTAGTAAAAGTAGGCAACACCACAGTATAAAAAGTTACAAGTCGTGCAAAAGTTTATTGAGGTAAAAGTACAGAAGTTATAGCAACATAATGTATCAAAAGGTACTCACAATGCAGAGTGGCTGCTGTCAGTGTTATACTTTAATGTTGTAGTTTGTAGTTAGTGGAGTAGATAAATAAAGTAGCATAAAATAGTGCCTCAAAATTCTACTTAAGTACTGTATTTGAGTAAATGTACTTTGTTATATATATATATATATTTGTTTCTTTTATAGTATTCTGTTATATTTGTATCTTTCAAAAATCGGTCTTTTGGTTTTTGTAAGTACTCTAGCAGCTGCATCTGAAGCTGTCGTGCAAAAGTTTACTGAAGTAAAAGTACAGAAGTTATAGCAACATAATGTACTTAAAAGTATCAAAAGGTGGAAGTGCTCATAATGCAGAGTGGCTGCTGTCAGTGTTATACTTTTAATATAATTGGATTAATGTTTAAGCGGTACTTTAATGTTGCCATTGGTAGTCAAGGTACTGTACTACAATACAATGGGTACAATACTCTCTGAAATGTAAGTTTCTTTTTTTGTGTGTATTTAGATCCCCATTAGCTTTTGCATAGCATCAGCTGTTCTTCCTGCAGGGTCCACATAGTTTACATGGTGACAATACAAAAATACACATTCACACTAATACACGTCCAACTGTAAATAAAACAATAACAACTGACACAGTTTAAATAACAAAAACACAAAGAAAATGCTCTTTTAGTGTTTTTTTAAAACCACATTTATCCTTTTGTTGTGTAATATGATTTGGGAGTGAATTCCATTCTTGCATTGCTCTGTATATTGCTGTACTTTGACCTGATTTGGTGTAGTTAGTGGAGAAGTTTAAATAAAATAGCATAATATAGTGCCTCAAAATTCTACTTAAGTACTGTATTTGAGTAAATGTACTTTGTTATATATATTTTTTTATAGTATTCTGTTATATTTGTATCTTTCTCAAATATGTGTACCCTAATATTGCAATACTACTACTAAGCATGCTATCACTGATACTACAACTGTCCACAGTCTACATTAATACTTAAAGAACACCACTGTGACACCACAATAATTAATTTTTCATAGACTTTGTCAGTGTGTATGCTCCCTATAGTGTTAACACTTTAATGACTGGTTGCTATTTGTTGCATGAAAACATGGCAGTTAACTTGTGGTTTATGATCACGCAGCTTGTTGGTTCAGAGAAAGGAAACCTCTTTTGCTGCTGTATTGTTAAGATACAGTGTCATAGTTGTACCCGCCAGCCGCCAAATGCATGTAAATTGTTGGCAGTGGCGGATTAAATCATCAGGACATCCACTTTGGCAGGCAGGTAATACGCCAGGGATGGGAATAGAGAACCGTAGTTGTCCGAATTACTCGAGTTATCCAGAATTATGACCTGTTTAACTTCTTAACTCCAGCTCTAAAAAAACTTGAAATGGGTCAGTTACAGGATGTGATTTTTGTTTGTTATATGACGCTTTGTTTAAAGAGAATGTGTGAGGAATGTAAATGAAGATCTGCATCACAGTTAAGCCTTTGCTGTGTTTCCACAGCATTGTGCTTCTGTTTAGAGAGTGGAAGTGGATGAGAGACAAAGAGTAGTTTGAAGCTGATTTCACCATTTGCTTGTGGCTACACGTCTCTATAATTTCCTCACGCGAAGGAGAATTTACTTACTACTTACTCATGCAGGGTTTGGCATGTGCAATCATTGATATTGAAAAAAGGTGTGTGGGAAAAGCGGCCACAGGTAGCAGCATGTGGAGAACAAGATAATGTCAAAGATAATATGGGTAACTGGATGTGATTAAATCATTGTTACACCAGCACAGTCACAGTTTAAAATAGGTAGAGAGCTGTGTATGTATATGATACAAAGACAATAGAGTTGCGAAGTAGGTGGAGTCCCTTGTATCTTCCCCCACAGATAATGTTATGTGACTCACTATTGGAGCATTTGTTTGACTTTGATAAGCATGAAACTGTCCCAGTTAAATAGTCAGTGCAAAAGATAAAGAGCTTAATATTTAACTAATATCGGATCCTTTGATAAAAAAAACCGTTCCGTCTACCAAACTGAAGCATAATTTCTCAGAAAAGTAGTTGAAATAATTAAAACTGGTGGTTATAACATCAAACTAAAGGATCATAATATTATCTGAGAAAGTCCCATGTTTTATTACATTGAGGATATTATTATTTTTTTATTATTAATCTTTTTTTTAGAGGTGGCACCCTAGGCGATAGGCCTATATGGCCTATGCCTTAAGCTGGCCCTGCAATCCCTATAAATCAGCTGTTTAAAGCATACTTAAATGAGATTATTGGCATTTTCTGATTGGTTTTAATTGGTGGTACAAGCAAAACAAAGTCTTGTTTTGAACCTGTCATGCAGCCTGTTTAGTCCTTTTTGGTGGATTTCCCCACTCAGTTTTAAATACCAATCGGCGTGAGTGTGAATGTGTTTGCTTTGCCATGTCTTATCTGTGATAGCCAGGCACCAGTCAAGGTTTCAATGAAGTGTGTTTTACAATGTTCCACCGCTCAAACAGCTGATTTAAGAGCCGAACTGAACACACATTTTTTAAACACACATTTTAGTAATGTTACTAGGCTACCAGGCGGCGCCTGCGATGGTAAAAACAAGAGAAATATATTTTTTAAGACAAGACAATAGTCGCATAAACTATTAGATTTTTTTTTATAGATGAATGACTATTCTAAAAATCATGACCCATCCCTACTCTTCATTAGGGATGCACCTATCCAACTTTTTCAGTCCCGATACCTATAGCGATACCTGGGCTTTGGGTATCGGCCGATACTGACTACCATCCGATACCAGTGTCTAGTTAATAAGCTGTATGCCTCACTGTGTGGACGTGACTGGGATCATTCTTTTATGTGTAAGGCAACATCAGGCTGGACTTAAATATTGTTTTCCTAACAAATAAATACATATATATATATATACATTTACTGAATTGTTATTTATTATTAAAATAATAAATCATACACCAGCATCTTGGTAAAAAAGTGTGTACACTGGTCAAAATCAACCAGAATTACAGTTGAAATGTAAACCTTTTTTAATGCAGCAACAAATTGGTTAAAACTTAAACAGGAATTCAATTTCAAGTATAAAATGTATATCGTATATAAACAGAAATGAATTGAATAGATCAGCTCCATTGTCACTGATACCCGATCCAGCTATTTGAGTCAGTATTGGCCCGATATCTGAACCGGCATCGGTGCATCGCTACTCTTCATCTAGCGCCCTCAACAGGTCAAAGTTTTAATTAGTCCAGCTGTCCAGCTTTGGGTTTAGTACCAATTAGCAAATTTTAAACGCTAAATTAAGATGAACAACATAATAGACACTGTAACCAGCTCAGCAACACCATGTTAGCATTGTTGTTGTGAGCAAGTATTTAGTGTAAATATCAGAATCAGCTTGAATGTAGAATGTAAACTCTTCTTTAGGTCCTTACACCCCCCCAAAATTACCAGAAATGTTACAGTTGAATCAACATCTCTCTTGCAACAAAAACTGAACATTATGAGCTTCACAAGGAAAGGATTTATTGTAAGGCTGTTTTTTTTTGGATTGCATTACATTTTACAAGTGATTTTTATACACTCTGTGTACAACAGAAAATCAGTGTCGACATGACGGAAGAGCATGAGACCAAATCAACATTGGGATCAAGAAGACGGGTGCT
Source organism: Sebastes umbrosus (assembly GCF_015220745.1). Classification (NCBI taxonomy): domain Eukaryota; kingdom Metazoa; phylum Chordata; class Actinopteri; order Perciformes; family Sebastidae; genus Sebastes; species Sebastes umbrosus. The sequence goes on along the minus strand of NC_051284.1, from coordinate 23,077,247 downwards.
GGTGAAACAGCACAAACAGTTAAAAAAAAAGGTTGACAGCCTTTGGAGTTGCAGGTCTCTCTGCAGTGACCACATTAACAGTTGTTAAGGATATTGCAGTAACGACATAGCCCAGCTTGAGCCATCAGTGTGTTTGCTTTGTTCCTCAAATGTGTCATCTGAACTGTGATTCTTAATTCTGCTTCAGGTTGAGAATCTATGTCATCCGTGGCTGGATGGACAAGGCAAAGGAATTCAAATGGAAGTTCCTCCCCCTCTTCATTGTTACCTCCATCTTCATCCTCTTTATCAATGTGAGAATACCCAGGACGACGTACAGCGCCGTCCCAAAGCCGCGTGATGGTCTGAAAAATTGCCCCTTTCGGATCTCTGAGCGGACCATCACCCCCCTCAACAATACCAAGCACCTACTGGTGTCAGCCTACATGGACCAGAGAGTGAAGGGCTTTGATATACGCATCATTGGTATATTTAGGAGAGACTCCATCCAACCTCTTTACTGTATTTTCTGCTGTGCAGGTCACTTATCAATTACAAAACCTCCAGCAACAATTTTACAACACTCTGACAACTTTGGTTTTCCCTTCGCCACAACGGATGTCATGTGTCAGATTCCTCAAAACTGCAACGCTACACATGTCAGTCTCTTGACTCAACCAGGCAGAGAAAATGTATTTAACCAGATGTGGCTTCCTATCAGAAACCAGAAGACCAAAGGGAAGGAGGAGAAAAAGTTTCAGTTTGACTTCACAGTCTGCGTCTCCAACCTGTTTGGAGACTACAACAATGTGCTTCAGTTTGCACAGACCCTGGAGATGTACAGGTCAGTACAGCAACAACACCACGAACCACAATGTCAAAAATGAGCTGAATCACCTTTTCTCTGACACTTTAAAAAAAAACTGTAACTTTTGCAAGTGTACTGTTTCAGTGCCACTGGATTGCATCACATTATACAGGTGTCTCTGTTATGGTGGCTGCTGAGGAGGGCTGTCATATTTTCAAAAAGTCAAGTTCGAACTAATTTAAACTAACAAATAATTAGCTGTAATTGACATTACATACCCATATAGCGTAGTGCATGAGTCTGAGAGACAGTGAGCTGTGAATGTCACATAAACAAACTTATAGTGGTATCTTGCCCACAATTTGAACAAACAAAACCAAAGATGACTATTTCAAATCCTAAGTCAATAAAACAAAAGATATTGTTTGTGGCGCTTACAGCATTAAAAAGTACATTTAAAGAGGACCAATTATGCTAAATTTTAGGCGCAGACTTGTTTTGGGGTTTCTACTAGAACATGTTTACATGCTTTAATGTTCAAAAGACGCATTTATTTCTCATACCAGCACCTCTTTTCACCCTCTGTCTGAAACGCTCTGTCCCCCCCACACAAAAAAAAGCCCAGTCTTCTCGGTCAACCGAACCAAACTCTTTGGACTCCACTCCAGCTCTGCTCTAACTAGCTTTGTTTGAGGGTGTGCCAAACTAGCCACTAAGCAGGTATTATGCAAATGTGTTACTTGGTGACATCACCACGTTACGGAAGAAAAGGCGGGGCTTCAAGCAAGGTGTTTCAGACAGTTCAGGAGCAGTGTTTCTGTGGGGGAGAGTAACTCCCTTTGGAGTGAACTTTGGACTTTATAACTTTGCACAAAAACAGCACTAAAGCATAAAAGGTCCTCTTTAAAAACCTGCAACAGACACTATTTGTGGAAACAGGCGTTGCTGTTGTTTTTTTAGGCCATGCTAGTGTAGTAGCTCTGGGGATGGCAATGTTGGTCTGTTGGTTAGTCAGATCAAATGTTTTGGGGTTCTTTTGTAACTTGGGTGAACCAATCATTTACCCTCAATACTGGTATACTGTCACACTCCTAAATGTAATGAATTTTACCCTTTGCCTCACCTTGCTCCAGGTTGCTGGGTGTGAACAGGGTGGTGATCTATAACACCAGCTGTGGCCCAGACCTGGACCGCCTGCTGCAGAGCTACAGCCAGGAGGGCTTCGTGGAGATGGTCCCCTGGCCCATCGACCAGTATCTGAATCCATCTCGTGGCTGGCTCTTCTCAGAGCATGGAGGGGACGTACACTACTTTGGCCAGCTGACCACGCTTAATGAGTGCATTTACAGATCCATGGACCGCTCACGCTACGTCCTGTTGAACGACATCGACGAGATCATAATGCCGTACCAACACAACAACCTGATGTCTCTGATGGACATGCTCCAACAGCAGCATCCAAATGTAGGGTACTTTTAGTGTGCGTTTGAGAAAGACAAATGTTCCATCAATAGCCAAACTTTAGGATCATATTTGATATTTATAATATTTACATTCTCTCTCCATCTTCCATGCTGTAGACAGGAGTGTTCCTCATTGAGAACCATATCTTCCCTAAGAAACATTTTGAGCCAAGTGGGAGGTTTCACCTGCCTCAGTGGAACATGGTGCCGGGCGTTAATATTCTGGAGCACATCTACAGGGAGGACCCCGACAGACACATATATCACCCACACAAGATGATAGTTCGGCCAAGGTAGGCTGGATTTATCAGACTGAAAAGTTACTCATTCAGGAACCACACTCTGTGCTTTGGTTGAATTACAAAACATTTGGCTGCAGGTCTTTTTGTAAAGTGACATACAACATATTAGAGTCCCAGTCGCAGTTATCCTTTGGAACTGGACAACACAGTTGAAAGGACAGTTTCCTTAAAGACTGTCATGGAAAATAAAGGTAGGGACAACGAATTGCAATTTACTAATTTGTGTCTCTGTGCATCACAGGTTGGTGGAGCAGACTTCAGTGCATGAAGTGCTCAAGACTTTTGGAGAAAAGTTCAAGGTGCCAATGGACGTTTGTCGGATCGTTCATGTCCGCGTGCCTCTGCGGGGGTCGTTAACGCTGCAGCAGCTCAATGAGGACAAACGACTGTGGGACTTCCAAGAAAAACTGATTCCCAATGTGGACAAAGTACTGAGGAGAGCGGGGCTGCTGGGCTCAGAGGGTCAGAGCTGATGGATGGGATGGACTGACACATGCTGAACAGGTTGAATGTTGTTGTTGTTGCCTTATTTTGCACTTAGGGGGCCACCATACTCCCTGCCCTCAGCAATAGCTGCCACAATAGTGGTGGTGCTGATGATAAGAACTAGACTGAATTTAATGCTGCTCAGGTATCAATATAAACTCGGAAAAAAAAGTTTGCAAATTTGTGTTTTGTGGATTATTTCTCTGTTGTTACAATGCTAATTGGCATTGTATTTTACATCGTTGGAAAGCCTGTTTATTTACCTTAACAAACATACAATGCCAATTAGCATTGTCACAACAGAGAAATAATCGACCAAACACAAGTTTCCAAACTTTGTTTTTCCAGTTTATATATAGTAATAGCAGATGTGATGGATAGAAGTAATTTTGGTGGGAATTTCTCTCCTGGGCCCGTTTGGGGAGCTATATTATGATATATGGACAATTCTGTTGCAGTTGTCGTGGTTATTTTGGGGTGCAGGCTGAGCAGTAAAGCAAGATGATGAATTATCACTGCATTCATGTTAATCATGCTGGTTGTGTCATGGTTGTAGGGTTTTTGTTATAGTTTGTTTTGTGTTTTAGTTTGAAAGTCTTCTCTTCTTGTGTACTGTCTTCATTAATTTTCCAGGTTCCATTTAAGTTCCTTCTGTTTTTAGTCTGTGTGTTTTCCCGAGTTGTCACATACTGGTGCTTTGTCACGCCCCTTGGCATCACTTTAGTTTAACTTTTAGTCAATAAAACCAAATGTATATTTTGTTGGTGTATTTTGTGAGATTTTAAACTATTTTGAAAGATTAAAATCAAAGTTTATATTGTTAGTTTATTATTATTTTGAATGGTCAAAGGCAAAAGTACTGAGACACTGCTTTCTACCTTTTAAAAATGGGCAGATATGTTAAATGTTCATTTTTTCTGATTCTTGTTTGAATTAAATGTTTGAATTGTTTCTATTGGTTGCTTCATTTTATTGTATCTATGTGCATTTGTGCCAACCAATGCCATTACAGGGTTGGTTGGCACAAATGCACAACATGACGTCAGAGAAATGTGGCAGAGAGTGGAAAGTGTTTCAACCAACCCCGGTCTCCCCTACTGTAAAAAGTGAAAAGACACACACCTGTTGAGCGGGCGGATAGGTGGATTCAGTCATCCCTCTTAACGTAGTGCCAGTACGTATTATTACTAGTTTACTCTCTGCCACCAGTCTTGTGGATTTCCCTGTTTTCCTTCCTGCTACCTGTTGCTTGACTGCCATTACCTGCCTACCTGTGGACCTTCAGCATGTAAGTCATCTTCTTTAATAAATTAGTAAAATCATCCTGCTGTCTCCTCTTCTGTCTGCATTTGGGTCCAGTTCCTCTTTCTCTGAGTTGCCGACCACGACAGGTGGGACACCACTCCAGCTGTGTGTGTGGAATTTTACAGTTGTTAATACCTATAAACTACCAGTTTAAAGCATTTACTGAATGAGATTACTGGCATTTCATAGTTGATTTTATCCACAGGTGAAGGTACAGGTTCTGTAGATGTAGGTAGTGAGAAGACAGGAAAGTGAAGAAAAGTAGTGTTGTTCTTGCAAGTTACATTTTTTTTCTTATTGACTGGAGGCTGTATTTTATATTCAGTATTTTACATCGTTATTTGCAAACGTTTGAGGTTCCTGAGTGAACAAATGTACAAGTCATACAAAGAGCATTTGTTTCACCTGGCACACAAATTTGACTAAAATTTAACTAAAAATGTTGTGAATCAAGTTTCTACACCCTTGTGATAACATGAAACCATACCAGACCTCGGGCTGTTATGAGAGATGCCCTTTAAAGAGGAAATGAAAAGTTCAACCAAGTTAAGCTGGTCAAAACCGTCCATTTCATAAACTGACGCTGAAATGGAGATCTGTAACGTTCATTCACACACACACACGTGCTGTTAAAAATAGAAATAGAGTTAACAAAGACTATTTTGCACATGACAAGGCTTTTGTTAACTCTGGTATTCAGATCAATTCATGCAGGATTATACAATTGTTTCAAATACAAATTGTTCACATTCACACCTCTTCTTAAAGAGGTTCCTTTGTTCCTCAAATGTGTCATCTGAACTGTGATTCTTAATTCTGCTTCAGGTTGGGAATCTATGTCATCCGTGGCTGGATGGACAAGGCAAAAGACTTCAAAGGGAAGTTCTTCCTCCTTGTCATTGTTACCTTCATCTTCATCCTCTTTATCACTGTGAGAATATCCAGGATGACGTATAGCGCCGTCCCGAAGCCGCGTAGGGATTTAAGAACTTGCCCCTTTCGGATCTCTGAGCGGACCATCACCCCCCTTAACAATACCAAGCACTTACTGGTGTCAGCCTACATGGACCAGAGAGTGAAGGGCTTTGATATACGCATCATTGGCATGTTTAAGAGAGACTCCATCCAACCTCTTTACTGTCTTTTCTGCTGTGCAGGTCACTTATCAAGTACAACACCTCCAACAACAATTTTACAACACTCTGACAACTTTGGTTTTCCCTTCGCCACAACGGATGTCATGTGTCAGATTCCTCAAAACTGCAACGCTACACATGTCAGTCTCCTGACTCAACCAGGCAGAGAAAATGTATTTAACCAGATGTGGCTTCCTATCAGAAACCAGAAGACCAAAGGGAAGGAGGAGAAAAAGTTTCAGTTTGACTTCACAGTCTGCGTCTCCAACCTGTTTGGAGACTACAACAATGTGCTTCAGTTTGCACAGACCCTGGAGATGTACAGGTTAGTACAGCAACAACACCACGAACAACAATTTCAAAAATGAGCTGAATCACCTTTTGTCTGACACTGTTTAAAAAACCTGTAACCTTTGCAAAGGTACTGTTGCAGCGCCACTGGATTGCATCACATTATACAGGTGTCTCTGTTACTGTCGTCATGATGTATGTCTTTGCTGCTAATGTGCTTGCACTCTATGAAGCACTCTATTACACTCAAAATACGAGTGTAGGGAGGTGGAGAGAGACTCTGAAACCATAACTGCACCAAAATGTGATTTAAGAGGTGCTGGATTATTTACATGATATTATCATGTGTATTATTAACATTATATCGATATTTAATTTTTTTAATATCACGACCACGTCAATACTGGTATATTGTCACACTCCTAAATGTAATGAATTTTACCCTTTGCCTCACCTTGCTCCAGGTTGCTGGGTGTGAACAGGGTGGTGATCTATAACACCAGCTGTGGCCCAGACCTGGAGCGTCTGCTGCAGAGCTACAGCCAGGAGGGCTTCGTGGAGATGGTTCCCTGGCCCATCGACCAGCATCTGAATCCATCTCGTGGCTGGCTCTTCTCAGAGCATGGAGGGGACGTACACTACTTTGGCCAGCTGACCACGCTTAATGAGTGCATTTACAGATCCATGGACCGCTCACGCTACGTCCTGTTGAACGACATCGACGAGATCATAATGCCTTACCAACACAACAACCTGATGTCTCTGATGGACATGCTCCAACAGCAGCATCCAAATGTAGGGTACTTTTAGTGTGCGAGAAAGACAAATGTTCCATCAATAGCCAAACTTTAGGATCATATTTGATATTTATAATATTTACATTCTCTCTCCATCTTCCATGCTGTAGACAGGAGTGTTCCTCATTCAGAACCATTTCTTCCCTAAGAAACATTTTGAGCCAAGTGGGAGGTTTCACCTGCCTCAGTGGAACAAGGTGCCGGGCGTTAATATTCTGGAGCACATCTACAGAGAGGACCCCGACAGACACAAATACATGCCGCACAAGATGATAGTTCGGCCAAGGTAGGCTGGATTTATCAGACTGAAAAGTTACTCATTCAGGAACCACACTCTGTGCTTTGGTTGAATTACAAAACATTTGGCTACAGGTCTTTTTGTAAAGTGACATACAACATATTAGAGTCCCAGTCGCAGTTATCCTTTGGAACTGGACAACACAGTTGAAAAGACAGTTTCCTTAAAGACTTTCATGGAAAATAAAGGTAGGGACAACGAATTGCACTTTACTAATTTGTTTCTTTGTGCATCACAGGTTGGTGGAGCAGACTTCAGTGCATGAAGTGCTCAAGACTTTTGGAGAAAAGTTCAAGGTGCCAATGGACGTTTGTCGGATCATTCATGTCCGCGTGGCTCTGCGGGGGTCGTTAACGCTGCAGCAGCTCAATGAGGACAAACGACATTGGGACTTCCAAGAAAAACTGATTCCCAATGTGGACAAAGTACTGAGGAGAGCGGGGCTGCTGAGCTCAGAGGGTCAGAGCTGATGGATGGGATGGACAGACACATATAACACTATAATAACCTTCATTTATAAATGGTAAATTGATAGTTAATTGAACTTAGTTAATAGTTATTTTACTGTTAACAAAAAATTAATAAATAATTAATGATGTTTACTAATTATTAATAACGTTATAATTTCTGTTATTTTACCATTAGTTTGTGTGATATGAAATAATTAGTTTATAAATTGTATATTGTATAATAGCTGATCAGAGACTATATCAATTGCATTCTGATTACATTAGTAAAGTGTTAATTAACAGTTTATTGTTGCAGACATTATAACATTTTATATACTATATTAAATATTTGTTAGTGATTACCAAATGATTTGTAAACCTTTAAGAAATCATTTGTAAAACATCTATAAATATTACACAGATAGACGGACCAGAAACCAATAATTAACCATTGACAGAGTATTAACTAGCTATCTAAATAATGTTTATAGACGCTTTACAAAGTATTTATTAACCATTTAACAAGGTATTATAATCATCAGTTGCAACTTTCTAAAAACCATCCAAATAATGTTTTTAGACATAAGAAAGTACATAGACTCAAGTACATTCCACTTTATACCTTTACTCCTCTACGTTTCAGAAAGGCTCGTACTTTTTACTCCATTTATTTGACAGCTGTTTCAGTTACAAATCAGATTTTTATATAGAAAATGCATGGGTTTGTAACATATTGTTATATGTTACAACAGTATATATACTGTATATTGTTAAAGGAATAACATTTAGTCATCCTTTTTGTAGTCAAAAACAATGTCAATGTGTTTTTAAATGTATTTTTTATTACCCGATTCGACTGTTGTCAGGCCATTAAACATCAGTCGCTAAGCACCATAGATGTGGGTCAATAGGGGCCTACTACGCCTACTATGCTGTAAAAGTGAAAATGAAACTTATAAGCAACACATTCTAACATGTTGTAAAACTGAATGAAACATCACGTTTTAAACACAAACAAATGCCCAGCTGTTTTATTTACCCTTTAAAAAAAAAAAAATGAAAACCTATTTATGACCAATTTATAAAGATTAATGTCTTCAGTAGGAATGAATGGGCTTTGGGCTGAATGCCACAGACAAGTAGATGAGTACTGAGGGATGAACTAATGCATTGCTGATTTTGATCAGAATAAAACCAAATGTTTATTTTGTTGGTGTATTTTGTGAGATTATAAACTATTTTGAAAGATTAAAATCAAAGTTTATATTGTTAGTTTATTATTACTTTGAATGGTCAAAGGCAAAAGTACTTAGACATTGCTTTCTACCTTTTAAAAATGGGCAGATTTGTTAAATGTTCATGTTTTCTGGTTCTTGTTTGAATTAAATGTTCAAATTGTTTCTATTGGTAGCTTCATTTTATTGCACCTATGTACATTTGTGCCAACCAATCCCATTACAGGGTTGGTTGGCACAAATGCACAACATGATGTCAGAGAAATACGACAGAGAGTGGAAACTGTGCCAACCAATCCCGGTCTCCCCTACTGCAAAGAGTGAAAAGACACACACCTTTCGGGCAGTCAGGTATGGATTGAGTCATCCCTCTTAACGTAGCGCCAGAATATATTATTTCTAGTTTACTCTCTGCCACCAGTCTTGTGGATTTCCCTGTTTTCCTCCCTGCTACCTGTTGCTTGACTGTCATTACCTGCCTACCTGTGGACCTTCAGCATGTAAGTCATATTCTTTAATAAATTAGTGAAATCATCCTGCTGTCTCCTCTTCTGTCTGCATTTGGGTCCAGGTCCTCTTTCTCTGAGTTGCCGACCACTTCAGGTGGGACACCACTCCAGCTATGTGTGTGGAATTTTACAGTTGTTAATACCTATAAACTACCAGTTTAAAGCATTTACTGAATGAGATTACTGGCATTTCATAGTTGATTTTATCCACAGGTGAAGGTACAGGTTCTGTAGATGTAGGTAGTGAGAAGACAGGAAAGTGAAGAAAAGTAGTGTTGTTCTTGCAAGTTACATTTTTTTTCTTATTGACTGGAGGCTGTATTTTATATTCAGTATTTTACATCGTTATTTGCAAACGTTTGAGGTTCCTGAGTGAACAAATGTACAAGTCATACAAAGAGCATTTGTTTCACCTGGCACACAAATCTGAATAAAATTTAACTAAAAATGTTGTGAATCAAGTTTCTACACCCTTGTGATAACATGAAACCATACCAGACCTCGGGCTGTTATGAGAGATGCCCTTTTAAGAGGAAATGAAAAGTTCAACCAAGTTAAGCTGGTCAAAACCGTCCATTTCATAAACTGACGCTGAAATGGAGATCTGTAACGTTCATTCACACACACACACGTGCTGTTAAAAATAGAAATAGAGTTAACAAAGACTATTTTGCACATGACAAGGCTTTTGTTAACTCTGGTATTCAGATCAATTCATGCAGGATTATACAATTGTTTCAAATACAAATTGTTCACATTCACACCTCTTCTTAAAGAGGTTCCTTTGTTCCTCAAATGTGTCATCTGAACTGTGATTCTTAATTCTGCTTCAGGTTGGGAATCTATGTCATCCGTGGCTGGATGGACAAGGCAAAAGACTTCAAAGGGAAGTTCTTCCTCCTTGTCATTGTTACCTTCATCTTCATCCTCTTTATCACTGTGAGAATATCCAGGATGACGTATAGCGCCGTCCCGAAGCCGCGTAGGGATTTAAGAACTTGCCCCTTTCGGATCTCTGAGCGGACCATCACCCCCCTTAACAATACCAAGCACTTACTGGTGTCAGCCTACATGGACCAGAGAGTGAAGGGCTTTGATATACGCATCATTGGCATGTTTAAGAGAGACTCCATCCAACCTCTTTACTGTCTTTTCTGCTGTGCAGGTGACTTATCAAGTACAACACCTCCAACAACAATTTTACAACACTCTGACAACTTTGGTTTTCCCTTCGCCACAACGGATGTCATGTGTCAGATTCCTCAAAACTGCAACGCTACACATGTCAGTCTCCTGACTCAGCCAGGCAGAGAAAATGTATTTAACCAGACTTGGCTTCCTATCAGAAACCAGAAGACCAAAGGGAAGGAGGAGAAAAAGTTTCAGTTTGACTTCACAGTCTGCGTCTCCAACCTGTTTGGAGACTACAACAATGTGCTTCAGTTTGCACAGACCCTGGAGATGTACAGGTCAGTACAGCAACAACACCACGAACAACAATTTCAAAAATGAGCTGAATCACCTTTTGTCTGACACTGTTTAAAAAACCTGTAACCTTTGCAAAGGTACTGTTGCAGCGCCACTGGATTGCATCACATTATACAGGTGTCTCTGTTACTGTCGTCATGATGTATGTCTTTGCTGCTAATGTGCTTGCACTCTATGAAGCACTCTATTACACTCAAAATACGAGTGTAGGGAGGTGGAGAGAGACTCTGAAACCATAACTGCACCAAAATGTGATTTAAGAGGTGCTGGATTATTTACATGATAATATCATGTGTATTATTAACATTATATCGATATTTAATTTTTTTAATATCACGACCACGTCAATACTGGTATATTGTCACACTCCTAAATGTAATGAATTTTACCCTTTGCGTCACCTTGCTCCAGGTTGCTGGGTGTGAACAGGGTGGTGATCTATAACACCAGCTGTGGCCCAGACCTGGAGCGTCTGCTGCAGAGCTACAGCCAGGAGGGCTTCGTGGAGATGGTCCCCTGGCCCATCGACCAGCATCTGAATCCATCTTGGGGCTGGCTCTTCTCAGAGCATGGAGGGGACGTACACTACTTTGGCCAGCTGACCACGCTTAATGAGTGCATTTACAGATCCATGGACCGCTCACGCTACGTCCTGTTGAACGACATCGACGAGATCATAATGCCATACCAACACAACAACCTGATGTCTCTGATGGACATGCTCCAACAGCAGCATCCAAATGTAGGGTACTTTTAGTGTGCGAGAAAGACAAATGTTCCATCAATAGCCAAACTTTAGGATCACATTTGATATTTATAATATTTACATTCTCTCTCCATCTTCCATGCTGTAGACAGGAGTGTTCCTCATTCAGACCCATTTCTTCCCTAAGAAACATTTTGAGCCAAGTGGGAGGTTTCACCTGCCTCAGTGGAACAAGGTGCCGGGCGTTAATATTCTGGAGCACATCTACAGGGAGATCCCCGATGGACATGAAGACATGCCGCACAAGATGATAGTTCGGCCAAGGTAGGCTGGATTTATCAGACTGAAAAGTTACTCATTCAGGAACCACACTCTGTGCTTTGGTTGAATTACAAAACATTTGGCTACAGGTCTTTTTGTAAAGTGACATACAACATATTAGAGTCCCAGTCGCAGTTATCCTTTGGAACTGGACAACACAGTTGAAAAGACAGTTTCCTTAAAGACTTTCATGGAAAATAAAGGTAAGGACAATGAATTGCACTTTACTAATTTGTTTCTTTGTGCATCACAGGTTGGTGGAGCAGACTTCAGTGCATGAAGTGCTCAAGACTTTTGGAGAAAAGTTCAAGGTGCCGATGGACGTTTGTCGGATCATTCATGTCCGCACATCTAAGCGGGGGTCGTTAACGCTGCAGCAGCTCAATGAGGACAAACGACATTGGGACTTCCAAGAAAAACTGATTCCCAATGTGGACAAAGTACTGAGGAGAGCGGGGCTGCTGAGCTCAGAGGGTCAGAGCTGATGGATGGGATGGACAGACACATATAACACTATAATAACCTTCATTTATAAATGGTAAATTGATAGTTAATTGAACTTAGTTAATAGTTATTTTACTGTTAACAAAAAATTAATAAATAATTAATGATGTTTACTAATTATTAATAACGTTATAATTTCTGTTATTTTACCATTAGTTTGTGTGATATGAAATAATTAGTTTATAAATTGTATATTGTATAATAGCTGATCAGAGACTATATCAATTGCATTCTGATTACATTAGTAAAGTGTTAATTAACAGTTTGTTGTTGCAGACATTATAACATTTTATATACTATATTAAATATTTGTTAGTGATTACCAAATGATTTGTAAACCTTTAAGAAATCATTTGTAAAACATCTATAAACATTACACAGATAGACGGACCAGAAACCAATAATTAACCATTGACAGAGTATTAACTAGCTATCTAAATAATGTTTATAGACGCTTTACAAAGTATTTAATAACCATTTAACAAGGTATTATAATCATCAGTTGCAACTTTCTAAAAACCATCCAAATAATGTTTTTAGACATAAGAAAGTACATAGACTCAAGTACGTTCCACTTTATACCTTTACTCCTCTACGTTTCAGAAAGGCTCGTACTTTTTACTCCATTTATTTGACAGCTGTTTCAGTTACAAATCAGATTTTTATATAGAAAATGCATGGGTTTGTAACATATTGTTATATGTTACAACAGTATATATACTGTATATTGTTAAAGGAATAACATTTAGTCATCCTTTTTGTAGTCAAAAACAATGTCAATGTGTTTTTAAATGTATTTTTTATTACCCGATTCGACTGTTGTCAGGCCATTAAACATCAGTCGCTAAGCACCATAGATGTGGGTCAATAGGGGCCTACTACGCCTACTATGCTGTAAAAGTGAAAATGAAACTTATAAGCAACACATTCTAACATGTTGTAAAACTGAATGAAAGATCACGTTTTAAACACAAACAAATGCCCAGCTGTTTTATTTACCCTTTAAAAAATAAAAATAAAAACCTATTTATGACCAATTTATAAAGATTAATGTCTTCAGTAGGAATGAATGGGCTTTGGGCTGAATGCCACAGACAAGTAGATGAGTACTGAGGGATGAACTAATGCATTGCTGATTTTGATCAGAATAAAACCAAATGTATATTTTGTTGGGGTATTTTGTGAGATTATAAACTATTTTGAAAAATTAAAATCAAAGTTTATATTGTTAGTTTATTATTATTTTGAATGGTCAAAGGCAAAAGTACTTAGACATTGCTTTCTACCTTTTAAAAATGGGCAGATTTGTTAAATGTTCATGTTTTCTGGTTCTTGTTTGAATTAAATGTTCAAATTGTTTCTATTGGTAGCTTCATTTTATTGCACCTATGTACATTTGTGCCAACCAATCCCATTACAGGGTTGGTTGGCACAAATGCACAACATGATGTCAGAGAAATACGACAGAGAGTGGAAACTGTGCCAACCAATCCCGGTCTCCCCTACTGCAAAGAGTGAAAAGACACACACCTTTCGGGCAGTCAGGTATGGATTGAGTCATCCCTCTTAACGTAGCGCCAGAATATATTATTTCTAGTTTACTCTCTGCCACCAGTCTTGTGGATTTCCCTGTTTTCCTCCCTGCTACCTGTTGCTTGACTATCATTACCTGCCTACCTGTGGACCTTCAGCATGTAAGTCATATTCTTTAATAAATTAGTGAAATCATCCTGCTGTCTCCTCTTCTGTCTGCATTTGGGTCCAGGTCCTCTTTCTCTGAGTTGCCGACCACTTCAGGTGGGACACCACTCCAGCTGTGTGTGTGGAATTTTACAGTTGTTAATACCTATAAACTACCAGTTTAAAGCATTTACTGAATGAGATTACTGGCATTTCATAGTTGATTTTATCCACAGGTGAAGGTACAGGTTCTGTAGATGTAGGTAGTGAGAAGACAGGAAAGTGAAGAAAAGTAGTGTTGTTCTTGCAAGTTACATTTTTTTTCTTATTGACTGGAGGCTGTATTTTATATTCAGTATTTTACATCGTTATTTGCAAACGTTTGAGGTTCCTGAGTGAACAAATGTACAAGTCATACAAAGAGCATTTGTTTCACCTGGCACACAAATCTGAATAAAATTTAACTAAAAATGTTGTGAATCAAGTTTCTACAGCCTTGTGATAACATGAAACCATACCAGACCTCGGGCTGTTATGAGACATGCCCTTTAAAGAGGAAATGAAAAGTTCAACCAAGTTAAGCTGGTCAAAACCGTCCATTTCATAAACTGACGCTGAAATGGAGATCTGTAACGTTCATTCACACACACACACGTGCTGTTAAAAATAGAAATAGAGTTAACAAAGACTATTTTGCACATGACAAGGCTTTTGTTAACTCTGGTATTCAGATCAATTCATGCAGGATTATACAATTGTTTCAAATACAAATTGTTCACATTCACACCTCTTCTTAAAGAGGTTCCTTTGTTCCTCAAATGTGTCATCTGAACTGTGATTCTTAATTCTGCTTCAGGTTGGGAATCTATGTCATCCGTGGCTGGATGGACAAGGCAAAAGACTTCAAAGGGAAGTTCTTCCTCCTTGTCATTGTTACCTTCATCTTCATCCTCTTTATCACTGTGAGAATATCCAGGATGACGTATAGCGCCGTCCCGAAGCCGCGTAGGGACTTAAGAACTTGCCCCTTTCGGATCTCTGAGCGGACCATCACCCCCCTTAACAATATCAGGCACTTACTGGTGTCAGCCTACATGGACCAGAGAGTGAAGGGCTTTGATATACGCATCATTGGCATGTTTAAGAGAGACTCCATCCAACCCCTTTACTGTCTTTTCTGCTGTGCAGGTGACTTATCAAGTACAACACCTCCAACAACAATTTTACAACACTCTGACAACTTTGGTTTTCCCTTCGCCACAACGGATGTCATGTGTCAGATTCCTCAAAACTGCAACGCTACACATGTCAGTCTCTTGACTCAACCAGGCAGAGAAAATGTATTTAACCAGATGTGGCTTCCTATCAGAAACCAGAAGACCAAAGGGAAGGAGGAGAAAAAGTTTCAGTTTGACTTCACAGTCTGCGTCTCCAACCTGTTTGGAGACTACAACAATGTGCTTCAGTTTGCACAGACCCTGGAGATGTACAGGTTAGTACAGCAACAACACCACGAACAACAATTTCAAAAATGAGCTGAATCACCTTTTGTCTGACACTTTAAAAAACCTGTAACCTTTGCAAAGGTACTGTTGCAGCGCCACTGGATTGCATCACATTATACAGGTGTCTCTGTTACTGTCGTCATGATGTATGTCTTTGCTGCTAATGTGCTTGCACTCTATGAAGCACTCTATTACACTCAAAATACGAGTGTAGGGAGGTGGAGAGAGACTCTGAAACCATAACTGCACCAAAATGTGATTTAAGAGGTGCTGGATTATTTACATGATATTATCATGTGTATTATTAACATTATATCGATATTTAATTTTTTTAATATCACGACCACGTCAATACTGGTATATTGTCACACTCCTAAATGTAATGAATTTTACCCTTTGCGTCACCTTGCTCCAGGTTGCTGGGTGTGAACAGGGTGGTGATCTATAACACCAGCTGTGGCCCAGACCTGGACCGCCTGCTGCAGAGCTACAGCCAGGAGGGCTTCGTGGAGATGGTCCCCTGGCCCATCGACCAGCATCTGAATCCATCTCGTGGTTGGCTCTTCTCAGAGCATGGAGGGGACGTACACTACTTTGGCCAGCTGACCACGCTTAATGAGTGCATTTACAGATCCATGGACCGCTCACGCTACGTCCTGTTGAACGACATCGACGAGATCATCATGCCATACCAACACAACAACCTGATGTCTCTGATGGACATGCTCCAACAGCAGCATCCAAATGTAGGGTACTTTTAGTGTGCGTTTGAGAAAGACAAATGTTCCATCAATAGCCAAACTTTAGGATCACATTTGATATTTATAATATTTACATTCTCTCTCCATCTTCCATGCTGTAGACAGGAGTGTTCCTCATTCAGAACCATTTCTTCCCTAAGAAACATTTTGAGCCAAGTGGGAGGTTTCACCTGCCTCAGTGGAACAAGGTGCCGGGCGTTAATATTCTGGAGCACATCTACAGGGAGATCCCCGATGGACATGAAGACATGCCGCACAAGATGATAGTTCGGCCAAGGTAGGCTGGATTTATCAGACTGAAAAGTTACTCATTCAGGAACCACACTCTGTGCTTTGGTTGAATTACAAAACATTTGGCTACAGGTCTTTTTGTAAAGTGACATACAACATATTAGAGTCCCAGTCGCAGTTATCCTTTGGAACTGGACAACACAGTTGAAAAGACAGTTTCCTTAAAGACTTTCATGGAAAATAAAGGTAGGGACAATGAATTGCACTTTACTAATTTGTGTCTCTGTGCATCACAGGTTGGTGGAGCAGACTTCAGTGCATGAAGTGCTCAAGACTTTTGGAGAAAAGTTCAAGGTGCCGATGGACGTTTGTCGGATCATTCATGTCCGCACATCTAAGCGGGGGTCGTTAACGCTGCAGCAGCTCAATGAGGACAAACGATATTGGGACTTCCAAGAAAAACTGATTCCCAATGTGGACAAAGTACTGAGGAGAGCGGGGCTGCTGAGCTCAGAGGGTCAGAGCTGATGGATGGGATGGACAGACACATATAACACTATAATAACCTTCATTTATAAATGGTAAATTGATAGTTAATTGAACTTAGTTAATAGTTATTTTACTGTTAACAAAAAATTAATAAATAATTAATGATGTTTACTAATTATTAATAACGTTATAATTTCTGTTATTTTACCATTAGTTTGTGTGATATGAAATAATTAGTTTATAAATTGTATATTGTATAATAGCTGATCAGAGACTATATCAATTGCATTCTGATTACATTAGTAAAGTGTTAATTAACAGTTTGTTGTTGCAGACATTATAACATTTTATATACTATATTAAATATTTGTTAGTGATTACCAAATGATTTGTAAACCTTTAAGAAATCATTTGTAAAACATCTATAAACATTACACAGATAGACGGACCAGAAACCAATAATTAACCATTGACAGAGTATTAACTAGCTATCTAAATAATGTTTATAGACGCTTTACAAAGTATTTAATAACCATTTAACAAGGTATTATAATCATCAGTTGCAACTTTCTAAAAACCATCCAAATAATGTTTTTAGACATAAGAAAGTACATAGACTCAAGTACGTTCCACTTTATACCTTTACTCCTCTACGTTTCAGAAAGGCTCGTACTTTTTACTCCATTTATTTGACAGCTGTTTCAGTTACAAATCAGATTTTTATATAGAAAATGCATGGGTTTGTAACATATTGTTATATGTTACAACAGTATATATACTGTATATTGTTAAAGGAATAACATTTAGTCATCCTTTTTGTAGTCAAAAACAATGTCAATGTGTTTTTAAATGTATTTTTTATTACCCGATTCGACTGTTGTCAGGCCATTAAACATCAGTCGCTAAGCACCATAGATGTGGGTCAATAGGGGCCTACTACGCCTACTATGCTGTAAAAGTGAAAATGAAACTTATAAGCAACACATTCTAACATGTTGTAAAACTGAATGAAACATCACGTTTTAAACACAAACAAATGCCCAGCTGTTTTATTTACCCTTTAAAAAATAAAAATAAAAACCTATTTATGACCAATTTATAAAGATTAATGTCTTCAGTAGGAATGAATGGGCTTTGGGCTGAATGCCACAGACAAGTAGATGAGTACTGAGGGATGAACTAATGTATTGCTGATTTTGATCAGAATAAAACAAAATGTATATTTTGTTGGGGTATTTTGTGAGATTATAAACTATTTTGAAAAATTAAAATCAAAGTTTATATTGTTAGTTTATTATTATTTTGAATGGTCAAAGGCAAAAGTACTTAGACATTGCTTTCTACCTTTTTAAAATGGGCAGATTTGTTAAATGTTCATGTTTTCTGGTTCTTGTTTGAATTAAATGTTCAAATTGTTTCTATTGGTAGCTTCATTTTATTGCACCTATGTACATTTGTGCCAACCAATCCCATTACAGGGTTGGTTGGCACAAATGCACAACATGATGTCAGAGAAATACGACAGAGAGTGGAAACTGTGCCAACCAATCCCGGTCTCCCCTACTGCAAAGAGTGAAAAGACACACACCTTTCGGGCAGTCAGGTATGGATTGAGTCATCCCTCTTAACGTAGCGCCAGAATGTATTATTTCTAGTTTACTCTCTGCCACCAGTCTTGTGGATTTCCCTGTTTTCCTCCCTGCTACCTGTTGCTTGACTGTCATTACCTGCCTACCTGTGGACCTTCAGCATGTAAGTCATATTCTTTAATAAATTAGTGAAATCATCCTGCTGTCTCCTCTTCTGTCTGCATTTGGGTCCAGGTCCTCTTTCTCTGAGTTGCCGACCACTTCAGGTGGGACACCACTCCAGCTGCGTGTGTGAAAATTTACAGTTGTTAATACCTATAAACTACCAGTTTAAAGCATTTACTGAATGAGATTACTGGCATTCTTAATTGATTTTATCCACAGGTGAAGGTACAGGTTCTGTAGATGTAGGTAGTGAGAAGACAGGAAAGTGAAGAAAAGTAGCGTTGTTCTTGCAAGTTCATTTTTTTTTTTACTTATTGACTGGAGGCTGTTTATTCAGTATTTAACATCGTAATTTGCAAACGTTTGAGGTTCCTGAGTGAACAATGATGTACAAGTCATAAAAAGAGCATTTTTTATTTCACCTGGCACACAAATCTGGTTAATGTTTAACTAAAATGTTTTGAATGAAGTTGCTGCACCCTTGTGATAACATGAAACCATACCTGACCTTTGGCTGTTATGAGAGATGCCCTTTTAAGAGATAATGAAAAGTTCAACCAAGTTAAGCTGGTTTTAAAAATGTAAGAATTTAAGAGAAAAAAGAAGATCCGTTTCATCTTTTTGTGAGAAGAACGCCGCCGCGTTGCAGTACTCTAGCCTGTGATGTCATCAGGTTGGTTGGCTTGGCTAAGTTACATGGATACAACAGTAGAGACCGTGAATGTTAAAACTAACGACAAAACCGTCCATTTCATAAACTGACGCTGAAATGGAGATCTGTAACGTTCATTCACACACACTCACGTGCTGTTAAAAATAGAAATAGAGTTAACAAAGACTATTTTGCACATGACAAGGCTTTTGTTAGCTCTGGTATTCAGATCAATTCATGCAGGATTATACAATTGTTTTAAATATAACTTGTTCACATTCACACCTCTTCTTAAAGAGGTTCCTTTGTTCCTCAAATGTGTCATCTGAAGTGTGATTCTTAATTCTGCTTCAGGTTGGGAATCTATGTCATCCGTGGCTGGATGGACAAGGCAAAAGACTTCAAAGGGAAGTTCTTCCTCCTTGTCATTGTTACCTTCATCTTCATCCTCTTTATCACTGTGAGAATATCCAGGATGACGTATAGCGCCGTCCCGGAGCCACGTAGGGATTCAAGAACTTGCCCCTTTCGAATCTCTGAGCGGACCATCACCCCCCTCAACAATACCAAGCACTTACTGGTGTCAGCCTACATGGACCAGAGAGTGAAGGGCTTCGATATACGCATCATTGGTATATTTAGGAGAGACTCCATCCAACCTCTTTACTGTCTTTTCTGCTGTGCAGGTGACTTATCAAATACAACACCTCCAGCAACAATTTTACAACACTCTGACAACTTTGGTTTTCCCTTCGTCACTACGGATGTCATGTGTCAGATTCCTCAAAACTGCACCGCTACACATGTCAGTCTCCTGACTCAGCCAGGCAGAGTAAAAGTATTTAACCAGACTTGGCTTCCTATCAGAAACCAGAAGACCAAAGGGAAGGAGGAGAAAAAGTTTCAGTTTAACTTCACAGTCTGCGTCTCCAACCTGTTTGGAGACTACAACAATGTGCTTCAGTTTGCACAGACCCTGGAGACGTACAGGTTAGTACAGCAACAACACCACAAACCACAATGTCAAAAATGAGCTGAATCACCGTTTCTCTGAGACTGTTTAACTGTAATTAATATAATGAATGTTACCCTTTGTGTCACCTTGCTCCAGGTTGCTGGGTGTGAACAGGGTGGTGATCTATAACACCAGCTGTGGCCCAGACCTGGACCGCCTGCTGCAGAGCTACAGCCAGGAGGGCTTCGTGGAGATGGTTCCCTGGCCCATTGACCAGCATCTGAATCCATCTCGGGGCTGGCTCTTCTCAGAGCATGGAGGGGACGTACACTACTTTGGCCAGCTGGCCACGCTTAATGAGTGCATTTACAGATCCATGGACCGCTCACGCTACGTCCTGTTGAACGACATCGACGAGATCATCATGCCATACCAACACAACAACCTGATGTCTCTGATGGACATGCTCCAACAGCAGCATCCAAATGTAGGGTACTTTTAGTGTGCGAGAAAGACAAATGTTCCATCAATAGCCAAACTTTAGGATCACATTTGATATTTATAATATTTACATTCTCTCTCCATCTTCCATGCTGTAGACAGGAGTGTTCCTCATTGAGAACCATTTCTTCCCTAAGAAACATTTTGAGCCAAGTGGGAGGTTTCACCTGCCTCAGTGGAACAAGGTGCCGGGCGTTAATATTCTGGAGCACATCTACAGGGAGGACCCCGACAGACACGAATACATGCCGCACAAGATGATAGTTCGGCCAAGGTAGGCTGGATTTATCAGACTGAAAAGTTACTCATTCAGGAACCACACTCTGTGCTTTGGTTGAATTACAAAACATTTGGCTACAGGTCTTTTTGTAAAGTGACATACAACATACTAGAGTCCGAGTTGCAGTTATCCTTTGGAACTGGACAACACAGTTGTAAGGACAGTTTCCTTAAAGACTGTCATGGAAAATAAAGGTAGGGACAACGAATAGCACTTTACTAATTTGTGTCTCTGTGCATCACAGGTTGGTGGAGCAGACTTCAGTGCATGAAGTGCTCAAGATTTTTGGAGAAAAGTTCAAGGTGCCGATGGACGTTTGTCGGATCATTCATGTCCGCACATCTAAGCGGGGGCCGTTAACGCTGCAGCAGCTCAATGAGGACAAACGACATTGGGACTTCCAAGAAAAACTGATTCCCAATGTGGACAAAGTACTGAGGAGAGCGGGGCTGCTGAGCTCAGAGGGTCAGAGCTGATGGATGGGATGGACAGACACATATAACACTATAATAACCTTCATTTATAAATGGTAAATTCATAGTTAATTGAACTTAGTTAATAGTTATTTTACTGTTAACAAAAAATTAATTAATAATTAATGATGTTTACTAATTATTAATAACGTTATAATTTCTGTTATTGTACCATCAGTTTGTGTGATATGAAATAATTAGTTTATAAATTGTATATTGTATAATAGCTGATCAGAGACTATATCAATTGGATTCTGATTACATTATGTAACCCAGGTCACAAAGAGTTAACACACAGAGGTGCCTTAGCCAATCAGAGCGCAGGTCTGCCGCACCCCAGGCAGGCTAGACAGTATGCGCTACTCAAACGCTAGAGGACGCTGTGAGGAGAGGAGCTGCTGCTGAACGGTACAAATATAGCTCAGATAAAGTTGTAAACACAATATAACGTTGTCAAATCATAATGGTAACAGTCTGTACTCTGTTATAAGCTCATAGATGTGTGTGTGAGAGAGGCCCTGCTCACTGAAAGCTGCTGAGCGACACAGAGAAACTCCCGAATTGGTGAGTCGCTGTAATAAATAAGTGCTGCGTCACGAAATGCTAAGCTAACAAGTGCTAAGCTAACAAGTGCTAAGCTAACAAGTGCTAAGCTAACAAGTGCTAAGCTAACAAGTGCTAAGCTAACAAGTTCAAGTGAAAAGGCCCAGAGCTAACAGACTTAGCATTAAGCTATGAACAGTGCATTTAGCTAAATGTTGTAGAGCTCAACTGAATTAAAGCTGCACTGGGAAGAATATAAA
Organism: Sebastes umbrosus; assembly: GCF_015220745.1. Classification (NCBI taxonomy): domain Eukaryota; kingdom Metazoa; phylum Chordata; class Actinopteri; order Perciformes; family Sebastidae; genus Sebastes; species Sebastes umbrosus. The sequence goes on along the minus strand of NC_051284.1, from coordinate 23,055,086 downwards.
ATGTGACATAAAGAGTGTTTAATTGCTCAATGTTTTCTCTGGCTAGTAAAGCCACAGAACTGTTTAATACTGAAGCAACATGAGTTATGTTTTGTCAATAGTGAATTTGATTTAAAAAAAAGACAGACATATAAGAAGGAAATAGTAATGTGTCAGGTTTACACTGTATAATTTATAATTCATGTAATATTATTTGTTTTAATTTAAAAAGTATGTTAAGTTAAGATAGTCTCATTTTACCACAGTTTCATTTGTAATTCATGCACTGTGAAGGTTATTTAAAATATGTTGATTGTAAAAGCTACATTATATGAATATATGTTGTAGAACTTAAAGGAATTATTAATTCCTGATGAATCAGAAATGCAATTGATTCATGAACAATTCTGGCCATGTCAATAACTGCAGGTCAGGTTTTTTTGGAGAGATTCAAAGTTGATGGCGAGCTAACCCAGACGAGACATCTAGATCCTGGATTGAAGATCCCAGAGCCAAGAATTGTCAACCTTGCCCCTCTTCTGCCACGGCGGTAGGGTAAACATCACAACCTTTACACTCAACTCCCAGCATCCCGTGCACAACCTCAAACCCCAGACTCTGACTTAACCCCTTTTTTGACTTGACTTGGAAAACATTTACCCTCTTCGTGCTCCCTGAAACACATTCCCTGTGCCGGTGAAAGGACTGAGTGTTAACCATCACACTGGTTAAAGTGAAAGGACTGAGTGTTAACCATCACACTGGTTAAAGTGAAAGGACTGAGTGTTAACCATCACACTGGTTAAAGTGAAAGGACTGAGTGTTAACCATCACACTGGTTAAAGTGAATGGACTGAGTGTTAACCATCACACTGGTTAAAGTGAATGGACTGAAAATTCATATTATTGATATGTTGTATTGTGATGCCTTGGTAACAATGTCTATTACTGGAATAGTTAATATTGAATAATTGTAAGGTTGAAACGAGTTGAGAAGTGATAATATTGAACCGGGTTATTGTTTTAATATTGTTACTCATTGAATGTTGGATCCAAATATTGAGAATTGAGATTTTGAGTTATTGATATTAGGGTGCACCCAGTTAGAAAAAATAGTTGGTAACAACTCAGTGGTTGAAACCCTGAGTGTGACAAAAGAAATATTTCATTGCTGAGTTGAAACTGAAGTATCTTTGTGCAATTTATCTGTATACTGAACTCATGGGTATTCATTTTATTTTGTTTGTTATTTTCTAAAATACAAGGTACCAGTTATTAGCTTTTTGTCTACTGTGGTCATTTGATATTGCAAATAACTTTTTCTGCCTCCTGTTCGAGTTTGGTATCTTCTGATTCTAGTCCAGTATAATTATAGTGATAGGAGCTGTGTGCTACAATTAGTAAAGTGTTAATTAACAGTTTATTGTTGCAGACATTATAACATTTTATATACTATATTAAATATTTGTTAGTGATTACCAAATGATTTGTAAACCTTTAAGAAATAATTTGTAAAACATCTATAAACATTACACAGATAGACGGACCAGAAACCAATAATTAACCATTGAGAGAGTATTAAATAGCTATCTAAATAATGTTTATAGACGCTTTACAAAGTATTTAATAACCATTTAACAAGGTATTATAATCATCAGTTGCAACTTTCTAAAAGCCATCCAAATAATGTTTTTAGACATAAAAAAGTACATAGACTCAAGTACGTTCCACTTTATACCTTTACTCCTCTACGTTTCAGAAAGGCTCATACTTTTTACTCCATTTATTTGACAGCTATTTCAGTTACAAATCAGATTTTACATAGAAAATGCATGGGTTTGTAACATATTGTTATATGTTGCAACAGTATATATACTGTATATTGTTAAAAGAATCACATTTAGTCATCCCTTTTTGTAGTCAAAAACAATGTCAATGTGTTTTTTATTACCCGATTCGACTGTTGTCAGGCCATTAAACATCAGTCGCTAAGCACCATAGATGTGGGTCAATAGGGGCCTACTACGCCTACTATGCTGTAAAAGTGAAAATGAAACTTATAAGCAACACATTCTAACATGTTGTAAAACTGAATGAAACATCACGTTTTAAACACAAACAAATGCCCAGCTGTTTTATTTACCCTTTAAAAAAAAAAAAAATAAAAACCTATTTATGACCAATTTATAAAGATTAATGTCTTCAGTAGGAATGAATGGGCTTTGGGCTGAATGCCACAGACAAGTAGATGAGTACTGAGGGATGAACTAATGCATTGCTGATTTTGATCAGAATAAAACCAAATGTTTATTTTGTTGGTGTATTTTGTGAGATTTTAAACTATTTTGAAAGATTAAAATCAAAGTTTATATTGTTAGTTTATTATTATTTTGAATGGTCAAAGGCAAAAGTACTTAGACATTGCTTTCTACCTTTTAAAAATGGGCAGATTTGTTAAATGTTCATGTTTTCTGGTTCTTGTTTGAATTAAATGTTCAAATTGTTTCTATTGGTAGCTTCATTTGTTGTATCTATGTGCATTTGTGCCAACCAATCCCATTACAGGGTAGTTAGCACAAATGCACAACATGATGTCAGAGAAATACGACAGAGAGTGGAAACTGTGCCAACCAATCCCGGTCTCCCCTACTGCAAAGAGTGAAAAGACACACACCTTTCGGGCAGTCAGGTATGGATTGAGTCATCCCTCTTAACGTAGCGCCAGAATGTATTATTACTAGTTTACTCTCTGCCACCAGTCTTGTGGATTTCCCTGTTTTCCTTCCTGCTACCTGTTGCTTGACTGCCATTACCTGCCTACCTGTGGACCTTCAGCATGTAAGTCATATTCTTTAATAAATTAGTGAAATCATCCTGCTGTCTCCTCTTCTGTCTGCATTTGGGTCCAGGTCCTCTTTCTCTGAGTTGCCGACCACGACAGGTGGGACACCACTCCAGCTGTGTGTGTGGAATTTTACAGTTGTTAATACCTATAAACTACCAGTTTAAAGCATTTACTGAATGAGATTACTGGCATTCTTAATTGATTTTATCCACAGGTGAAGGTACAGGTTCTGTAGATGTAGGTAGTGAGAAGACAGGAAAGTGAAGAAAAGTAGCGTTGTTCTTGCAAGTTACATTTTTTTTTTTACTTATTGATTGGAGGCTGTTTATTCAGTATTTAACATCGTAATTTGCAAACGTTTGAGATACTTGAGTGAACAATGATTTACAAGTCATACAAAGAGCATTTGTTTCAGCTGGCACACAAATCTGGCTAAAGTTTAACTAAAATGTTATGAATCAAGTTTCTTCACCCTTGTGATAACATGAAACCATACCAGACCTCGGGCTGTTATGAGAGATGCCCTTTTAAGAGGAAATGAAAAGTTCAACCAAGTTAAGCTGGTTTGACAAATGTAAGAATTTAAGAGAAAAAAGAAGATCCGTTTCATCTTTTTGTGAGAAGAACGCCGCCGCGTTGCAGTACTCTAGCCTGTGATGTCATCAGGTTGGTTGGCTTGGCTAAGTTACATGGATACAACAGTAGAGACCTGAAAGTTAAAACTAACGACAAACCCGTCCATTTCATAAACTGACGCTGAAATGGAGATCTGTAACGTTCACTCACACACACTCACGTGCTGTTAAAAATAGAAATAGAGTTAACAAAGACTATTTTGCACATGACAAGGCTTTTGTTAACTCTGGTATTCAGATCAATTCATGCAGGATTATACAATTGTTTTAAATATAACTTGTTCACATTCACACCTCTTCTTAAAGAGGTTCCTTTGTTCCTCAAATGTGTCATCTGAAGTGTGATTCCTAATTCTGCCTCAGGTTGAGAATCAATGTCATCCGTGGCTGGATGGACAAGGCAAAAGACTCAAAAGGGAAGTTCTTCCTCCTTTTCATGGTTACCATCATCTTCATCTTCTTTATCACTGTGAGAATACCCAGGATGACGTACGGCGCCATCCCAAAGCCGCGTGAGGCTCCGAAAACTTGCCCCTTTCAGATCTCTGAGCGGACCATCACCCCCCTCAACAATACCAAGCACTTACTGGTGTCAGCCTACATGGACCAGAGAGTGAAGGGCTTTGATATACGCATCATTGGTATATTTAAGAGAGACTCCATCCAACCCCTTTACTGTCTTTTCTGCTGTGCAGGTCACTTATCAAGTACAACACCTCCAACAACAATTTTACAACACTCTGACAACTTCGGTTTTCCCTTCGTCACTACGGATGTCATGTGTCAGATTCCTCAAAACTGCAACGCTACACATGTCAGTCTCCTGACTCAGCCAGGCAGAGAAAATGTATTTAACCAGATGTGGCTTCCTATCAGAAACCAGAAGACCAAAGGGAAGGAGGAGAAAAAGTTTCAGTTTGACTTCACAGTCTGCGTCTCCAACCTGTTTGGAGAATACAACAATGTGCTTCAGTTTAATTTATGTTACTGTATCATTAGTTTGTGTGATATGAAATAATTAGTTTAGAACTTGTATATTGTATAATATCTGATCAATTGGGCTCATTGGATCCACAAGAGTCTCAGCTTTTGGGTGATACCTAATTTACGCAATTCCAAGACTGTTTAGGGACCCCAGTATGCAGAAATATTCAAAGACACCATTTTTAGAACAGGCAAAAATTATACTTCATTCAGAAAACTGCATGTGATTATCATAAAGTGGGCATGACTGTCTCATCTTGAGGTCAGAGGTCAAGGACATAAATAACATAAAGGGACATACTTTTGGAGCGTTACTGAGCCAGCTAGCATGTCAAGCTAGCTCTTACTGCTTGTTTTTCCTCCGGTATGTGAAATCTTGCAGATGCCGTTAGGAGCACCGGAGGACACAGAGGAACATGATTTTTTTTGGTTACCTGTTTCATGTACTACTGTCACGATATAGCGACCGTTTTATAAAAATAACTTTTTTTAATCATATTTGCTCCAATCTCGCCTACTTCAGCTTTAACATTTGCAGACGACACTGCCGTAGTAGGACTGATAACCAACAACAACGAGACCGCCTACAGGGAGGAGATCCAACATCTGACACAATGGTGTCTGGACTGCTGATTAATTTCTATCGGGCAACCATTGAGAGCCTCCTGACCAGAAAGCCAGCTGTATTCTAAAGGACCCCACCCACCCTGGACATTGACTCTTTACTCAAGGGAAGGGGAGTAAACAGAAGAGGAGATACAGGACAATTAAAACACACACAAACAGACTACGGAATAGCTTTTACCCACAGGCAGTCAAGCGTGTAGAACCCCACCAAAGGCTGAGGACACTAGCTGCTGAACCATCTGCACCTGCACTTTATGATCCATTTATATGTCTATATTTTGATTTGAATATTTTTATGTTTGCTTTTAATGTTTGCTTTTACTGCCAAGAGCTGCTAAACTGTTTTTCGTTGTTTTCCATGACAATAACAACAAAGTCTCTATTCTATTATTCTATTCTATATTGATGGCTCAATGTGAAATTATAAAAAAGCTCATGTTTCTGTAAAAATGTCCTCATGTTCAGAATGACTCCCTGCTCTACTTCAAACCTTAGTGGGAGCATTATGCAAACACAAATAAGTGATTTTCCTGTGACGTACAACTGTTCAGCCTCCTTTTTCTTCCATTAAAGAGCCATTAAACTCAACCGCGCAACAGTGACTGTGCAGATTGGATCAAACAATGAAAGAGGAAACTGTTTTCTCACTTCTGTATCATTTGACACCAGGCAGAAACAGAGGAGCCCGTGTGAAAGCTGGATAAAAGTCACATCACTGCAAATACTGTGTACTAGTGTCTGAAATGTTTACAGGAAGTGGTGGCCTATGGTTAACCAGTTTTTCAGGATCAGGATGGGAGTTGTATCAGATGGCTTGAGGACCATATAGGGTTGCAAATGTTATCATTTCTATCGCAGGAGTTATAGATGCCTACTTAAACACTTTTACTATAACGTAACAAGTGTGTAACAGTTGCAACACTAACTGTTTTAGTTAAAGCTACAGTCTGTAGGATTTGGTGGCATCTAGAACAGGCGCAGTTTGCGTTGGTCCAGGGGGCTCATTGAACTCCCTATAAATGCATATATATATTTTATAATAGCACAGAACTAATAACTTATTGTAATGATGGATCATATCGACCATGTTGTGTTTTCATATTGACAGAAAAAGAAACCAACAACATCAGAAGATCGATTTGTGGGATTTTATTTACTTATAGCCTAATAACATCAGACACTCTGACCACACACCGTTGAATATGCACTTCTGTTACGCCATGTAAACAGCTGTGCGGTCAAGATAAGCCTGAAGACGTAACCACTTAAAAGATGGGTGAGCAGTACTTTCTATCATCCGACGTTTGTGTTTTTTAAACAGAAAACATAGGTTTTATACTCTGATATTTACTGAAAATGACAATACAGCCAACAGTAGTCTATGTAAACTTTGAGGCGATCTCCTGGTGAGCTTCCTCTAGCCTGCTGCCTCCTTATTTAAGTTTTTATTGTGAAATGATGAGGTGTCGTAAGGATAATGGCTGCAGTCGAAAAGTCAAAAAATTGCGTCCTAATGTCACTTCCTAACCTCTTTTCCTTGACCTCGATGGAAAACGTCATGAGGTCAAGGAAAGATGTGAAGGAGAATTAATAAGGACTTAGGAAAAGACAACCGTGGTGTTAAGAGAATCTGACTGCACTTATACTATAGGCTAAAATAATATGCAAGATAAGCATATTGTTTGTTTTCATGAACGGCAGAATGGTGCGTGTGACGACCCCTCCACTCCACTTGGTGTCCCGTGTCTTTTTGCTGGTTCACTTTTGTTTTGCAGGAGAGAGGGTCGTCAGGCTGATGAGCCACACCCGGGCTTGGTGTGGTTGGGATAAAAGCTCTCTACCTTTCAACAGATGTGGCTCTCTTCCTTGGCTGGCACACCTGTTTTGGTTTTGTTTGCAGCAGACATTTTCACACACCCACACATGCCTACATTACTGATTACTGACTTTCCACGTTCATTTAGTTATTGATTGTCAGTTTGTTAAATAAATGCCTGTTACTATTTTTAAACTCGTCTGGTCTCCCATTTTTGTTGCAACCTTTGAGCCGGGTTGTAACAAATGGGGGCTCGTCCTAACTTGTTTGACCCAGTTTAGATTGGTATTGTGCAGTTGGCTCTACAAGTTGTTAATGCTTGATTGGCAGAGACTGTGGTTTCATGAATGAGATCAGTTGTTGCCTAGTCGGCAGGTGCACCTCATTTTGTAAATTGAGTTGTGCATCTAGATTTTTGGGAGACATGGTCGAGTGTGGTAAGTAGGCTGTTCTGCTGTTTTTTTTGGTGAATGTAAGCAACTGAATTGGATAACAAGTTGCTGATTTGTTCTGGTGTGTTAGTATTGAGTTGTGCATGCTGGTGATTTTGTGGCACTGAGTTCTGTTGGTCCTGCAGCCAGTGTTAACACGGGTTGGCAGGTGTGAGCTATCAGCAGTGATTGCAGGGTCTTCTAGTGAGTAACGTTTAGCTTTTGTGGAGTTTCCCTGGGTAGGCATAGCAATGTGGTCCATTTGGGCTCGTTGGTTTGTTTTTTTTAGTTTGTTATTTTTGTGTGGTGTGCGGTCAGAGCAGTTGTCTCGGGGACACATCCAGAGCTGTCAGGTGGGTAACCAGCTTGCTGGGGGCCTAACCGAGGCTACTGGTTTAAGTGTTTAAAGAGCCTCCCGCTAATCTGCATGAAGACTAGGGTTCAGTGAGGTAGATTAGTTTGAGATAGGTAGTTTAGGTAGGGGGAGACTTTCACATTAGTTTGGGAGACATTGTCTCTTTTGTGCACTATTTGACCTGGGCAACACTGTCTGTTGGCTTTGTTGGTGCCTTTAGACCAATAGTGTGTGATGGCTGGGGTAGTTGGACCCAGTTATGAGAGTTCTGCACAGCCTGGAGGGTTTCTGGGTAGTTGGACCCAGTTACACTGAAGGTGCTCCATTTGTGAGAACCTGAATGATGGCTGTTGCAGGAAGTTATAGTGGTTCATATGGTCGGCAAGTAAATGGTTACAGGAGGGATGTGGTGAATTGTCATTGGTTGTGCTGTGACGTGCAACTTGGTAGCTTGGACTGTTAGCCGTGGGAACATAAGCGCTACAGCTCATGCCTTGGTTGGTGTGAGCTTTGTTGTAGTTTGGTTGCCTCTTTGTGCTGTGCGTCTTGGGACGACTTGTTTGGCTAGTGAGCCTTTGTTGTAGAGGAACCTTTTGATGCTACTTTTGGGTAGCGCTTATATTCGTTCTGTGTGTTTTTGGTAGCTGGAGCTTATGGCAAGTCCAGTTCTGTATGTTTTGGTAGCTGGGATTTTGCACGTCACATTGTCCGATACTTGCACATTGTTTGACGATCTGTATGTTAACCAAGTAGTCTTGGATTTCCATGTATAGACCAACCCTCCAAAGAACATCTTGATTTTATATCTGGTGATGTACCATTACTGTCTAATCTCTCTATGCTGTAAATTCTTAAATGCTTCTCCAGGTGTTGGAGTTGCTGGGTTGCAGTGTGGTGATTGGTTGGCTGCCTGGGTGACACACTACAGAACTGGTCAGTATGAAAGGTTTATTTTTTGAAATTATTAGGCTATGTAGTTTATTGTATTTTGTTAGAAGTGTTTTCTCTGTCGGCATTCCCGGTGGGAACACCGTTTTTATGGAGGGGGGTGTGACGACCCCTCCACTCCACTTGGTGTCCCGTGTCTTTTTGCTGGTTCACTTTTGTTTTGCAGGAGAGAGGGTCGTCAGGCTGATGAGCCACACCCGGGCTTGGTGTGGTTGGGATAAAAGCTCTCTACCTTTCAACAGATGTGGCTCTCTTCCTTGGCTGGCACACCTGTTTTGGTTTTGTTTGCAGCAGACATTTTCACACACCCACACATGCCTACATTACTGATTACTGACTTTCCACGTTTATTTAGTTATTGATTGTTAGTTTGTTAAATAAATGCCTGTTACTATTTTTAAACTCGTCTGGTCTCCCATTTTTGTTGCAACCTTTGAGCCGGGTTGTAACAGTGCGTCACTTAAAATTGCGGCCGCAAGGAATTATGGGGCGGTATTGTCTCCTTTCATTTCATAAAGGATGGACCAGTGTATCCTATGTTAGAGGAGATAATACAGGAAGCATTGAAGCACCTTTCCTTAGCATTTAGAGGATTTGAACAGCTGTTATGATGGCTGCTACTTAGATACTTCCGGGTCAAACTGTGCCTTTGACATCTTGTGGTGTGGTTGCAGATTGCAACCACCCAAGTACCCTTCCATTCACTCCTCCCTTTCCAAGACTGTGGTAACGTGACCCGCTGAGTGCAAAACCATGGTAACGCCTATGTAGATATGAAGGTCTCATTCTAAGCCAACGGAAACACAACGATTCTCAGTTTCAGGTGATTATAAACTAATGAAAACATAGTTATGAATATTATAGTCCATTTCTGCTAATAGATCTTCTGAAATGTTACACACTGTTCCTTTAAGTAAAGGCTCTAAATACTTCCTTTCTCTATTCAAACTCACCATTTCCTCACAAAAAGAAAAAATGAGTTTTTACAGTCCACCGACCAGACAGCAGCAGCAGCAGCAGCAGCAGGAAAAGAGGGGTGTCCTTTGACGAAGCTATTCTGGAGCATTTCTGTCTTTTGCGACATTGTTTCCAGGCAACGCTGGAAATGTTATTGTCCCACTGCCCCGAGGAACTAAACAGCAATCTTTCAGCTGACGAGAGCAGTATGAAGGAAATGACCTGGTACAGTTAGGAAGCATCTGCTGGTGAGGATGTGCATGCTCATCAAATCATGGGCAAGCGAGTGACCTTGGAGATAACAAGGCATTATTTACATAGAAAAACTGGAGTGTTTAAGCTTGGCTAAAATGCTGAGATATTTTTTCAAGGTTATTTTTTAGGTTACTCTAATTAACTTCTCAGCTGTTGGTCCTAATAGAAAACAAGGTTATTTTTTTGTCTTGTGTATATCCCATAAAGCAGTGGTGGAAGAAGGTTTTTTTAATTGAGTAAAAGTAGCAAGTGTAAAAATCCTGTTTACAAGCAAAAGTCCTGCATTCAAAATATTACTTAAGTAAGTTTTAGCATCAAAATATACTTAAAATACCAAAAGTAGAAGTAGTCATTATACAGATACATTTCAGAATTGTATTTATCACTGGATTATAATTAGTGATGCATTAAATGTGTACATCACCCTAAATGGTAAAGGTGGGGCTGATTTTAACTACTTTATATACTACTGAGTACCTTAATTCATAATATTACATCATAATTTATTTTGGGTTTTTTGTAAGTATTTTTTTTTTACATGAACATTGTCACATTTTGATCAACAAATCAAATGACTCCTGTATGCAAAATAATAATAAAAAAGATAATAATGATAATAATTATAATAATAATAATCAACATAATAATAATAATAAAATAATATAAAATAAAATATCTACAAAACCATAATAAAATACAAATAAAATACAAAAGAAACACAAATCAAATACATATTCCTATATTAAATGTGTGCATCACCTTAACTAGTAAAGGTGGGGCTGATTTTTATCTACTTTATATACTACTGGGTACCTTAATCCATAATATTACATCATTTTTTTTCTTCTATTAGTTTTGGTTTTCCACCTCCGATGAAGAGCAGCCGCTTCTCAAACCTAGGGGCCCTATTTTAACCATTATATGCTATTTTAACATAGTTATTAAATAATGTTTATAATAGTCATTTTCGATATATTTTGAGGTAAATATTGGATTAATTTGGCAGTAATTCCAAATCATTTTCAAATAGGTTACTTGCTAATTGTCACCTAATTACCATGAAATCTGCCGACCCGTAAAATTAAGTGTTACCGTACCAGTCTCCGCACATAAAGTAAAACATTTCTCCTATCAGTTTGTGCCTCATGTATTTCAGTTACATCCAGTCACAGAGCTCTGCATCAGACTTTCTGAAAAATTAATACTACTTTATTAAAAAAATGAATAACCTCTGAAAAAAGTTATACATGTAAAGCTTGTTTTGATCAGATCTTTCCAAAAAAAAAAAAAAAAAAAAATCCTTACAATTTGGATAAAACATATCCTGTGTGTCACCCCACACATATTGGACTCGGACACATTTAAAAAAGCATCATCATTTGGAAACTATTTATTGAACATTTGCAACCAGATATCAGTTTAAATACAGAACTTTTCATTTCTCTCTCTACATCCCCGTAACAGCAGGGACTGGCTCCACTTCATTACACTGAGAGGAGGGAATGTTACAGGACTTGGTAAGGCGCACACTGTGCTGGAAGTCATTTGGCTTTCTGTCTTCTGATAATAAAAGAGAAACAAAAAAAAAATGGGGAGTCTGCCTCTTAAATGTCCAACACCGCTTCCTCTCCTCTCCCCGCAGCTAGATCCTGCGCGTACACACCATGGCAAAAAAAAATGACACGAAATGGGAGCCGAGAAGAGAAAACCAGTATAAACGACGGAGACGCGCCCCTACTGAATGCGGTCTGAGATGTGTAGCCACGATTTGAAAAGCTAAAAGTAAAATGATCAACATGAATATATTAGAAAAAATGGCAATTAGTCTTTAATAAACGCCTCGCCTCACCTACTCCCCAACAAGACCAGGGTTATAAATTAAAACTGTCCAAATAAAATCAATCAACCAAGACTTTTTGGGCTCATTCAGTTCCGTTTCAAGACTGGAAAATCCTCATTGAAAAAACAAAATGGCACTTTTCAGTCTCGTGAACTGGAATCTAGAATATCGACTCCAATGGAATCGACCCCCCAACCCTAAAATCAACTCTTTCTAATTTACATATATGGGTCAGGCGCTCTTCAAGCTTCCACCATCGTAGCAGTCGCTCCCCCACAGGGACACCGGGGGACCTCTGTGGTCTCTGAGGGGGGGGCTAGGCCACGGTTTTGAAGGTCTGCAGTATGAGGTTGGTTTGGTGGATGAGCCGGTTTGCACTGATGAAGACGTTTATTGCCCTGGGAAAAAACAGGAAGTCACAACTTGAGGAAAAAACAGACCGGAGGAGCTCGTTGTTGGTGCTGTTTAAACAAATAGTACTCTATTAAAGAGGAAACTAAGCACATATTCAAAGTTACAGCCGATTTAGTTAACAAATGACCAGCTGAGTCACTGCTGACAATCTCTCCCTCTGTGGTTCTTGATACAATGGAGGATACAGTGTAGATAAGCATGAGGACATGACCTTTAGACTACACTAACAGTTAAGCATATCCTCATGTATGACAATGTGTAACCAGAAAACGTTTAGGAATAGTTCAACAGTTTGGGACATTTGCTTTGTTATGGAGAAAAGTTAGAAGAGAATATTGATGCCACTCTCCTCTCTTAATGTTTGTTTGCTAAATATGAAGCTGCCACCAGCAGTGGGTTAGCTTAGCTTAGCTTAGCTTAGCACAAAGACTGGAAACAAAGTTAAACCAGCACCTGTGAAGTTTATTATCATCACATTTGTTTGATCAATTCAAATTGGCAGTTACTTCCTGGTTGTGTCCGCAATTGTCAATGCGAGGTTGCCAGGCAACCAGCTGAGACAACAAGACTCCCAAACATTAACTTTCCGTTAAAAAATAACTTGGATTAGTAATCAAATCAACTGACTGGAAATGTCAGCATTGATAAACCAATTGAAAAACATTCAACAGCTGCGTGTCCGTGAATACTCTCCTTCTAACATTCCCATATGGGGCGTTATGGTCACACTTACTTTCCGTCTTTGAAGTATGTTTTGAGGGTGTCGCTGAAACTTTTGGAGTATTTCACAAACTCCTTTTTCTGGTGCTCCAGAGCCTTAACAAAAAAAAAGAGAAGGAAATAAACACACAGATGTCGTAATAAAGAAACAAGAGGAAAGTGAGAAGCTTGCAAAGATCTGTTTTTGTGTCTTTGTTACTCACTCTGCGATTCTGGTACTGATATTTCTTAATGACATTGTTGACTGTGTCCAGGAGCTCTTTTATGGCGCTGGCTATGTCTCTGTAGGAAAACCAACAGCAACACAATGAGGACAAATACAACCAAGAGGTTTAACAGTCAGTCTCAGTGATGTAACAGAACGTAACGATGAATTAACCCGTGCAATAAGGACAGCACTGTGTTATTTGTACTATCCTCAGCAATAATGGCTGTGTTTATAATGCAACATAATCTATGGAGAGGTTAAAGGTCCCATACCATGCTCATTTTCAGATGCGTACTTGTATTTTATATTTCTACTAGAACATGTTTACATGCTGTAATGTTCAAAAAACACTTTATTTTCCTCATACTGTCTGCCTGAATATGCTTGTATTTACCCTCTGTTGAAATGTGCTCCGTTTTAGCACATTTCAGAGGAAGTGAAATTGAATTGTGTTGCTAGGCAACAGCTTGGATCCAACTGTGAAATGGTCTACATATTGTAGATTTGTGACATCACAAAATTACAGAAATCCTGACGGCTTGTTCTTTGTGGATTGAGCGTTTCGATACTTTCACAGTATTTCTGTAACACTTAAACCTGCTTTATAATTAAAAAAAAAAGACATGAAGATCTCACTTTTTACTAGAGATGTTCCGATTTCCATTTTTTCCTTCCCAATACTGATTCCGACACCTGAACTGGCAGATACCGAGTACCGATCCCATACCAACATGATAAATATAATATCTTCGTCGCTTTTTGGGCTATCTTTGAGGAATTTATCTCATCGTTGGGATGCAGTTTCAAACGTTTGCTGGCGCAGGTCGTCTATTCCCCCCCTTTTGCCTTGGTGAAGTCGTCGTGCTCTTTCACGTGATGCGTTTTCAAATCATTTATAAGATTGCTGGTGTTGAAATTGGCAACACTAGTGCCACCCCTCGAAACAGAAGCCTTACATACTGAACATATCGCCGTTTTACTTGTTGGATTTGCCACTGTGAAATATTGCCAAATGGCTGACATTTTCCTCGCTCTCCACTACCGTTACCGGTACACTCTCTAAACTACCTGCAATCAGTTGTTCTTCAGTAGTTGCCAGTGGGCAACAGCACAGTGAAGGCTACTGTTTTGGAGCGGCGAAGAGGAATTGATATCCGGTTAAACAGGTTGATTTTTTTTCTGGGTTAATAAATGATGGTATCGGATCGGTGCATAGACTGGCGTACTCAACGATCCCGAATTTCGGGCAGTATTGGACATATTTTCTAATATTCGTATCGGTATCAGAACATCTCTACTTTTTACAATATGGGACCTTTAAAGTTATTGAAGGCCTGAGCACTGCACCTATGGGACAGATCGGCATTTATTTGTAAATTACTGTCATTTGTTTGGCGATGTGTAAATTGCTGTATTTCTTCTTTCTAAAGACAGTGTACACTTGTGTTTAGAAACAGCGTGGTGTGTGTGTGTGTGTGTACGTGTGTGCACTCGCTCTCACTTGATAGTCTGTAGGAAGCGTACTCTGTCATTGATCTCATCAGGGATTTTGCTGAGGATGTGTTTCAGAGCTCTGGCCTTCTCGTTTAGGTCCTGGAACTCCTGCTCGGGCCGGTCAATCATGAACTCTGCAGATAAAAAAAAAAAAAGGGCTTTCTGCACATTCCCAGAGACTCAATGATTTATATAAGAGGGACAGATACACAAAACAAACAAGCTGGTGAAGTCAGGACGGAGCAGAACAAGCATCACCTACAAACCCGGATCTCAGAGTCACAAAAGACCATTTTCCACCTCTCTCTCACATGCTCACCTTCCACATCATCGGCTGCCATGCGCAGTAGGGATTCGGTGAAGTTGATTTGGACGTTCTTCTTCTCCAAGATCTTCATTATGATGTCCTGAGTCAGGCCAGGGTTCTCCCTCTCCGCCTGACAGAAGAGAATAAGGCAAACAGGGTGAGGAGGAGAAGAAAGCAACTCGTACATGAGAGGAAAAATAAGATACAGTTCGTCTTCGAGCTGCAGAGAACAAAGCCAGAACTTTATTGAATGTCAGACGTCCGCTGTGAGCAGTTCAGACGAATGCACAGAAGCTCTCCTCCTGAATAATTCAACCTTGAGTTACACCAGCCAGGAAGCAGCGGGAGCAGCAGAGACACCAATCAGTGAGACAAGTGAACAAAAGACCCACAAATGTCATAGTAAAACAGCTGTAAGGTGATCACGTCTCCCTTTGGTTTGGATAACGACAAAGCTGCTCCTCCTTCATTAATATTTTATCTGTGAACGCCGTGAACACACAGAGGTAATCTATTGGCCACGGTGCATTTAGTATTCCAGTGCAATCACAGTATAGATGGGGGGAAAAAAAGAGGATCAAGGCGTTAAGAAAGTCTCATCTGACGACTACGATCGGGTATCACAACACCAGAATGAACAGCAGCACCTCTGATGTTATATTGATAGCAGAGGAGTATTTGAATATCAATCATGTAAATGGATGTGCTCGGGCATAACGAACACCATATCGACTGAACCTAATAGTCCCTACATTACTAATAACAAAGGTAAGATTGAAAAACTAATCAAAATGTAGGGCTTCATTCATACATTATTCATTTGAAATGTCCTTGAATACTTGAGTTGCAGTGAAATGTACATTCTGCTTCACATATGTCCCCTTTAACTCTGCAAGAAAAAGGACAATGTCCACACCCATACATACCCTCTCTGCAATCAGCCATTTTTAGCAATGACCAAATTGTACCAAAATCTCAGTCATTACTTTGATGAATAAAACGTTATAATATCAGATAGAATCATTTTAATTTAATTTGCATTATTGCAATATCATCAGGGAGTATAACATTTTAAACATTGACGGTTACCAAGCTTTCACGGATGTTTGTCTTCTTTTTAAAGTGTTAAATGGGCTTGCCCCCCCCAAAAATTAAATTATTTTATCCAGAAAAAAACACAATAATATGATAAATACCATAGCACAAACTAGGAGAGACTGTAATGTACGTAGGAACACATTCCTTTTTTTTTCCAAATCAGATTCGAGAGCTGTGGAAATTTGGAATGTACCAATTTTTCGGCAAAACATCAGTATTGGACGATTTTTGCCTCGTTGACTGCAATCGGCCTATCGGCAAATAAGATGACATTCGCCGATGGCAGTGGCCGATGTTCTTATGTTGTGCTGCATCCATTTTGTGCCAGCTAAATGTTGTGTTGTTAGCTGCTGATTTAAATATATTTAATTTATGTTTAACAAAATGTTTTTTGTTGGGCTAGGTAATAAATTCCTCTCACTGAGTAGGTAGTCGTATACAAGCTAAAGGGGCTTTTGAAGAATTTTCATGTAAAAGATTTTAAAGCTTGTTTCATAAATTTATACAATTTAATTTGTGCTCATTCAAGATATGAATGAAGGTGTGAATTGCTGTAAGAGTGAAGACTGTTATTATAATGAAGATGTCTTTGTTTCCCTGGCACCAAAGGGGGAATAAATGACAACAACAAAACATCGGTATCGTCTATCGGGTAAAAATTTTATTTTAAATATCTGTATCGGCCCATAATTTTGCAATCGGTGCATCCCTAATGGAAATAGATTCCCAGATGTAATAAACTGTACTTTTTCCTTGAACGTAGCAGTACAACTAAACCGCAAACACTGATGACTTCAACAATACGCAGGAAGAATACAGCTATTGTTTGTTGGGGTTGTTTTACTTCAGTTGTTGCAGCGCTATGTGATACTGTTTTGATTCATTTTCATAAACTTTCCATTTGCATCAAGTAACACATGGAGTGTCCCTATTGTTACGTCATCCTGAAACTGTATGGTTACAGTTTGGACAACAGTCACAGACAATGTGTATACATATTCCTGCCCGTGTCCCTGAGGAAGAATTGAATCTTTGGCAGGATATTGTTAAGAGCATCAGATTCATGTGTTTTTCCTGTGCCTTTATGTCTCAGGTCATCTGATCCATGCTATAGTCGTACCTTTATGAAGGCTGCTCTGAGCGTCTGAGCTGCTGATAGGTTGATCCTCTCCAGCTGATGAAGAAGAAAAAGAGAAAACACACATTATCACAGCCCTACGGACATGTTGGCGCTGTTGCTGTGCCACCTAGCATCTGACTGGAACTTTTTCTTTGAAAATGTTATGGATATTGTCATCACATTTTGGATTTTCCAGTTCTGCAACCAAATTTCTATCCTTTGAGGAGATCATTTAGAAATACCACTGTAACATTATACACTGTGTGTTCCAGCATTTATAGTCAAGTTGCACTTTTAGTTGTCAGAAAAATACATTTAATTTGAAGTAAAATTAAATAATATAATTTACTATAAAAGGTGACATTAGATGTTTTACCTCGTTGAAAACTGGGTACATCACGGCGTACAGCGTCATGGATACCATGGAGTTTGTCTCCGCTTCATTCTTCATCTCCTCCATTGTCATCCTCCAGGGAGGAGCAGCTCTTGGTGAAACGGTGAGGAGGAAACTGCAGCTCACACACACACTCACACACACATACACTCACCCACTCACACACTCTGAAAACCACACAAGCTCCAGAGTGACAAGAGTCTGGAGAAAAGAAATGGAAAGAAAACAGTTTGATTTGACAATGTCCTTAATAGATTTTTTTTTAATCTATATGGTAAGACATTGAGTATTTAGGTTGTAAAATATATTTTAATGAGGTTCTTTTATATTTGGTTATTAGTGGGAATGCACTGATGTGATCCACTGTATCAGTGTGGCGCTGATCCTGACTTGATGAAGTGTCGGTACTGGCTATGACGTGACCAATCCTCATCAAATACAGTTTCTTCTGCAGTGTCAGTACAAAAAAAAGATTCCAATGACTTCCTCGCAGTGAGGTATTAAGATTTTCATTTTGGGAAAGCTGCATCGATAACGATATTGGATCGGATAACGGGCCGCTACCTGTTCAAATAGCTGCATCGGATATCGGCAACAACGGGGCCGATCTATTTAATTCCATTTTATGTTTATATGCTATATACATTAAACGCTGGAATTTGAATTCCTGTTTACGCTTTGATCAATTTTTTTTTACCACGTTGCTGGTGTACAATTTATTCTTTTAATAATAAAGAACATAATACATTTATATCAATGTATTTATTGGTCACATTTTGTTTTACAAAGTTAGGAAAGTAATGTTAAAGTCAAGCCTGATGTTGCCTTACACATAAAAGAATGATCCCAGTCACTTGCACACAGTGAGGCATACAGCTCATTAATTAAACACTGGTATCGGATCGGTACTCGGTATCGGTACATACCCAAAGCCCAGGTATCACTATCGGGACTGAAAAAGACAGTTTGGTGCATCCCTAATATTGGGACAAAAAAATAAGTTGGATCTGTATTTACTGAGCAGGATGTTATACAGTTCTAAACATGACAACTCTATGTTGGACAAACCATCACACTGAATCTGTATCACCTCAAATACATGATAGCATTTTTTCTACTGTAATTTCTTTGCAGCCAACATATTCAGTGATACTGATATCAACCAACACTGTATATGTAAAGTAGAATAAACTCTACTAGGTATCTTACTAACCAGCAGGAAGAGGTAACTTGATGGTTGGTTTTAGGGGAGTGGCACAGTAATGTGTTACCTGACTGTTGACAACAAGGCCAACGTGACCAAACAGCAACTTAAATGTGTAGTAATGTCAATATGAAGTAAACAAGGAGCAGCCATTACAAGCAAGTCCACCTTTCTATCTATTTTTAAAGTTCAAATTAAACAGTAAGGGACTGAAAAAGCTGGTTTGGTGCATCCCTAATATTGGGACAAAAAAAAAAGTTGGATCTGTATTTACTGAGCAGGATGTTATACAATTCTAAACATGACAACTCTCTGTTGGACAAACCATGACACTGGATCTGTATTACCTCAAATACATTATAGCACTTTTCTACTGTAATTTCTTGTTACTTAGCAGCCAAATTATTTCAGTGGTACTGATATCAACCAACACATTGTATATCTAAAGTAGAATAAACTCTACTAGGTATTTCACTAACCAGCAGGATGAGGTGACTTTAAGGGAGTGGCACAGTAATGTGTTACCTGACTGGTGACAGCCAGACCAATGTGACCAAACAGCAACTTAAATAATGTAAATATTAAGGAAACAAGGAGCAGCATTTACAAGCAAGTCCACCTTTCTATCTATTGTTTAAAGTCCAAATTAAACAGCAATAACACATTACTGAGAGTCAGTTTTATTTAACTAAATAGTAAGCTTTTGGGTGTTTATCTAGCTTTACTGACTACTTGTGCCATTCATGACCAGTCCAATAAGATATATAGTGAGATTATTGGAGTGGCACAGTAATGTGTTACCTGACTGGTGACAGCAAGTTACAATGTGACCAAACAGCAACTTAAATGTGTAGTAATGTAAATATTAAGGAAACAAGGAGCAGACATTAAAAGCAAGTCCACCTTTCTATCTATTATATCTACTTTATCTTTTTAAAGTCCAAATTAAACAGCAATAACACATTACTGAGAGAGGGAGATGTTTGGCAGTGCAGCTCAGTGTTTAGCCTTTAGATAACCCTAACTAAACAGTAAGCTTCTGGGTGTTTATCTAACTTTACTGACTACTTGTGCCAGTCATAACCAGTCCAATAAGACATATAGTGAGATTATTGTGTGCCTGACTCGATGGCAGGCTAAACTGACTAGCAGGCTAACTAGACGTAGCTAACAAAGTAGCTAGTTAACTGAGGTTTCTGGTTTTATTTAAAGCAGCTGATTATTAAAATCAATTGTCAGAACGATGATTGACTAAGTAAAGTCACCAATTTGTCTCGATCTAGCCGTAAAGACACACATTTGAGGCCTATGGCCGAACAAATCCATGCTAGCGAGCTGCTAGCAGTTAGCAGCCTAGCTATCTTACATGCTACTTACAGTACATTTATACTTCAACAAACTGCACGTGGACGTGTGTGTAAGTCGGTATAGTGTGAGTCAAATGTGCACTTGTATCTACCTGTATGTCTGACTTCTTAAATGTGTTGGTTTACGCCGTCGGTTGTTCTTTTAGCTGCTATGTTTTCTTTACAAGTTAAAGGCGGAAGTTTTTCAGGACTGGCCTGAGCGACATCTTCCGGACCCGTTGCTACGTCAACACACGTCGTCCAATCAGAGGGGCGGGACGGATATAGAGAATGTGACGTCATGTAACATTGTTGAAGTCTAATCAGAATCAGAATCAGAATCAGAATCAGAATCAGAATCAGAATGGTGTTTATTGCCAGGTGTAAGAGGTATACAATAGGAATTTGCTTTGGTTTTGTTGGTGCAAGTACCAGTATAATAACAAAAATAATAGATTAATAGAATAAAATAAGAATAAAAAAATTTAAATTATACCAATATACAAAATAAGCTATAAACAAAAATAAACATGATATAAACAGATATTGCAAATATTGCCGGTGTTTTTTAATCTATATGGTAAGACATTGAATATTTAGGTTGTAAAATATATTTTAATGAGGTTCTTTTATATTTGGTTATTAGTGGGAATGCACTGATGTGATCCACTGTATCAGTGTGGCGCTGATTCTGACTTGATGAAGTGTCGGTACTGGCTATGATGTGACCAATCCTCATCAAATACAGTTTCTTCTGCAGTGTCAGTATAAATGTTTTCTTTACAAGTTAAAAGCGGAAGTTTTTCAGGACTGGCCTGAGCGACATCTTCCGGACCCGTTGCTACGTCAACACACGTCGTCCAATCAGAGGGGCGGGACGGATATAGAGAATGTGACGTCATGTAACATTGTTGAAGTCTAATCAGAATCAGAATCAGAATCAGATTCAGAATCAGAATGGTGTTTATTGCCAGGTGTAAGAGGTATACAATAGGAATTTGCTTTGGTTTTGTTGGTGCAAGTACCAGTATAATAACAAAAATAATAGATTAATAGAATAAAATAAGAATAAAAAAATTTAAATTATACCAATATACAAAATAAGCTATAAACAAAAATAAACATGATATAAACAGATATTGCAAATATTGCCGGTGTTTTTTAATCTATATGGTAAGACATTGAATATTTAGGTTGTAAAATATATTTTAATGAGGTTCTTTTATATTTGGTTATTAGTGGGAATGCACTGATGTGATCCACTGTATCAGTGTGGCGCTGATTCTGACTTGATGAAGTGTCGGTACTGGCTATGACGTGACCAATCCTCATCAAATACAGTTTCTTCTGCAGTGTCAGTATAAATGTTTTCTTTACAAGTTAAAAGCGGAAGTTTTTCAGGACTGGCCTGAGCGACATCTTCCGGACCCGTTGCTACGTCAA
This sequence comes from Sebastes umbrosus, assembly GCF_015220745.1. Taxonomy (NCBI): domain Eukaryota; kingdom Metazoa; phylum Chordata; class Actinopteri; order Perciformes; family Sebastidae; genus Sebastes; species Sebastes umbrosus. The sequence continues at coordinate 23,033,666 of NC_051284.1, read as the reverse complement.
CACACGTCGTCCAATCAGAGGGGCGGGACGGATATAGAGAATGTGACGTCATATAACATTGTTGAAGTCTAATCAGAATCAGAATCAGAATCAGAATCAGAATCAGAATGGTGTTTATTGCCAGGTGTAAGAGGTATACAATAGGAATTTGCTTTGGTTTTGTTGGTGCAAGTACCAGTATAATAACAAAAATAATAGATTAAAGGGACTATTTGTAACTTTCAGAAATGCTTCTTAACAGCGACACCTGTGGCCATGAAATCAACGAAAGCCAGCTTCGGGCTCGCGCTTGCTTGCTCTAAATATACCTGAACGAGCATCACTCAAAACAGTGAGCGACACAAGTTTTGGCTCATGTAGAGGTTAAAATAGGTCAACAGACATTTCACTCAAAACCACAATATGTATATATAAACTTTGACCGACTGGTGGCATGAGTAGACTGACTGACTTTGATAGACTGACTTTGACTGAAAACTTTATTCGTTTAGCACTTTTTATATAGGTCAGTGCAGCTCAAAGTGCTTCACAGATGACTGACAGGGCAAGTGTAGGCCGTAAAAACAACACAAAAGACAAAACAATTCTGCAATTTAACAAATGGATAATGTGAAAAAATTCCCTTTCTCCCTTTTCCCCTCGCCCTGTTCCCCAAAATTAAAGGGACTGTTTGTAAGAATCAAAAAATATTTTTGGTAACAGCGACACCTGTGGCCGTTAAGTCAGCGAAAGTCAGCGTCGGGCTCGCGCTAGCTCGCTCTAAATAGACATGAACGAGCATCGCTCAAAACAGTGAGGCGACACACGTCAGCTAAAACCACAATATCACTCTATATTTCAGCTGCTTGGCAGTAATGTTAGCTGACCAGACGAAGGTCTCTCCATGAACATGATTTAGATCTGATCCTAGTGTTGGCTTTTCCTGCCTAAGTGCAGGCTGATGCAGCGGAGCTCTGCAGCGAGTCTCCTCTGCTCTCTCCGCCCGCAGCCGGAGAGAGCAGAGGAGACACCGGCACCCGGTCGGTAACGAGAAGCCTACGTAAATCTCTGTAGAGCTCTGTCACTTCACAAGACACGGAAAACCTCTGTTGGTCTGGAGGAGCTGCAGCAGTTATTTCTGCACAAACGTCCCCTGTGCATTCACTAGATATTCTCAGAGCTAAACTAACTCTTCTGCAGGGTGGAGTGAGCGCGCGTTCACGTCTAGAGGTGGAGCGAGCTGAGCTGTCTGAGTGAAGGAGAGCAGGCAGCGGAGGAGGGTACAGCGGCTACACGCGAACGCGCATATGCGAGCACGCATGTGTGACGACCCGCTACATTTATGCGCGTACAGAGTTACAAATAGTCCCTTTAATAGAATAAAATAAAAATAAAAAAATTTAAAGTATACCAATATACAAAATAAGCTATAAACAAAAATAAACATGATATAAACAGATATTGCAAATATTGCCGGTGTTCAAACTGTAAAAACAGTCCATTGAATTAAATATACTCATGTTTTATCTGGTTGATATAAGAAGGTAACTTGCTTTTTGTAAAACGTTTGTTAATGTTCTTATCTCATATTTATTGTCAGAATTATGTAAAATTACTCTGGGAATTAATTAATCTGAGAAAATTATGGTGAGGATTATGCAAAACTGGTTTCAATAATTGATTTCACTAGAGCAGGGGTCTGCAACATGTGGCTCCGGAGCCACATGCGGCTCTTTAGCTCCTCTCCAGTGGCTCCATGTGGATTTATAAAAATGGAAATGAGTAACTGTTTTTCGTTTGCATTTTCATTTTTATTTATCAATGTTGTAGGTCTAATGTACAACAGAGTATTAGGGCCACATTGAGGAAAAAAATTATATCTGAGATTTCGAGAATAAAGTCAGAATTTTTCGAGAAAAAAAGTCGTAGTGTTATGAGAATAAAGTCATAATATTATAAAGTAGTAATTTTACGTGTTATTTAATTTTTTTCTCATAAAGTTATGACTTTATTCTCGTAATATTACGACTTTTTTTCTCTCAAAGTTCTGACTTTATTCTCATAATATTACGACTTTTTTCTCGTAAAGTTATGCCTTTTTTTCTCGTAAAGTTATGACTTTATTCTTGTAATATTACGACCTGTTTTTGTAAAGTTATGACTTTATTCTCGTCATATTACAACTTTTTTCTCGTATTATTATGACTTTATTCTGGGAAGCTCTGATTTTTTTCCCCTCAATGTGGCCCTAATACTCCGTAGTACATTTGCACTTTGGCCCTCACTGCATTAGACTTATATACTATATACTTAGACTATAAACTGTGTTACCTTCATCACAATGCTCAAATGTTTTGCGGCTCCAGACAGATTTCTTTTTTTTTTCCAAAGTTTCCAAGTCTGACATTCAAGATAGTTGAACCCAAATTGAATCACTAAATCACTATTTTACACTACCTACACTTTTATATAAGTTTAGGGTTTTGAGGGGAGTCAATTTTAAGATGCCATTTTGTGCTAAAGTAAAGTGTGATGTACAAAAACAGCTGAGAAAACTCAAAAGCCTAATAGAAAATTAAAATGTTAGTTGCAGCCCTAAAACAATAGCTATAATCTAATCTGCTGAATTGATAGATGCCTGATGAAATGCAGCTCCTTTTGCATCTGTCAGCAGAAATACTGAGGTCACAATGAGCAGTTATGACATTTTCCTTTCAGTTGATGGGTGAGTGATGTTGTTTCTTTGCACCAACTTGCCCCATGCCTATCCCTATATCTTCTATTGCATTCTACACATGTTAAGGGGTCAAAGGTCTAAATTGTCTGTGCTCTGAGGAATGAAGAGGTCATCCTCCACGCTGTCTGTTCAGTTATCTGGTTAGTGTCACCTGATGGTGCAGAGGAGTTCAGGCTCCAGGTGGATGACGCCTTCAGGCAATATGTCTAAAAGCATACTGGGGAGGTAATCTTCTCTGTTTTTCATTTAGTAAAAGTCAGGGAACATATGGTGTCATCCTAGAAAAGCACATTTAATAAATCAGTGTGTCATTGAGGTCCACGCGGTTGATATCGACATGGGTGTCCAAGGTTATTTCCGCAATAAATAGGCACTGAAAAGCTATGGAAGTACTGATGTTGTACAAATGATATTGTTTTTAAAGAGGAGTGGATAATCTACAGTATGTCCTTGGATGATAAAATTATAAAATTATTGGTTGTTACCCTTCTTATTAGTGCAAAATAAATAGCTACAGCTAATTTGATCCAAATGTAATTAAAAATAGGAACAGGAAATGTAAGTTCTTCAGTTTTTGTCATTTCAGAGACCATGTCATCAGAATCAGAATCAGAATCAGAATCGTATTTATTGCCAGGTGTAAGAGGTATACACTAGGAATTTGCTTTGGTTATGTTGGTGCAAGTCAAAACAGTATAATAACAGAAGAATATATAAACGCTAGAATAAAATAAGAATAAAAAATTGAAATTCTATTAATATACAATATACAAAATAAGTTATAAACATGATAAAAACAGATAGTGCAAATATTCCAGGAGTGCAAACAATCAGGTATCAGAGGGAGAGAGAGGGATACAGTAGGGGGTGGTATTGAGAGTGTGTGAGAGAGGGAGGGGGGGGGGGGGGCAGTAGTGTGTGTGTGTGTGTGTGTGACGGACAGTCTGAAAGAGATGGTGTCCGGGATGGGAGGGGTCGGCCACAATCTTCCCTGCCCTCCTTAAGGTCCTGGAGGTGTACAGGTCCTGGAGGGAGGGAAGATTGCAGCCGATCGCCTTCTCTGCAGCATACCTCACCTGTCCACTAGTCGCCCCCATTGAGTTTTCCTTCCTCCAGTTACCTGATCTCACTACATGCCTGCTCATGCCTGTTAGCCAACCAGCTTCCTTCTGCACATACAATATATGGATGTTCTCCAGATTGTCTGCTACAGAGGTAGGTCATACACCAGTTGTCAGTTATGTTTCTCTGGAAAAGACTGTTGCTGTTTGAATATATTTTGCATCAAGAGTCACCTTGTATTACATCTATATTGTTGTATCTATTTCTGATTCCACGCCTTGCTTTCCAAATACTGTGTATACTTTCACTCTTTTGCTCTTTTGATTGTAAAGGTTGTTGACCCCTGGTCTATCCCAAACATGGGACCTCACACCAGCACCATTAAATAAACTAGGCTGCAAAATGAATAAATAGCATTCAAAGTCTTTATTGTATTGAACTGTATGGGGATTGAGAAAGTCCTCACAGTCACCTTTCGTCTTTCTGGAAAAGTCAAGAAACAGACACACCTCTCCACTTTGTTATTATTGGTCCTCTTTATTTTTTTAGTTTGTTTTGACTGTAAGTCACAAGGATGTAATAAATCTGCACATCTTCCCAGAATAAGCCTGACTGATTCACCACACCCTGCCATTGCTGCTGCTGCCACGCGGTTCACCTCAAACCCTCTTCATCCTCGCGGGCTACATGAGGGCCTCGACTGAGAAGGCCTCTTACGAGCCCTACCCTGCTCTGCTTCTGATTGGCTTAGCATGACATTCTTCTACCGTCACCCGAACCAATCAGACTCCTCCTACCTAAATCTCAACCAATCAAACCAACGCAGGCAGTGAGTGATGGCCAATTAGAGGCAGAGTAGGGCGGGTCAGGCCTTCGCTGATTGGCCCGCGTCGAAAAAGGGAGGATAATCAGTTGTCGTGGATGTATTAAAGAGTTGGACGAACAGGGGTTAGTCACTACCCGGCAATTTTAGACGAAAAGGACTGGGAAACACCGGTTAAAACGGTTAACAAGACACCCCGGGACCGGCTTCATTTAAGCGTAGTTTACTTACAAACAACTTTACACTTCAAAACGGAAGAAGGTGAGAGTATTCCCGTCTGTACTGTCGGTTCATACGAGCGAGTCAGAGGCAGAATAAAGTCATAGGTTTACGAGAAAAAAAGTCGTAATATTATAAAGTAGTAATTTTACAGGCTATTTTCTTTTTTTCTCTCGTAAAGTTATGACTTTATTCTCGTAATATTACGACTTTTTTTCTCATTAACTTATGACTTTATTCTCGTAATATTACGACTTTTTTTCTCATTAACTTATGACTTTATTCTCGTAATATTACGACTTTTTTTCTCGTTAAGTTATGACTTTATTCTCGTAATATTACGACTTTTTTTCTCGTTAACTTATGACTTTATTCTCGTAATATAACGATTTTTTTTCTCGTTAACTTATGACTTTATTCTCGTAATATTACGACTTTTTTTTCTTGTTAAGTTATGACTTTATTCTCGTAATATTACGACTTTTTTTCTTGTTAAGTTATGACTTTATTCTCGTAATATTACTTTTTTTCTCGTTAAGTTATGACTTTATTCTCGTAATATAACGATTTTTTTTCTTGTTAAGTTATGACTTTATTCTCGTAATATAACGACTTTTTTTCTTGTTAAGTTATGACTTTATTCTCGTAATATTACGACTTTTTTTCTCATTAACTTATGACTTTATTCTCGTAATATTACGACTTTTTTTCTTGTTAAGTTATGACTTTATTCTCGTAATATTACAACTTTTTTTCTCGTTAAGTTATGACTTTATTCTCGTAATATAACGATTTTTTTTCTTGTTAAGTTATGACTTTATTCTCGTAATATTACGACTTTTTTTCTCATTAACTTATGACTTTATTCTCGTAATATTACGACTTTTTTTCTCGTTAAGTTATGACTTTATTCTCGTAATATTACGACTTTTTTTCTCATTAACTTATGACTTTATTCTCGTAATATTACGACTTTTTTTCTCATTAACTTATGACTTTATTCTCGTAATATTACGACTTTTTTTCTCGTTAAGTTATGACTTTATTCTCGTAATATTACGACTTTTTTTCTCATTAACTTATGACTTTATTCTCGTAATATAACGATTTTTTTTCTTGTTAAGTTATGACTTTATTCTCGTAATATTACGACTTTTTTTCTCGTAAAGTTATGACTTTATTCTCGTAATATAACGACTTTCTTCCTCGTAATATTATGACTTTATTCTGGAAATCTCAGATGTTTTTTCCTCTCAATGTGGACCTAATACTCCGTAGTACATTTGCACTTGGACCCTCACTGCATTAGACTTATATACTATATACTTAGACTATAAACTATGTTACCTTCATCACAATGATCAAATGTTTTGCGGCTCCAGACAGATTTTTTAGTTTTTGTTTTTCCCTAGAATGGCTCTTTTGATTGTAAAGGTTGCTGACCCCTGGTCTATCCTAAACATGGGACATCACACCAGCCCCATTAAATAAACAAAGCTGCTGAATAAATAGCAGTAAAAGTCTTTTATTGTATTGAAATTCGTGAGCCTGGTTGATAGCTCAGAGCTCATGCCCTTTTCTATCCATAGGAAATTATTGGAGGGAGGAGATGGAGGAGGAGCCCATTTGGTGCTGAGGCATCATGGCCCACGCCCGGCCAGTTGAGGAGTTTTTTGTTTTTTTTAATTTAAATTTATTTCTTTATTTATTTTTTAATTATTTTCTTCCTTTTCCTCCTAACAAAATAAAATGAAGAGAAAAAGAAATTAAAGAAAGAAGAAAAAAAAGAAAAAAGAAAGAAAAAGAAATAAAGAAATAAAGAAATAAAACTTTAAAAAAAGCCAACATAACTGGGCAAGATCAATATCATGTGACAGTGTGTGTGCGCTTGAGAGGGGTTCTCAGATTTTGCACTGTACTATAGAAATATTATATTTGGCTGCTATGATTACAGTGACAAAGACAGTAATGCATTTTTTCTTATTAATTTAATTTTAAGTGTAAATTTACCAAAAAAAGAAAAAAAATTTTGTATTTATGAAAGAAATGGAATTATACCTATCAACAATTTCTTCCTCACAAAACAAAAAAGCAATGAAAACAATGAATGTATGCAATATCTTTAGTGTTTTTAAGTGAAATTATTGTCATACTCTCGCATGGTCTTTTTTATTATTATTATCTACTCATTTATTTATTTATTTTTATTGTGTTTTTTTTTATTTTATGTTGGTTTTGTTTCATTTCTGTTGTCCTTCTATGTTTGACACAGCTCTTTGTTTATGTTTTCGATATGCTTCTGCTGTTACTATGTATGCTGTAATTTTGAAAAAAAAAAAAACTGGAGTTAGCCACTTATGCCACGTGGTTCATAAACGAGCCCACCCTACTCTGTTTCTGATTGGCTTAAAATGACATTCTCGACCATCACCCGAACCAATCACACTCCTCCTACGTAAATCCAACCAATCAAATCAACGTGGGCAGTGAGTGCTGGCCAATCAGAGGCAGAGTAAGGCGGGTCAAGCCCTTCGCTGATTGGCCCACGTCGAAAGAAGAGGGCTAATCAGTTGTGCGCAGTTGGACTATCAGGGGTTAGTCACTACCCGGCATTTTTACACGGTAAATAACTGGGAAATACCGGTTCAAACCGTTTACAAGACACCCGGGACCAGCTTTATTTAAGCGAAGTTTACTTTACAAACATCTCTACACTTGAAAACGGAAGAAGGTGAGAGTATTTCCGGCGGTAGTGGAGGTTCAGAGGCAGCGTTACAGGGCGGGCCTTTACTCAGCCGTTTTAGCTTTAGCCTTTAGCATGCTGGTAGCCTGGTTATGCTAGCTTGCTCATTCAATGTAACGTGTTACGGAAATTACAGCATTTGACCCACAATGCCATTTCCACATACAGAAGGAAGACTATAAACTGTCATTGTGTTTCTCTCTTTTTGCAGACTCTGCAGCCATGTCTCTGTCAGTCAACGTTCATATCAACAGCCCCAATGTGAAGTACACAGATACACACATTGTGTCTCGGTATCAATACCAGACCACATCTGTTCACACAGAGGGGAAACAAGTCACAGTAAGTAGTGGACACCTTTCTGACATTCCTGTATGTATGTATGTATGTATGTATGTGTGGCCTACACATGCATCTATGTGTAGGCCACACATATTAATGTACTATACTCACTTTTAACAGTCTCTTCTGCACTATACTCACTTTTAACAGTCTCTTCTGCACTATACTCATTGTTAACAGTCTCTTCTGCACTATACTCACTTTTAACAGTCTCTTCTGCACTATACTCATTGTTAACAGTCTCTTCTGCACTTTACTCACTTTTAACAGTCTCTTCTGCACTATATTCACTTTTTTAATAGTCGTGTATAACAGCTGTTACCCTGCACTATACTCAGTTTTAACAGTTTTCTTCATCTCCTTGTATTTTTATATCTGGTATATTTTTTTGTACTTTGCACTACTAACTTTTTTAACTGCCTTTTTACTAACATGTTTTGCACTATGGAACTGTGATGCTGGGAACTTGAATTTCCCTCAGGATCAATAAAGTTACTATCTATCTATCTATCTATCTATCTACACATACATACGTGTGTGTGTGTGTGTGTGTGTGTGTGTGTGTGTGTGTGTGTGTGTGTGTGTGTGTGTGTGTTTGAGATCTGTGCCTCTAATTTTTTGCTCCTTACTGGGAAACAGATCACCCCCCGCACCACCGAGATTACATTTTGCACAGAGACACGTGTGCCCCGGGTTGGTGTGATGGTGGTGGGCTGGGGAGGCAACAACGGGTCCACAGTCACTGGAGCTGTACTGGCCAATAGGCTGGGTCTCACCTGGAGAACCAAGACTGGAGAGAAGGTGAGCGGAGTGACGCAAACATGCCTTTACACATACATACAGATAGTCAACAGGCTCAAGTTTCGAGATGAGCTAGGCAGCTGCACAAAATCGATCGCCCGCGCAATGCATGCCGGTTAGATTTGTGTCCGGGCTGCAAGACCAAGGGCATGATGCGAAACGCCTGGCACCTCGCACCTAATCAAAGAGCTGATCGGCTCTTAGTGTTGACAGGAAACACCACGTGTTGTAGAAAGTCCGAACTTTCTGTGTTTGTATTGTAATATTTAACACTAGATTGTAAGATATTAGTCTCATGTTGTGCAATGAAGGTTTCACCTGTTAACAAACACATGTTGTGTGGTTGATAATAATAATTAATATATTAATAGCACTTATCAAAATGAGTGCTCATTATGTGCTCTACAAGGCGGACATAAAAATAATAAAGGATAGAATCTGGTACCAGATACACATACTTTTACAAGCAAATATAAATAAATCCCAACATGGTCTGAAAACTACAAGTAGCCAACAGATCGGATCAAACAGGATGTAACTTTTCCCGTAACTTCCTGTAAATTCAGCGAAGGCTGCTGGAAACTGTCCGACTTGACTGCAGCTTTTGGCCACCGCTCCCTGCTGCTGCCGTCTGATCTCACCTACTTTCCGGGCGAGGCAGCGCAGTTCATCTCGAATGAGCCTATTCAGCTGCTGGTTTGCATTCCTTGGAGTGTCACGTGGGCAAAAAACTGGAATGGTCACTTCACTTTGGCAGTAGCAAATCCAACTTTGATTATGCAACCATCTCAAGAAACCTTCTGCAAGTTGAAATCAACACAAACCACTGGCTGTCTGCTTGGCAAATGGCCATCCCTTGTATGAAGTATGTATTTGTGGTTTTGCAGCTAAAACATGCAAACACCGCAATGATTCTTCTTTATAAAAAAGTTCTAGATGGTGAACGAGCTCTTTATGATCAGACTATAATAGCATGAAGACCTTAAGGCTGCCACTAGGGCACCAATAGAGAACCTTCTTGTCCTATTTTATAAATTTAGCCTACTGTACGTCCCCCCAATACAGTTGTAGAGACTCATTATAAGCTGGTTATGCTGACATGTTCAGTAGAGTGTTAAGGGATTAACCGACTCTGGTCTGGGGGATTTCCCCTTGTATGGGTATACATTGTTACCTCTATGAGCTGGTTCTCGTGATTTCTATGTCTGCCATTTTTCTCTGGTTCAAAGGATTTAATACACTTGTAATAAACCTTAAACCCAGTAAAAAAAAAAAAAAAACTCCCTAGACTGAATGAAATCAGTTTTTTTCTCTTCTTTCTCTCTCACAATTTTTCAGAAATCAAACTACTACGGCTCCCTACTGCAGGCGTCTACCGTTTGTCTGGGATCAGGGCCCGAAGGCGAGGTCAACGTTCCCCTCCGTGATCTCCTACCCATGGTGCACCCTAATGATATAGTCTTTGACGGTACGGACAATTTCAGATAGTTTGCTCAAGGTCTAAAACTGAGAAGTGTATGTGTAACATAAGAGTGCAAGTGAGGTAACAGCAGTGTTAACAGTAGGAAAATCGGACCCCAGGGCAGCTTCAAGGAGAGTCTCTCCATGAGGTGAAGATGATCAGAGATGTGCTCTTACAGTAATGGTGTCCTCTAATGTAATCTAGTCTATTAGTTCAAAAGGAAAGAGCTTTAGCAGGCAAGCTATTTACAGAGCTGCTTTAGACTATTATAAGATGAAATCATAGCTGCTGCACAGCTGTGAGCCAGGGCCAGCCATGTTGAGGAAGAGGAAGGACGAATATTAAAAAAAGAAAGAGGAGGAAGACAAATGAGAAATACAGGAGGGTTCATTATTATTAAACCTTCAAGGCATTAGCATGTTCGTTCTGCCTCAACCGTGTCTCGAACTAACAACATCACACCCCCAAGGGTAAGTCACTATCTGGGTGAGCTTACTGCCCGGGGGAAAAACCATTACTTCAGACTGACTTCACACTATGACTGAGGCATTGCCAGGGTTGCATGTAAAGGCAGATTTCAAACTAGTTAAAAAAATTCAGTTATCAAGACAAAATTCTGAGAATTTGCACACTTCATGGAGATGTCAGTAATTTATTTTAATAAGAGATTAATTGCTCCATAACTGATGTTTGAATATGCTCTATTTCCATTGACTGCAATGGTTCACATGATGATAGAACTCAAAATACTGTAAAAAAAAAATGCAGTTTTTAAGATAAAATTCTGAAATTTACCACCCTACATCTACCATGACCTCAAAATTTTGTTCCAAAAAAACTGAATATTCCCTGTGCATAGTAGTGCTTCTATTCTCCCCAGTAATGATCAAAATTGTGTTGTTTATTTTCACGACCATTTGAGCTATAATTAGTGAGAATTCAACTTAAACATTTTGATGCACTTTGGGCTCAGTTTTTTATAATTCAAAAATCTGGCTGGATCGTTTGTGGAGGACAGTCTGAAGATGCAGGGTAGCAAGTTTTTGTGTCAATTGAGAAAAAAAGGAGATAGGTTTTTTTGAGTTTATGAGAAAAACAGAGTGATGGACTTCATAATTCCTGCCAGGTTGAGGCATTTGAATATTTCTGCTCACTTGGGCTACATTTTGGTGGAAGTTGCAGAGTTGTAGCCTGTATGGCTGATTTGTTAGAAATTTGCAAAGTTTAAAACTTTAGACGGTTGCTGTTGCGCCATAATCAGGACTATTAGCCCACAAAGCCAGTTGAGGAAGTTTAGACTTAGACTGGACTATTTTAAAATTTGTGTTTATTTTTATGCATGGGAAGGCAGATTCCCTAGGAAGAAGATTCCTTATATTATATATAAGGAATTCAGCACATTATTTAACTTGAAGTGTGTTTTTTGTGTGTGTGTGTGTTTTTAGGCTGGGATATCTCTTCAATGGATCTTGGCAGCGCCATGGAGAGAGCTCAGGTTTTTGACTGGTCATTACAAGAGCAGCTGCGACCACACATGAGTCACATGAAACCCAGACCGTCCATCTATATCCCAGAATTCATTGCTGCAAACCAAGAGAGTCGGGCGGACAACGTCCTCACTGGAAGCATGGCGGAGCAGGTAACACTTGGTCGACTGACCAACAGGTTTAAGGGTGCTTTCACACCTGTAGTTCGGTTCATTTGGTCCGCTCAAATGGAAAAAAATGATGCATTGTTGCTTTTTAGTTCTGGTCCGGTTCCTTTTTACACTGACTTTTTACAAACCAACCAGAGGAGTAAACATGAAGTTCTACAGACTGACCGGTAACTCACTGATTGCCATTCTGCATCATCGGGACCCACGTGGGGTAATCAAATTCCGGTGATTGACAGAAGTTTATGCAGCACTTTAAAGCTTCCAGGTGACTGGTGCGAACGCATAGTCTGAACGTCGGAGAGCGCATGGACATGTGCATGATCGGCGTACTGTGGGATCGCTGTTACACACTTTTTAATGGAGTTAATGAGCTGGCAAAGTACACAGAGTTGGGTAAAAGCACAGCAGTTTCAACAGCTTTTGACCTATTAATTAGGGAAAATACATGAGCTGATTTGCTTCTATACATGGCCTGAAATACAGATCACTTCCCTTAACCGATTTCACGATCAGCAGATGGACTTATTAGTAGTTAAACTTTTGAAATATGCTAAAATCACATATCTGCTGTCATAAAATCCTGTGGTTGGTTCATTTGCTTTCACACCACAAATGAACCGCTCCAGAGTCAAGCTTTTCAGGCGGTCTTGGTTCTGTTGTTTGGTCCACACCAGGGTTCGATTGACAGAATTACACCAGCCCAAACATACCGTAATAACCGGGCAAACGAACCCAAGGTTCACTCTAACCGAACCAAACAGGTTAGATGTGAAAGCACCCTAAGAGGAGTGGTGTCTGTTCTCCATCTGTGTATTTCACTTGGGATTGTGTTTCTTCATATGTCATTTTTAATCTGACTTAAAAGAGTAAATGTTCTTCCAGGTGGAGCAGATCAGAGCTGACATCCGGGACTTCCAGCAGTCGAGTGGTGTGGACAAAGTCATCGTTATGTGGTCCGCCAACACTGAGCGCTTCTGTGATATCAAACAGGGAGTCAATGACACTGCAAAGAACCTGCTAGCTGCAATCCAGGTGAGAGCAGTCTGAGCCACAACCAGAGTTTGGTTAGAAAACTTCTACATTCATAAAACATAGTCTAGAGTGCTCTAAAGACACAAATCCTTGAGTTGGTGTCAGTAGCGATCCAGTTTGATAATTAACTTTAATTGTCCTGGTGGTGTGATGGTGGCCGGTAGTCATGAATTCAGCTTTAATTTCCTGCTAATGCCGAGGACCAAACAGTAATCCTCCATCGCATTTAGTGATTAATAAAGCTTAGAGGATGAGACGATTAGCTCTCCTGACACTTCACTGTGGATTTGTAGATGAAATTCCATAATGAGTCAGCTATTCCTTTTATATCAGATCAGGGGAAGGAAATTATGATTTTCCCCTCATGGGTGAGTTTATATTTTATCTCCTGTCTTCAGCATGCTTGTACTGCTGTCAGCAACGATAATAGTCTATTTCACAGACTTATGATCTTCAGCAAATAGCTCAATTTTAGATAGGCGTGAAGTCGACAATAGAGGTGATGTGAGGAGAGTCTCGGGAAATGTACGCCTTGTGAGTCAGGCTGCAGTATGATGATACACCCAGTAATAGTCATTATCTCTTTTTTTACTACATCCATTAGGATGGAGCAGAGGTTTCTCCCTCCACTCTGTTTGCAGTGGCCAGCATATTGGAGGGCTGTGCCTACATCAACGGTTCCCCGCAGAACACTTTCGTACCCGGGGCCATCGAGCTGGCCATGCAGAAAGGGGTATTCATCGGAGGAGATGATTTCAAATCCGGTCAGACCAAGATCAAATCAGTGCTGGTGGACTTTCTGGTCAGCTCAGGTATCAAGGTGAGAGGAAGGATGCATGGATAGAAGGAAAAGGGGATTGATGAAGTAATGATTCATGAGTCACTACAGAAAAGCTAAGAACACTGAAATAGGGGGGTTATTTGATTTGAATGATGTTTCCCATCTAAAACCAGAATTAAAGTGAGATTAAAACCATTAACATGTCAGAGAAATTATCATCTAGTTTAATTTTCTGGATCTGGAAATTATCCCATAAACTACTGTATTTGACACTTGAAAGCATCAAATGGGAAAAATATTTAACAACTTAAAGGCAGAATGATCAGGATTTTCCTAAAAATGCACAGACTCATACAAAAACAATCCCTCCCAATCATCATTTATGACCCACTAGTTGTGTGTGGTGATGTCTGTATCTGCAGACACCACGCCCTCTGACTGGATTTTCTTGTTTTTATGTGTCTGGGATTAGAGATGCACCGATTGCAATTTTCTTGGCAGATTCAGATTTTATTTTAAAAAGTGACCTGCCGATTCAGATTTTCTTTCTTTCTAAGAACTATAATTGACACAAGCATACACAAACATTTTTGTATGACGGAGTATTAGGGCCACATTGAGAAATTTGAGAATAAAGTCATAATATTGCGAGAAAAGTCGTATTATTACGAGAATAAAGTCATAACTTTACGAGAAAAAAAAGTAATTCCCTCTTCCACAAAAGAGGCAAAAAAAAGCCTTGAAACAGAGCCATGAGGAGGTGCAGAAGTCTAGTTTTCTTTCAGAACACTTGAATTACAATATGCTGGAAGGTTATTATGGAATTTTTGCCCAATGATACCAAAAACTTTCTGCGTATTAGAGTTTTAACCTAACCTGCATGTCTTTGGACTGTGGGAGGAAGCCGGAAAACCCGAAGAGAAAACCCACGCTAAAACTGTGAGAACATGCAAACTCCACATACAAGTCAATCACTTTTATTCATACAGCCCAAAATCACAAATTCTTTAGACCGTTGGTTTGTTTAAGGATAAACATAACAGGGGGAAAAAGAGGAGGAAACCTAAGGAGGATCATCAGTGTGATTATCTTACCAGAACATAATTTGACAACTTAAAACTTACAGCATGTATTTTCTGAACAAAGGGATTTTAATAAGCTCCTCTCCCCCTTGACAGCCGACCTCCATCGTCAGCTACAATCACCTCGGCAACAACGATGGGAAGAACCTGTCGGCTCCGCAGCAGTTCCGCTCCAAAGAGATCTCCAAGAGCAACGTGGTGGATGACATGGTCCAGTCAAACCCCATACTGTACAAGCCTGGAGAAAAACCTGACCACTGTGTGAGTGACTCAGACACCGAGGGATAATGAGCTCCCTGTGGATGTTCAATGAAAACAACTGATCAGACTTATTAACTGTCTCTGTGTGCTCCTTCAGGTGGTGATTAAGTATGTCCCCTATGTGGGAGACAGCAAGCGTGCCATGGATGAATACACCTCTGAGATAATGATGGGAGGGACCAATACTATCGCACTGCACAACACTTGTGAGGTCAGTGGTCACTAAATCTGTTTCTGTAAAACATGCAACTGAAAAAGGAAAATCTAGCATATTAGAATAAGAGTCCAGACTGCTAATTGCTGCTAAACTCGTTCAGAGCGATTCTTCTTTATCTGACAGTAGCTGTGGAGGAGGAGGAGGCTCAGGAGTGCCAGAGCTTACTGTTAATCCTTCTTAACAAGTCTTGGAGCTAATTTAAAGAGACGTCTTCAGGTCATTTACTCAGTTATTTAATGATTCACTGGCCTGGCTGCTTCAGTCTACCACCATTCTTACAAACGAAATAACATCTATTCTGGTTATCTTTTTATAAAACAGACAGACTGCACCAGTTTCCCCCTACATTGTCCCATTCTTCTACAAACAACAACTTTATGCTATCAAAATTATTTTGAAAAAAAAAATGCTACACATTTTTTTTTCTTTAAGTAGAAAAAAAATAAATGTATTTTGTACATTTCAGATGTATTTTCCAAGCAAATAAATGCCAAAATTACAGTTCAGTTAATTAAAACAACTAAAGGACACATTAACTGTAGAGCTACAACGATTAATCAATTAGTTGTCAACTATTAAATTAATCGCCAACTATTTTGATAACTGATTAATCCGTTTGATTAATTTTTTTTCAGGAAAAAAAAGTCAATTCTCTGATTCCAGCTTCTTAAATGTGAATATTTTCTGTTTTTCTTTACTCCTTTATGAAAGTAAACTGAATATCTTTGAGTTGTGGACAAAACAGGACATTTGAGGACGTCATCTTGGGCTTTGGGGAACACTGATGGATGTTTTTCACCAAACAACTAATCATGAAAATAATCAACAGATTAATTGACAATGAAACAAATCGTTAGTTGCAGCCCTACTTAAGTGGTTGGCTCTTGGATTCAACAACAGCCAAACACTTCAAACAATGTTTTGTCATTTTATCTGCGTCAGTGTCGTCGGCATCAAAGCCCTTAATGTGAAGAATTTGAAACGTTGTGATTTGGCGTCTCCTAGTGGTTGTATTAAAGAAGACACTGCTATAGTGTAAATACAGTTTCTGCATGTGCAAGGAGCTACATTATGTTGTATGAGTTCTATGCATTGATAAATGTGTTTGCCATTTCCTTCTCTCTCTATTACACCGTTATACTCACCTCCTCTTTCTTTCTTTGCAACAGGACTCTCTACTAGCCAGCCCGATCATCCTGGACCTGGTGATCCTTACGGAGCTTTGTCAGCGTGTGACGGTTCGACCCCAGGGGGAGGAGGACTTCCAGTCCTTCCACAGTGTCTTGTCACTACTCTCCTTCCTCTGCAAGGCCCCCATTGTCCCACAAGGGACCCCGGTCATCAACGCCTTCTTCCGCCAGAGGGCCTGCATAGAAAACATCATGAGGTATGTACAAGGCTTTGGTTTCTTTACCGAGATTGCCACACATTTCCCCCCAAAGATTGCACTGTACATCCTTTCCCTTTGTTTATTAGGTCTTTGTCATTCCCCTGTTCACCTTCAAGCAGCATCCAGCATTAGGCTTAGATAAACACCATCCGCGAAATATCCACAGTTATTAGAGGGATAGTTTGGGTGTTTTGAAGTGGGGTTGAACTGAGGTACTTCATAGTCAGTGTATTACCTACTGTAGATGGCAGTCGGCACGTTCCCAGTTTGGAGAAGCAGTCAGCAGTTACCACAGGGAAGCAAAGCAATGTACTGCTGTGGACGGGGACGGTAGAAAAACATGTTTTAGCCACCTAAAAGAAAGGCCCACCGGAAAAAAATCAATATCAGTTTAAGTGTACGCTACATTTAGAGTATTTTCACCGGTTTACCTCGCCGTCAGACAGCCCTTTCCGACGGGGAACTGAAGCATGTGTATCCATCTATACTCTCACCAAACCCCCAGACTCCATTGGAAAAAAAACCTTGATGTCTCAGCTTGTTTGTGCTATTGTGTGACTTTGGTGAATCCGAACTAACCAAAGTCACACAATAACACAAACAAACTAACCAATTAAGGCAGCGGTAGACCAGTAACTCCCGTGTTCTGCTAGGTAAAATGACTTTTTTTGTCAATAGAGTCTGGTGGCTTTGACTAGAGCACAGATTAACTGCTTCAGTTCCCTGTCAGAAACATAGAGCAAGGTAAACTGGTGAAAATATTCTAAATATAGCGTACACTTAAACTGATATTATTATTTTCTTGATGAGCCTTTCTTTTTAGGTGGCTAAAATGCATTTACCAAATAAAAATATGTACATAATTGGCTCTTACAGTAGGATAGCAATACACAGACTATGGATAAGTATCTCATACAACCCCACTTCAAAACATATCCTTTTAAGAACATTTAAGGCTTACATACAGATGTTTCATTGAGTGACAGAAGTTGACAGTCTCCCTCTTTGTCTTTTTCAGAGCGTGCCTCGGCCTTCCTCCTCAGAACCACATGCTGCTGGAGCACAAGCTGCAGAGAGCATTCCTGCCTCCTCACACCACCCACGTAAACGGCAATGTGGCTTCTTTGAAAAAAGTTGCCCTCACTAACGGGAACCATATACCTCTAACGAATGGCGTCCACGCACATGACGATGATGATGAATCATGACCACAAATGCAACACAGCCCAAGATGGACCTGTAACTACCGGTAACTGTAATACAATTGTAAACGTGACACCTTGTATAAAAAGAACAAAGGCCCTCATTGATCTGTCATTGAAAAAACCTACAACACTGGCTTGACAACTTTGCAGAGTAAACTTGACATTTATGTAAGACACATTTTAAAATCCTAGGTATACAGCAAGTCTTGGCGTATTAGAGAATAGTGTGGTGCTGCAACATTAACATATCATACATGCACTGTAGCTACTGAGCATCAACAGAAGCCAAATGAACCCCTTAGACTACAATAACACTGCATAACATTGTTGAAAGTAGACTGTTTTGTTAAATACATTTCTGTTTTTATGAAGTATAAACATGGTATTGAATATTCAAAAAGCTAAATAGATTTCTTCTTTGCTTGTATCTTTATTCAAGTAATTTTTGTATGCAATGCATACATAAAATACTTTTTTTGTACAGTACAGTACAAGCAAATGTGTTACTGATCTGGCAGCTGTAAAAACATTAAATGCTAAACGCTGTATATGTTGTTTGATGGTTGAGGGGCATTGTCTTCACTCCCTGTATTTGGTGTTATTGTCCATCACTGCCTTTCTGTTGCCATCTATATGTTTTTTGTTAATGCTAAGTTACAGAAAATGTAGATGCAGTTCTGACTCTTGATTAACAGTGACCCGGGTTATTTATACAATAAACATTTAAATAATGTTTGAACTTTACATCTGTGTTTTTCTTTCTATTGAACCATCTCTCAAGTTCAAATATGTTTTTTTTGCGTGATGCATGATAGCCGTTGTTGTAAAAGAAACTACATGACGCACCATGTACTGTAAATAATAAAACATGGTAATGAGAAACAAGAACACATAAAATAAATGTAATTGAATCAATAGCAGATAGTCACATGAGTCTCCTTTGTTCCTGTGCATACACTGGACACTGGCTGGGTATTAAACCTCAATACTTATTTAGTTTTGACTAAAATGTCCTGAGCACAGAGTATCAAAAATTGTCAAGCTGGCACTGTTTACAACTATGCTTTGATCAGCTTCTGATTTAAATTTTAAAAATTGTCAAATGTCAGTGATATTGTATTAAAGGAAAAGTTCTGCTTGTGTTTAGATTAATTTAAGAACTTTATCTACTACATACAGTATACCTCATCCTTAAAGTAAGATATAAAAAAAAAAGTATTGACTTGGTATGTCAGTTTAATCTCAGGTATTTTATGCGCACTAGTATGAAAACACTAAAAATGTCATATGCACACATGAGGCCATTGTTGGTTTTATAAAAGATTTACAAAATATCCAGTGGGGTTACAGTGGAGTTGAACAAGGCTGGATTACCAACAGGTGAAAGCAGCCAATTGCTCCAGGACTGTGTGACATCTGGTTAGTAATTTAATTGAAAATGTATATTGAAAGTGAAATATATATTAATATATATTTATTTATTTTATCCATTTTTTTTATCCATATTTCATTTCATTTTATTTTATTATATTTTATATATATATATATGTATATATATATTCATATTCATATATACATTTTCTTTCTTTATAACAAAATAAAATAAAATGAAATATGGAGAAAAAAATAAATTAATGAAAAATAAATAGATAGATTAAAAAAAAAGAAAGAAAGAAAAGAATTTCAGCTTTCAGCTGTTAAATCATCGGATCATTTTGCCACGTTTTCCTGCGATGTGAGTCACCAATTAAAACTGATATATAAACTGCTCCATTTCCGGTCTGCTGTCGACCGGGTATAACATCACTTCCGCTGCCGTTGCTGTGATACGTGACGTCATCATCAGCTATGGCAGACAAGGAGAAGCGCCGGTCCGGTGCTGGAGCTACTCCTCCTTCAGGGCAGCCGGAGGGGGTTAAATCAGCCGCCACCAGGTCAGACAGCGAACGGGAGTTCCTGTCTCAGCTCGGCGTCGGAGAGCTGCTCCGCGGGGCCATCCTGAAGATGGTGGAGGCCAGATCAGACGACCCCATCGGGTTCCTAGCGGACCACTTCTGTAACCTGTCCTCCGTCTCAGAGACCGGCTCAGCTGGATGCGGCGACGCGGATCAGCATCACTCCATCAACGGGCCGCTGAGCGCAGGCGCGCTGGAGCAGCAGCATCTCAACCGGGCGCTGTGGCACCTGCGGCTGGCTCACCACTCCCAGAGGTCCCGGCACATTACACACATTCACCATCCTAAACTAAACCCCTTTTGACATCACCTTTTATCCTAATTTTGAATTATTAATTATACATTTTTCCTGTTATTCTAATGGCTACTATGATCAAACCCTCATATATTCATTCATTGTGCTAACCTTAGACATTGGTGTGTGTGTGTTCACAAAGATTAATTGAACTGGCATCACACAGTGGAACAGCAAATGTTTTTTTTCTCACCAATTCCTTTTATTTTTACTTTTATTATTTATTTTTTTTAATATATTTTTATATAAAATTATGATTTCAGATCCAGAAATGCCATTATTCCACATGGAGGGGGTTATTTGTTTTTGTGTATTTGCATATTATGTATATTTGTATGTATGCAGGCTACGCTAATATGTGTCTCCTAGTTTTTTTAGAGACTTTATTTTGTATTATTAATCTGAATCTGCAAAGTAACCAAAGTTATAAAATAAATGTAGTGGAGTAAAAAGTACAATATTTCCCTCTGAGATTGGAGTGGAAGTACAAAGCGACAGAAAATGGAAATACTCCAGTAAAGTACAAGTACCTTAAAATTGTACTTACGTAAATGTACTTTCCACCACTGTTAAAGGATCAGTTCACCCAAATTACAAAAGAACATATTTTCTCAATTACCTCAGGAGATATCTAGTCGTACAGGTAGTACTGGTCTTATTTGACCAGGTTTTGAGATATTTGTATCCGAGATCAATGGAATTTAATTTGTTCATTGATAAATGACGTTTCACCTTCTCAGAGAAACCAATGATTTACTTTCTTTTATCCCATTTCTCATTTTAAACCCAGATCCGCCTTCAGCAACAACGTCCGTGTGGCCTACGACCTTTTGAGCCTCACTGGGCCCCGTAGACGTCCAGGTGAGGCTCCAGAATGCCCCGATGGCTCCTGCACCGGCAGCCCGACAGAAGGAGGAGGAGGAGGAGGAGGAGGAGGAGTAGGAGGAGGAGGAGTGAGAGGAGGCCTCTACACGCAGACTCTGGAGTGCCTGTGCAGCGAGGGTGGAGTCCCCGCCTCCACATCCGCCCCGCTCCTCCGACGCCTCCTCTGCCAAGACCACGAGGCCGTCCCTTACGACGTCTTCCGTCACGGTGTGCTCACGTGTGCAGTTTTCTCAGACTACATCCGGCAGGCTCAGAGGCTTTACGCTGAAGTGTGCTGCCCGGACGAAGGGCCTGCCTCGCGGGCCCTCTGCCTGGCCGTGCTGGGGACCTTAAAGGAAGCCCTGGAAACCTCCCAAGGCTGTGAGGCAAACTGCTGCGTCAATGCCAACACTAAAGCTAACTCCTGTCTGGAGGCTAATGTGAAGGCTATACGCTACCTGGAGGCCAGCGCCAAGATCTCTCCATACAAGCTGGGTCATGCCATGGAGGGAGCACAGACACGGGGCCCGGGCGGTAACATGGACGCAAAGGAGTTTGAGAACGCAGCGGCAGAACTCTTTATCACTCGAGTGAAAGTTGTGTCATAATGTCTCATAATTTATGAATGTACAACAATCTAAAGTATATCCTAAAGTAAATAAATGACCTTGTGTGCACCTCCTCTTACCTCTAACCTGCACTCACACTTATTACCTCCTCTCAAGAATGACACTAAACCCTATAATTCCATTGTTTGGAAGATAACACTAATTGTAAAACCTATTGTTTTTGATGTCTGTTATTGAACTTATTAAAGTGGAAGAGATGAGATATCGACATCTGCTGTGCTGTGTGAAGGACAAGGAGTTCCTCTAAATGTATTCCTTGAGATCAGTATCGATCCTTCCATTATTGTTCAGCCGTTTGCAATGAAATGCTCAGATTAGAAAGTAACACTCTACTGATCTACACCCAATGCAATCTAATACAACAACCCTGTAATGCTTTTGTTGTTGAGAGGGATGTTGATTAGGAACTCTGTCGTTTGTGATGCTGTTTGTATTGCATTATATTTAAGTGTTTCTATTGTTTTGTTAACCATTTTAGAAACTGTTTGACAGGAGCCAATCCAGATGACGGCATTGTAGCAGGAAACATTTTGGGGAATAAACGTGGAATGTTCCTTTATTTCACTTATTTATTTGAATTTTTTATCTCATGTCTCATGAAGAAAGCGCCCCCATCACACATTTACAAACACTGACAAATCGGAGCAAAGAAAGAACTTTACAGACAGATTTAAAGGTGGGAGAAACGAAGATGAGAGCGATAATAAATAAATAAAATAGCTTTTAATTCTCTTCTCCTTACCTTGGACTCCCTGATGCATGTGCGAGCCCTCAGAAAAGGTCCAGGGAAAAAGACCAAGGAAGACAAAATTCGTCCCCATCAATAGTCTTGAAAGGAGGAGAAGATTGAGACTGAGCAGAACCTCAGCTCCTCAAGAAAAAAAGATTTCACGACTTCAGAGAGCTTAACAAGAGCAAGGCACTGAAGGTCATAAGAGAATTAAAGCATTTAATTGTTCCTGATTTGTAGGTCAGAAGATGTCTTGACATCCAAACTAAAACTGGGATAAATTATATAATTATATAAAATATATAATTCTGACAACGTAATCATCACATATAACATATCTAATAGTAACATTTAACAGTAAGTAAAATATATATAAGAATAATCTAATAATAATAACAACAACATTTCTGGGGACTTTTAAAGAAGCAATTTATGCAAAATACATTCATTTATTAAAAGATATTTAGCAAGGCAATGACTTCTCATGTTATAACAAAACGTGATATTCAAATGTTTTCAGTAGTTTTATGCTTTCATGGTTTTTCATTTTAAATTTCAATTATTTGACAAATGATTTCATTTAATTAATGAACACAATATAATTAATGAAATGTGAAATTTTACGATATTCCATAAAAATAAGATATATTTTAGGCTAATATATGGGAATACTGGGTATTTTAATAATGATTTATATATATATATTTTAAGTCCTGCAGCAACTAGTTTCCGCCACTGAGAGGCAGCAGCACCGCTCTGGTTCACAGTCTGACACGAACAAGAAGAAACCGGAAGTCCAGTAGTTTACAGTTTATGGTGAAGTAACAGTAGCTGTTACCTGCATCATAACTTAATGCATTGCGTGCTGCCTGCAGGTTTCTAATGGAGGAAGAGGAGCAGCTGCGGTCCTTCATGTTCCTGATGACTTACATGCTGCTGAAGCGGAGGAGAGACTTAAACAACGCCAACATCCAGAGACGCGATGAGATCCAGAGACGCATCAGACACAGACAGTACTTCTTCCAGAGACAGAGGAGGATGCTCATGGTCAGTCCATCCACCCTCTGTCGGGCTCACTTTATATATATCACAATATAATCACCATCATATAGCCTATAGAAATAATGCTAAATAAATATCACAATATAATCACTATCATATAGCCTATAGAAATAATGCTAAATAAATATCACAATATAATAACCATCATATAGCCTATAGAAATAATGCTAAATAAATATCACAATATAATAACCATCATATAGCCTATAGAAATAATGCTAAATAAATATCACAATATAATCGCCATCATATAGCCTATAGAAATAATGCTAAATAAATATCACAATATAATCACTATCATATAGCCTATAGAAATAATGCTAAATAAATATCACAATATAATAACCATCATATAGCCTATAGAAATAATGCTAAATAAATATCACAATATAATCGCCATCATATAGCCTATAGAAATAATGCTAAATAAATATCACAATATAATAACCATCATATAGCCTATAGAAATAATGCTAAATAAATATCACAATATAATAACCATCATATAGCCTATAGAAATAATGCTAAATAAATATCACAATATAATCACTATCATATAGCCTATAGAAATAATGCTAAATAAATATCACAATATAATCACTATCATATAGCCTATAGAAATAATGCTAAATAAATATCACAATATAATAACCATCATATAGCCTATAGAAATAATGCTAAATAAATATCACAATATAATCACTATCATATAGCCTATAGAAATAATGCTAAATAAATATCACAATATAATAACCATCATATAGCCTATAGAAATAATGCTAAATAAATATCACAATATAATCACTATCATATAGCCTATAGAAATAATGCCATAGCCTATATTACTCATCCTAATAACTGTGCTCCCTGCAAACCCCACAGGTACTTTTTGTAATATTTCATAGGTGCTTTATTCTGTCTGTCATTCCAATTTTTCAAGACTTTGTCCAATCAGTTTGTTCCTTCATGACTTCACATCATTGTTTTCTGTTTTAGGGTGTTTTACATATAGTCCTTTTTTTAAATGAACCATCAGTAATAATAATAATCACACAGGTAGAGCTGAAACAATCAACAGAAAATTCATCTTCAACAATTTTGATAATAAGATAAAATAAGATATTCCTTTATTAATCTTGCAGTGGGGAAATTTGCAGTGTACAGAAGCAAAGGGGATAGTGCAAAAAACAAGATGCATCAGCTAACACAGTAAAAAAAAAAGAGCTAAACAAAGTGTACAAAATATGAACCATTTAAATAGAAGGAAGTATAAAAATAGGAGCAGTATATACAGTATTGACAATAAACAGACTATTAACATAATTGCACAAGTGGAAAATTATATTTCACAGTGAGAATGAAATGAAATTCCACCTGAAAATATTGCACAGTATGAATTACGCCTGAGTATTAATAATGATAATGATATTGCACAGTCATTATACAGTATAGTGCAGTTATTGTCAGTTTTTGGTGTGTAAGTGTAAGTGGTCAGCTGGGAGCATTTAATTGTTTGAGTAAAATGCTAAATATTCACCTTTTCTTGTTTCCCAAAATGTCTGGAGTTATATTTAATAATTTTAAATCCTATAAGTATCTTGTGTTTTTGAAATGTTGGTCTGGCAAAACAAGTTATTTGAAGATGTCACCTTGGGAAATGTGTCAGGATTTTTTTTTTACCATTTTTTTTACTATTTTTGATCTTCTTCTCCCCAGATGATGATAGCAGGAGGTATACGCTCCAACGTCCGCATCCGTACGCGACCCTGGACCACCACTCAGAGCACCGATTGGTGGGAGCGCGTGGTTATGACAGAATTCCAGCCGTCTGATTGGCTGGATAAGTTTCGCATGAGCCGGGAGACGTTCTTCTACCTCTGTGACAAGCTGAGGCCCCGTCTGGCTCGCCAGGACACCAGCTTCCGCCTGGCGCTGCCGGTGGAGAAGCGTGTAGCGGTGGCTCTGTGGCGCCTGGCGTCGAACATCGAATACCGCACCATCAGCACCCTGTTTGGCGTGGGGAAGTCCACCGTGTGCAGGTGCGTTAGGGACATGTGTCACGCCATCGTGGCGCTCCTCAGCTCCATCTACCTGCGGCCCCCCAGTGAGCAGGAGCTGGAGGATTCAGCCCAGCTCTTCCTGTCCAATTGGGGCTTCCCTCATTGCGTCGCTGCCATAGCAACACTCCACACAGCCATCATCACCCCATCAAACAACGCGTCAGACTACGCCAACCCCGCTGGCTGGCTCTCAGTGCTGTCTCAGGTAGAGGATGCACCGCTATATGATACTGACAATACATTGCTACGCTAGTCGCCAGATTTTGACTACTTTCTGTGTCTTTGGTGTTTGAGGTGGCTGTTAGTGGCCGTGGGCAGTTCTGGGATGTATGTGCCAGTTTCCCAGGTGGGACGGACCCAGCTGACATCTTCCAGAACTCCTCGCTGTGGGCCACAGCTGCAGACGGCGGACTGTCTCCTGCCCCGCCGACTACTTTCATGGGAAAACCACTCAGGTAAAGTTTAAGTCAACAGCATGACGGTTGAGTCAGGATCCAATCCAGTACTAGGTAGGTCACATTTTTCAGGCATTTAAAGGTGCAGTGTGTAGGATTTGGCAGCATCTAGTGAAGTGGTTGCAGATTGCAACCAACTGAGTACCCCTCCGCTCACTCCTCTCTTTCCAAGACTGCGATAACGTGAGCCGAGTGCTGTTCGCCTCACTCAGAGGCCATCTTTACCATAATTACCATTGTTCTATCAGGTCTTTGGATGTTTTAACTGCATACTTTTCTAAAGCAGGACGCGGCTGTTTAGAAGAGAGTGAAGGCTCTGTGAATATAACTTGTGTTCAGTTCTTCAGCGTGCCCTTATCCTGTGAGATTTTTTTTAAGTTTATATCTTAAAACAATAATCTAAACTTTAAAAATAACAATTTCATTTAGTTTTCTGCAGAGAAATAAATGAAATCCTGAGATATAGACCAACTGTGTATATTTTTTAAAAGTTGTCTTTCACCCCTTAAAATCAAGAAGGCCTGGTGACCCCTCGTGAAGCTTTGGCGACCCCCGATGGGGGTCGGGACCCCCAGGTTGGGAACGAGTGATATATCTCATACATGCCGTCTTTTTTAGCATTATACATTTAAGGCCATTAACACACTATACAGCCTGAGTATAACCTGACTTTTTTGGGCCATGAGAATCTGCAGTGATTTGTGTAAATCGGATCAACACACATGTTATAGTGTCCAGAGGTTTATGAATCGAATCTCAGACCAGTTAATGCTTGAATATTCAATTGAATATTCACTATTATTGTGTTGTGTCTAGGTATGTGCTGCTGGGGGAGGCCTGCTACCCTCTCCAGAGCTGGCTGATGAAGGCCTATCCTGAGGAAAAGAGCTGTAGGGCCAGCCACACATCGTTGATGGAGCCACAGCGGCTCTTCAATCGGCGGCTCAGCAGAGCGCTGCGTGTGTCTGAGGAGGCGCTGCTGAGGCTGAGGGCACGCTGGCAGTGTCTGAGCAAGAGGAACGACTGCGGACTGGACGTGGTGCCAACCATGATTCTGGCGTGCTGCATTCTGCACAACGTGTGCGAGTCTCACGGGGACGCCTTCAAGGCGGAGTGGCAGGTTGAGGTGGCCGCGGCAGAGAGCCCTCAGCCAAGCCACAAGCAGCTCCCCTCAGCCAGCATGGAGCAAAGTCATGCTGAGGAGGTCCGACACCTCTTCTGCGACTATTTTGATGAGCAAAATAATTGAAAAATCTTCCTGCACACAAAGACTGATATTGAAGTCCTCGTAATCATTTGTATTTGTATTACAGGGCTGCAACTAACGGTTATTTTCATTGCCGATTAATCTATCGATTATTTTCTTGATTAATCGATTAATTGTTTGGTCTATAAAATGTCCGAAAATGGTGAAAAATGTCCATCAGTGTTTCCCAAAGCACAAGATGACGTCCTCAAATGTCTTGTTTTGTCCACAACTCAAAGATATTCAGTTTACTGTCATAGAGGAGTAAAGAAACCAGAAAATATTCACATTTTAGAAGCTGGAATCAGAGAATTTTTACTTTATTTCTTAAAAACTTACTCAAACCGATTATCAAAATAGTTGGTGATTAATTTAATAGTTGACAACTAATCAATTCATCGTTGCAGCTCTAATATTACAGCATATTTTTAGCCACACAGTGCAGTGGTTGTTAACATGTGTTTTTATGCTAACTGTAACCAGGCGTGTTAAAGCGTGGCGATGTTAGCATTGATATCAAACCATAGTTGAACCTAAATGAACCGGAGATGGACAAAGTAAAGCGGACTAAAAATAAGTCAATGTAGACCTCAAATCAAGTCTCAGGTTTCCTGAAATCATAATATATCCATTGAGAAAACATTTTAGGCAGAAACAGTCTTTACTTTGGTGCTTCAATCTGGCCAGTCTTCACATGTTTTTCCCCACAAGTAGTGGGAAGGATCTAATAACAGCAAAAAAAAAATGTCCCCATTTTTTTTCAACTGTTTTCTATTGTGTAATAAGCATTGCAGTCTGAAGGGGCTACTATCATGGCTAAATACTTTTTCTATTTATCATGACATTGCTCTTTCATTTTGTTTTGTACATTTTTATGTAGTGCATCATTACATAAAGACTCCAGTTTTTTTAAAGTAAGTTTATTGTATATGGTTTCATCTTATCTTTGATTATGTTTGTTTGTAACCAGTGTGTAATGTACACATTTGTTGCACAGGTATGTAAAAGAAATTGTGTAAAAGCATCACAGTCTGAAGGGGTTACTATCATGGCTATTGACTTTTTGTATTTATCATGACACTGTTCATTTTTTACGTTATGCAGTGCATCATTGCATAACGATTACAGCCTTGTTTAAAGTAAGTTTATTGTATATGGTTTCATCTGATCTTTTATTCTATTTGTTTGAAACCAGCGTGTTTACGTAAAGAAAAAAAATATATGTGTATATATATATATATGTGTGTGTATATATATATATATTAGGGCTGTGTTTTGGTAAGAACCTGGCGATGAGATACGTATCATGATACAAGGGTTTATGATTCAATATATTGCGATATATTCCGATACTGTAAGCAAGGCGATATATTGCTATTATTTTAATCTAACGATAGGAAAACTGTCATAGTATAAAGAACACACCGCCATATTTATAAAATCTGAGTAAAAAAAGTTGGGTTTTTTTTATGCAATCCGTGGTATCTGCATCACAGTCCCTGTAAAATCCAACATCATAGCACTACTTTGAGAGGACACATACACTGAGAGGACGTATATCTTTGCAAATGAAATGAAGTATTGACTGAGATAATCTTTGCATTTAGATGTTTAAAGGTCCCATATCGTGCTCATTTTCAGGTTCATACTTGTATTTTGTGTTTCTACTAGAACATGTTTACATGCTCTAATGTTAAAAAAAGATTATTTTACTCATACTGTCTGCCTGACTATACCTGTATTCACCCTCTGTCTGAAACGCTCCGTTTTAGTGCATTTCAACGGAATTGCAACGGAATTGCTTTGCTAGGCAACAGTTTGGGTCCATGTTTACTTCCTGTCAGCTGATGTTATTCACATACACTGCAACAGGAAATAAACTGGGACACATTTAGAATGTTTATGTTTAAAACCATGTAATGGTCTAAATATATTGTATATTTGTGACATCACAAATGGACAGAAATCCTAACGGCTTGTTTAAAACGCACAATTTCTGAATACGGGCTGTGTGTAATCCTCTGTATATTGAGCGTTTTTATAGTTTAACAGTATTTATAAAGCACTTAAACCTGCTTTATAATGTTAAAACATGAAAATCTCACTTTTTTACAATATGAGACCTTTAATTAACTACTGTTTAAAAACAGATACAGAGTTTTTGAGAATCGATACATTATCACAAAATATAATATCGCAATATTGCATTTTCTGATTTTTTATATAAATATATTTATATTTTCTTTTTTTATTATTATTTTTTGCAGCTTTCTGATGAATTATTGTTTTTTGCAGCTTTATGATATTCAATTTTTTAAAAATATTTTCTGATATATATATCAGAAAATATTTTCTAAAAATTGAATATCGCAAAGCTGCAAAAAACTATAATTCAATTTTTGCAGCTTTCCTAGAAACCAATATGGACCAATGGACTTATTTATTGAATGAATACTGTTAACAGGCGTCACATGCAATTCCACCCCACGGCCACAGGATGTCGCTGCTACCACAGCACACAGCCACTAATAATTTGTCTTGTCTGATTGCTGCTGCATGCATTATACTGCTGCATGCATTACACTGCAGGTTATTGATGCATTAATGGGAATACTCTACTCCTTGAAATGCATTCTGTCTTAATGTTCAGCTACCACACTTTGAAAAAAAAAATTGCATTTCAGAAGATTATGCAGCAGGTGGTGCCTTTATATTAAGGATATATACAAAAAAATATTCATATTGGTTGTTTTTTTTGCATCTTCTCAACGACCTAACTCACAGTCGGATCCCACCC
Source organism: Sebastes umbrosus (assembly GCF_015220745.1). NCBI lineage: Eukaryota > Metazoa > Chordata > Actinopteri > Perciformes > Sebastidae > Sebastes > Sebastes umbrosus. The sequence goes on along the minus strand of NC_051284.1, from coordinate 23,003,780 downwards.
TTTAAGGACCCGCCTTCATCCATTCAATTGGTCTGTCACAAACCTGTTTCATGCAAGCCTCAGTGTGTCACTCACCACCACAGTTATCTCCTCCTCCTCCTGCTGCTCCTGCCTGCTGCCTGCTGCCTGCTGCCTGGCATCAGACTGCTGGTGTGTGAGCCGACCTTGTTCCAGCGACGAGCTACCCCCCGAAACACAGCTGTTTGCAGCGAATACATTTTGTTTTTTTGGGGGCAAAAGCCACCACCGGTTCAGGGGCACTGCATCTTTACACCCCTCTTTTCTCCAGGCTGTGGTAGTAGTCGCCTTGTATCTTTACCCGTCTAAAATGAGTCAGGATGTGATGGGGTGCTGCCCTGCTATCTCGAGCTAGGCGGACACAAATTCCTTCAACCAGCTTTGCTTCTTTCAATCACTGCGGCGGGTTGACACACCGTTAGCTGAGGCGGAGCTAGCAGCGCAGCTAGCAGCAGCGCAGCGGAGATAGCGAGGCTTTAACGTTGTGATTTCAAGCCAACGTTAAGCTAATGTAGTTAAGAGAGAAGAGCGGACGCATTGCTTCTGCGGCGTAGTGCAATAACGGTCAACGGCCAACGGTTGACTGTTGGCTTACTGGCAGGCTACTTGTGCATTAACTAGCTAACGGTTAACTGTCAACGGTTAACGGTCAACGGTTAACTGTTGGCTTACTGGCAGGCTACTTGTGCGTTAACTAGCTAACGGTTAACTGTCAACGGTCAACGGTTGACTGCTGGCTTACTAGCAGCTAGCTACTTGTGCTAACTAGCTAACGGTTGACTGTTAGCTTACTAGCAGGCTACTAGCGTTAACTAGCTAACGGTTGACAGTCAACGGTTAACTGTTAACAGTCAACGGTTGACTGTTGGCTTACTAGTAGTTAGCTACTCGTGCGTTAACTAGCTAACGGCTGACTGTCAACGGTTAACTGTCAACAGTCAACGGTCAACGGTTGACTGTTGGCTTACTAGCAGCTAGCTACTTGTGCTAACTAGCTAACGGTTGACTGTTAGCTTACTAGCAGGCTACTAGCGTTAACTAGCTAACTAACGGTTAGCTTACTAGCAGGCTACTTGTGCGTTAACTAGCGAACGGTCAACTGTTAACGGTCAACTGTTAACGGTCAACGGTTAACTGCTAGCTAACGGTTGGTGCTCAGTAAATCAACTGGCTGAACCAGCTCTTCGGGCGGATTGTGATTGTGACACATTAATGATATTAATCATAAGTGGTTAATCTTAGCAGTGATTTCATTAGCTGTATTAAAGGCAGAGAGCTTCTCGGTGAGGCCGCCGCCGCCGTCGTCTCTTGACTTCCCGTGATTTGCTGAGAAACGCACCCGGTGAAGTCGCAGTTGTTTCTCGGCTTGGGGGGACAACTTGACAGCGAGGCCCCTCAGCTAGTCTCCCCTCCCCCCTCCTCCCCTCCTAGTCCATCCATCCACAGACCACCTCCTCGCCCTGAAACCGAAGAAGCGAGGACCCGAGGAGGATAAACTGAAAAACCGTGTGTGTCCGGGTGTCCCCGTCTTAAACCGGGCTGCCTAAACACAGAGAGGGGATGACTCTGGAGTCCATGATGGCTTGCTGCCTGAGCGAAGAGGCGAAGGAGTCGAAACGAATCAATGCAGAAATTGACAAACAACTCCGCCGAGACAAGCGAGACTCCAGGAGAGAGCTGAAATTACTTCTTCTCGGTATGTGTGTGGCAAATGATAAATCTCTTATAATACAGTGCTTATTGTGTCATGTGTTTGTGTCGTTGTATGGATCTTGTATCTTGGGCCTTCTTGGCAAATGCTAGCTAAATATGCTGCTAGTTAAGGTAGCTAGCTGGGAGCTGGTTTAAGTCACGTTATGGCATATTGTTTTACAGCTTGGCTTGTCTTATAGCTTGCTGAGTTAAAAAGAAAATAGCTGTTTTGTTTAGGTGCATATCTTCAAGAGCTTGCTAGCCAGCCATACTGTCTCTTTTACTCGAGCATTTGCTTTGGTGTGCAGCCTAAGATGTCACCATTTACAGGCTACCACATGCCTGTCAGTGGGACATTTTTCATTAGCACACAAGCTAATCAGTTGACCAGCATTAATGAAACTGTGGTTTGTTAGCTGGTGCTGGCTAAAAAGGTGGACTTGATAATATAGAAGAAGGTTGCATAACATTTTGCACAACTGGATGAGGCTCCAGGTGCCTCAGCTAGACCTTTGCTATGGTGCCCCAGCTAGACCTTTGCTATGGTGCCCATTCATTTATCAATTTCTCTTATTTATTAAGTCACAAATCTACCCTTCCAAGAGGACAAGGATACTGGGGGGGGGGGGGGGGGGGGGATTTGCCCCCTCATCTTGGAGTCTAGCTGAGTAGGTTAGCTATTTTTATAGCTGGTGTGTGGGCAGGTGGGAGCTGTTGTTGAATAAGTTGCTCTGTACTGCATTGATTCATAGTTCTGTGGACACAAAAAAGGAACATTAGGCTATGCTTGATCACACAAAATGTTCTTGCGTCGCTTTCAGGAAAATGTATTTTTGCAGGCTAACTTTTAACTGTGTGTGTGTGTGCATGTGACCCACCAGCCACTTAAAACAACAGATAAGTGTGAAAGGTCCTTTGGAAAAAAACAACCCAAGTGTCCATTTTTAGGACAATCAGAATTATCTAGGTTGCATCCTTAGTTTCAAAACGTTTGCTCCCATTTCTCGCCCACCAAAAGCAGCCCTGGTTATTTGACATGTGTGTCTCCTTTCATTTCCCTGCTGAATACCTCAGCTCGGATAAGTAGGCCACGCTGGAGCCATACCGTTGATGGGACATTTATTCTATTCTGTGTCATACATTTTGATCGCTGTTGCACTCTTTTTTTTCTACCTGAAGGCCAAGGTGAGCGGGTAAAAAGTAGAGATGTTCCGATACCATTTTTTCCTTTCCGATACCTGAACTTGTGGTATCATGTGATACAGAGTACTGATCCGATACCAGTGTGATTAAAAAAAAATATGTAGTTCTTATTCAAAAGCTGTTTACTACTGGCCATGTATGGATGTGATATGATTACTATGTTTGTTGTGTGGCCTTTGCTCAGGTTGTAAAACATGAACAAATGCATAAAGAGAATGAATACAATAGAATTTTCTTATATTATTCAGTTTGTCAGTTACAAAGAACACAAATAAATAATGCTAGGAATAAATAACATTTCCGTATTCTCTTAGCTGTCTCCTCAGTGGACAGCCTGTGTGCAGATTTACTTATTACTTTAATTACTGCACATATCGCCGCTCTACTTGATGGATTTTCCACTGTGAAATATTGCCAAATGGCTGACATCTTCCTCGCTTTGACTATCGTTACCGTTACGCTCTCCACTAGCACCGCACTGTTGTTGTTTGCTATCGTCACGTGACAAACTACCTGCAATCAGTTCTTCTTCGCTGCTCTAAAACAGTAGTTGCCAGTGGCAGCCATGATACATCCAGGATGACAGCGCAGTGAAGGCTGCTGTTTTGTAGCGGCGAAGAAGACAGGATTTCCGGTTAAACAAGAAGATTTTTTTCCCCTGGGTTAATAAATTATGGTATCGGATCGGGGAATAGACTGGCGTACTTGTCGATACCCGATTCCGAATTTTGGGCCGTATCGGACGCATTTCCGATACTGTTATCGGTATCGGAACAACTCTAGTAAAAAGGGGTGTTTATTTTTGTGTCGCAGTTTTAAAATGGTTTGCTTGTGTGCTGCAGTCATATTTCTCTTGCTAGATGATCAATGATGGGTTGGGTTGACGCTGATTCCAGGATATTTAGAAAATAAGCTGATCATTTACTAAACATAGCTTTAGCAAGTGGTGTTTTAGTATTTCCAGTCCCTGATTTTGTCAGTAGACACATTATAAAACACAGTGTCAGTGTGTGAAAGGCAGGAAGCAAGAACTGCAATCAGGCATGGTGTAAGTGGCCTATCCTGAGTGAGTTAAGGCTGTCAGTGGACGCCTGGATAAGGACGTGTAAGGCAGGATTAGTCTAGGTCTTAATAGGCTTGGTTAAACACATCCGCTGCTGAGACTTTGAGATGTCACTGACTCCTATTATCCCCCTGGCATTATTCTCAGGCCCGCAGCCTTCAGTGAGCGGCCTGCCTCTCCACACCTCACTGGAGGAAGAAGACAACCTCTGTTTCTGAAAGAATTTACTCCTTGAGGACAAATAACTATTTATTAACCGCCACGTTCCATCAAGTGTATTTTAAAGAGGAGGGAAGGCGATATGAAGTACTGGACGTTTATCCATCTCAGTTGAATGTGGTGGGAGGTGTTCGGTCATTAGCTACCCTGCAGTTCAGTGCATATACAGGAGATAGGTTGTTCATTTGCAGCGTTCCCAACAGCTCCTTCTGGCCAAGTATCCTTAGCTGTACATAATGTGCTGTAGCTTTAGTACTGAACTATTTAGTGGAGGCATGCGATTCATATTTCTTTTTAAGGTGTCATAATTCAGCTCACATCTGATGTTGTGTGTCTGGATTTATTTTAGAATTATTCACTTAGGGTTGAGCTGAAACGATTAGTTAATCAAATTAAAACGATTCAACAACAATTCTGATAATCTTTTAAAGGTTCAGTGTGTAGGATCTGGCGGTATCTACCGGTGAGGTGAGCAGATTGCAACCAATGAATCCTCTCCCATGTGCCAAGCGTGTTGGAGAGCTATGGTGACCGACGCAAAAACACGAATGGCCCTCTCTAGAGTAATTTGTTTTAAGAGTATCGTAGGTCATTTGGAGCAGAGCCAGTGCTTAGAGTGTGTGTGAAGTGAGTGGTGAAGCAAGAGAGAGCGGCGCCAACGGAAGCGAGTAACGTTATCGACTCCAGCCCAAGCAGGAAAAGTTAACAGTGTTTGGTGTGTCCGTTCTGAGCTACTGTAGAAACATGGTGGTGCAACGTGGCGGACTCCATGGAGAGGATCCGCTCCCTATGTTGATATAAACGTCTCATTCTAAGATGACGAAAACATAACGATTCTTATTATTAGGTGATTATACACTAAAGAAAAAACATACCTATTAATGTTATGTCCCATTTCTGCCAATAGATCCCCCTAATTGTTACACACTGTTCCTTTAAGTCATTTATCAAGCAAAAATGTCATTAGTTGCAGCTTTTTTTTTATGTTTTATACGATTTAAAATAGAATGGAATATTTTGGGGTTTGGAATGGGAAAAAAATAAAATAAATAGTTGGTTATTTGCATTACATTAGAAACAGAAAATACTTGAAAAAAAGTGTATTTTTCCTGAAGCTCAATGTTCCGTCTTAAGAGTGCTTGTTTTGCCTGTCATGAAGTCCAAAATGAAAAGATAAGCTAATCTGTTTACAGAAATGTAAAACAGAGAAAAGTGGCACATTTGAGTAGCCGGAACCAGATAGTGTTTGGCATTTTTGCTTGACAAATGACTTGGATGATAAAAGGCCGACTAATTGATTAATCTTCTAAATGTTTCAGCTCTATATTGATGGATTGTAGTGTTTTTCTCGCATTAATTCAGGTCCACCCTCCCTCGGTGTTCCTCTCCCTTCCTGGCAGGGGGTTTGCTGTATGGCCAGGGTGCATTGCCAAAACAGCCATGTCTCGACAAAGCAGTTGGTTTTATTTTATGCCAGACACAGGCATGAAGTTTCCAGACTAAGAATACGGTACGGGTGAATGTTAGGGTTAGTTCTGTAGGTAAAAAACTTTAAGAACATCACGCTTAGCCACTTGGTCAGAAAAGAACAACTGTGCCAGGGCTGCAGCAGTGCCCACAGTCTGGCTGCCTGTAACTGAGGCCATATCAGGCCATACCGACAGCTTCCTGCTCCACAGACCAGTGGTTTGCCTCTACTTGGTCAAAACACAGTGGACCAGGAGCTGTGGCCTTTGCTGCATCGGGTAAATGAACTGCTGGAGCGAGCGAACGGTCAGTAAAGTGAGATGGAAGGGCAAACGCTTTAGGATTTCCTCAAAGTGCTGATCGAGGCAAAGTGTATAAGCTCCCAGTCAAGCTGTCACTGTACAAGTTGGCATTCATGAAAATGTGGGTTTCACATGAAATACGAGGAACAGAATGTCTGGCGATCAGTAAAAAAATCCCTAGAATGATGTCTGAAAGGCATTTTTGGTCATTGGTATTTAAGAAAGGGGTCTGACTGGGGCAAAAGTTGGCTTAACAGCTTAAATGTTGTGGATGTCTCGGTAGCACGCCATCTCAGGCAAAAGGTTTAATGTACAGTCGTTTGCCAAGTCCTCATTGATTGAGTTGTTCTTGTTGATCCTCCCTGTCTCAGCAGTACGTCTTGTTATCAGGTTAAGACATCCTTTAGTGGAACAGTCTGATTGAACCAGGACGAGGATCAGGGGTTAGGCTCAGATGTTTATTGCTGACCTTCCTTCTCTTGCCAAGCCGTCTTATTTTGATCATATATGGCAATAGGGATCTTCTAGCTCTACTCCTCACTGGTTGTGTGTGTGTGTGTGTGTCTCTGTGTGTGTGTGATACGGTACTTTTAATGCCAGTGACTATGTGGAGCTATGCGGATGGCCAGTTATTACTGAAATCCTCTTTATCACGGTCAGATCTAATATTTTTAATATGGAAATCATGAGACAGGCTTTTGCAATATTTGAGAGTTAAGAAAACCTCATAACGACATACTGGCTGATCTTGATTTTTTTTCACAAACATATAAAATAAGCATTTTTGATAAAGATTTCTTAAATAAGGTTAGTGAGGAATTGTGTTTTATGCATTTTTACAATTGGACTAATAAACCTCTGGGGGACAAACTATATAATGGAGGGACTGTTTCTAAATGAACTCAGACATATCTTTTGTTTTTCTGCACTGCATGTAGGGCTGGGATGATTTACCCATCTCCTGATTCGATACTATCACGATACTTGGGTGCCGATTCAATATGTATTACGATTTTTAAGTATTGTGATTCAACAAGTATTGCGATCAACATTACGATTTACTGTGATTTGTTCATTTTTTTAACACTAGATCATGGGAAAAAGTTGAATCATACACTTCTAGGGTCTTTTACTTAGGAAAATATCTAAATGAATACAGTAATTTTAATAGAGATTTTCAGCATGTATGTAGTCAGAGATGTCCTGAAGTCAAATATATCAGTCATTGTCAGGCATAAAATCTGCTAACATATTGGCCCAAACTCCAGTACACTTAGCTGTCACTTATTCTTATGTCACTTATTCAGATCTGAAATTGTAAATCCTTCTTTGTTGGCACAGCCCCAGAGAAACACTTCGACAACCATATTGTAGTTTTCCGTGGTTCACGTGATGTGAATGCGATTGCAGCATTGCTGAATAGAAATGTTTTGCTTACAGTCATTATTGAGTAAGATTCTTCTTAGACTTTATTTTATATATTTGTGAGGAAAATAATCTCTTATGTCTGGTAAAAAAAAATAAATAGAGATGCACAGTTTTCTTGGCCGATTTTCTTTCTTTCTAAGAACTATAATTGACAGCATACACAAACATGTTTTGTAACTTTTCTTTCATGGAAAATTGTAATTCGACTGTATGTTCATAATAAAACATGGAATATTACATAACTTAAATTTTCTCCAAAACTGCACCAAGTTACAGGACCATGTCTCACTCAAACAAATCTCAAAATAAAAGTGCTTCAGGTTACTGGACAAATACAATCCAACTGGAAATGAATTGCAGTATATCCCACTTTATCTATGTTTTTACTGTGTGCCGCAGCTGCCAGTGTGTGCGTGTGCGTGTGCGTGTGCGTGTGCGTGTGCGTGTGCGTGTGTGTGTGTGTGTGTGTGTGTGTGTGTGTGTGTGTGTGTGTGTGTGTGTGTGTGTGTGTGTGTGTGTGTGTGTGTGTGTGTGTGTGTGTGTGTGTGTGTGTGGCGGTGACGTTACACAGCTGGCTGGAGGGAGATCGCCAGGGAGCTGGAAATTGCTGCTAACAACCTACTTGCTGTTGGCTATATTTATGTCATTTCCAGTAAATATCACAATATAAAATGTGTGTTTTCTGTTTTAAAAAGTACAAACCTAGGAAGATAGCAAGTAGGCTACTCACCCATCTTTTCAGCGGTTACGTTTCCAGTCTGGGCTCGAGTACACAGCTGATAAGTACGCAGTTTGTTTACATGACGTAACAGAAGTGCATATTTAACGGATTCACTGTGGACAGTAGTGCCGCAACAATTAATTGATTAGTTGTCAACTATTAAATTTATCACCAGCTTCTTAATTGTGGATATTTTATGGTTTACTTACTCCTCTATGACAGTAAAGTGAATATCTTTGAGTTGTGGACAAAACATTTGAGGACGTCATTTTTGGCTTTGGGAAACACTGATCGACATTTTACACCATTTTTTTAAAATTAATTTTATCTATCTGATGCTCTGTTGACAATGAAAAGTGTGCACTTGTGCTGAATGCTTTTAGATTCATGGTGACAAGCAGGTTTGAGATTTGTTGAATGACTGCGATGTCTGTCTGTCTTGCATTATGCGTGAGGCCTTGGAAACACTGCAACTACTTTGTACGATACTTAAGTCTGTTTAGAAATGTTTTATTATGGATACATGACAGTGTGATAGAGGCATCATATGTACAGTAGGACCACGTCGGATCAATTCATGAAGCTTGATGCAGTAGGTTTTGTGGGTTTTCTCACTCAGTACGGTAACCAGTGGCCAGTTAAGTTTATTTTGACATTGAATTATAGAATACAATTAGAAACGTCTTGATTTAAGGTCACATTAAGTCAAAGGCTCATCCCTCGCTTCATTCATCTTGAAGTCACAGTGAAGTAAGCACACAGCACACTGTATGTTCTCCATCACAGAACGTTCCAGTAAATGTTCAGGCAGTCATCCTCACCTCAGCCAGCCTCGCACACACTCTTTGTCTCTCTCTACACGGTGTCTGTTACACAGTTGCTCATATTGCTCACCAGTGCACAGATGAACACACGCACACACACTTAAATGGGGTCATGGCTGGTTCTCTGGAGATCTGGGGGTGAATGAGGCTAGATGGTGACTGTCCCACATACTGCTGCTACCTCGGTCCCCACAGGACGGGGACATAGCCTGCCTCTTAGTTCACTGCCAGTATCTTCAGCCCTCGCTGTGCTGACAGGGTGGCATGTTCATTCCTGTTTACTCCCACCAGCTGCTGCATACAGTAAAGCCCACGCGTCTCTGTGATCGTACCGTTTCAACTTCTGCTGTCACTTCATCTTTCAATTTCCAGTTGGATTCAGAATGACAGACCATGCTTACACTTGTCATTTTTTGGAGGATGTTTGGCTTGCATTGTGGTTGTGAATTCTAGTGTGAAAAGCTATTGTGGATATTTAAATCAATGCACCAGAGAGTAATAAATGTGTTCTGGCCATGTGTGAACTAGCAGGGCTGCAGACAAGCTTTTTACATTGGTTGCACTGGGCGACTAACTATTTCATTTAGGTGCAACAGCACATCATTTAGGTGCACCCAAACTTTTTCACTGCACCTTGTGATTGATCAAAGGAGAGAAGAAATAAGCGGTAAAGTTGTCCCATGCAGGGCCGTTCGGTGCCAGGGACAGGTGTAATGCATTGCACTTGGTAATATTTCGGATTTAAACCCAATGCTAATAGCGATGCCTGATAATAAGGCAATCTGTAAACTTGGTCTGATGAAGGTGGCAGCATCTGGAGGCAACACCTCTAATCTACACAAACACCATCAAGCGCACCACCCGCGGCTATGACTGCGCCGTGTCCACTGGTGCTGATTGCAGCCACTTTAGACATAGAGGGCTACAGGAATGAGTCCTAAACCCAGAAATGAGTTAGCATTTTAGCACTTCCGGTTTCCTCATCTGGAAGTCAATGGGTTTTTAGTTAGATGCCTGAAGTAGGGTCTATGGTTAACACAAGCTGAAGAGATTTTAATGTTTTGTTCTACGACATAAAATGCATCAATAAATATTTTGAAGCCTTTATGTTTTAAAAAAAGGTGTTGCTAACAAGTGGATTAAAATGAGATTACTCAACATCATCACGCCGACTCGTCTGCCTTTACAGCCTCGTTGTGTATACTCACGCTCATGCGACCGTCATGTAGTTCGTCTATAGCGTTTATAACGTTAGCGTTTAACTTCTGGCGATTGCATTTACACTTCAAAAATCATAAAGTGGTGTTCATTTGTGAAGATTATCTAGCTGAACAAAATCATAAAGTGGTTTAAAGTATCATAAACATGTGTTTGCCACAGAGCTTATTTTCTGGAATAATCCAAAACCCAATGGAAAAATCCCATTGACTTTTTGTCGAGGGAACCCAGGGTGACGCCAACTTCCTGGTTGGCCTACAAAAATACGTCATCCCTGGAGCACTCTATTGTGATTCCACTAGACGCGCTGCAGTGCATTTCAGAAGCGGCTCTGTGCTCTGCTCCACTAAAAAATTTGTGCTCCACACACACCTCCTGGGCCCTCATCTGTTGTTAGATCAGGAGGAGGACGACAAGGGAGGTATGAAAGGGAAACTTTGCAGATTTTCAACCGGCTCTGTGTCACTGCAGTGTGGGCAGTACTCGCAGATGAACGGCGCCCGGCTTCCCTCCATGCTTCCAACGGCGTCGGTCATTTCACGTCAGCGGTTGGACTTTTGCCGGTGGGCTGCCCTGGCTTCAGTAACACAGAGCCGGTTGAAAATCAGCAAAGTTTCCCTTGAATGAATTAGACCTCAGCCACACTGTTTTGGAAATGAAAACTGAGTTTTGCCCACCAATATTTAAACACACATCTCTTCATAGCTCTCTCCATTCTGCTCTTTTAGCTGCTATGACCCACAAACGATGAAGTACGTTTTGTATGACCAGTGTGGCTAGCTAGTCGTCCAAAATTTCATTTGAATAAATACTTTATTTTTGATTTATTTTTCATATATTTGGCATATAACAATCACAGGGACACAGGACTGAAACTGGGAAAAGTAAACGTTGAAAAAAAAGTTAAAAAGGGGAAGTATTCTTCATCCTACTGGGTCTTTAAAGATCAAAGAAAGCCCTCTACGGATATTGAGCGTCATCGACGAATATCTTTTCTTGTAAATTTTTCTCACCGTGGCATCCTTAGTGTGGACACGGAGTGATTAAGATCTCCCTGATGAAATTCTCTAAAATAAGTGCCATGGCTTAAGAAATAATGTCAACATCTAGGATTTGGCTGTTTTTAGTTCCTAGCAGCTGAGCACAGAGTGTGTATTGCAGACTAAAATACTGCTGCTTGCTCTAAATCTTTTGTAAAGCCTGTATTTGATTTTTTTTTTTTTTTTTTTTGCTCACCCACACCCACTCGACCAGAACGGCACTCAGCGCATACTCACTGGTGAACAGACAAAGCCATCCTAAGGTGATCAAATGAAGGTGTGTGTATAATGTGCAGTGCACACTGTAGCATGTACGGTATATTCAATTTACAGCTCTGACACCCACGCACATGGAGCACTGAGCAGATGCAGAGACATCAGCACAAAGCAGTAGTGTTGTGCCCAGATCCTGACAGCAAGCAACACATGTTGGAAAGCTGCAGTAGAGCTGAGAGAGATCTAGTCCTCTTTGTCTCTATGCTTGCGTGTGTTTGCTGGAGTCCCGTTCTGTGTGTACTGCCCAGGTCAATGCAGGAATAAGGAAAGAAAATGGGCCATCACAGTGAAGGTAACATCCATGCCTTGAGGTTGACCACAGGATCCGTGTGTGTCCACAGTTGGTTAGGCAGCTGGTGTGTGTGTTGTGTAGCTCCAGGCTGCCTTGGCTCAATCCCTTTCCTTTGTACGCCAGAAAGAGGCCACTTTCCAAGATGAGTTTAGTGAAAGATTGAGACCCATGCTACATTTTGGTCAGCCTTGTGACTGCCTGATTCATACAGTATCTTTCCAGGGCCCTGATAGAAAGGCCGACATCTGGCTGATGCCAATTCTGAGGTTTTGATAATACTTAAACCTCTGCTGCGTCTATGCAAATTTCTTCTCACCGCTGAGATTGGATAGTCGAGCACTGCCTGAAAGGACAGCTCATAAACCCAGATAAGCCAACACTGTTCATACCAATGGACCGTTATATTTGTGTGTGTATTTGCATGCAGGTTAGCGATGATGCTGATAATCCCCAGCTCTTGTTCATGGAAAGCTGTGACCGGTATTGTAGAGGGAAGCCGCCGGGGTTAGCAGGGATGGCCCTGCTTGAGCATGAGGCCTTTTCTTATACCAGGAAGTTAGCATCACCCTGGTTCCCGACACAAAAAGCCAATGACATATTTCCACAGATTTTTGGATTATTGCAGAAAATAAGCTCTGTGGCAAACAAACGTTTATGATACTTACACCTTTCGCCCAGTAAGATAATCTTCACAAATGAACACCACTTTTATGATTTTTGAAACATGAATGCAATCGCCAGAAGTTAAAAGCTAAAGTTAGGCTATAAACCAACTACACCACAGTGGCATGAGCGCCAGTATGCAAAACGAGGCTGTAAAGGTGGACGAGCCGGCGGGATGACGTTAAGTAGGAATGTCACAGTGAGGACATTTTTCCTCTGGTTAACAAACTTGTGACAAAACTGGTGTTACCGATTTACACCGGACATTTTACAAGAAAAGACGACGGTCAATATGGAATATGCTTACTTTGATCCTTACCGTCGGATGGCGGTATGTCTGGCCTCTCCGGTCCAGCTTTCGCTGCGAGGCTGCAGGTTTCCACCTGGAGCCGCTGCACCACGCATATTGCCAAATAAGCGCTTTTCCTTTTCGCTTTGACACCAAATCGTCCGCCATAGTCTTGTCTGTCAACTCTCTCTGAGCTGATACTCACTACGGAGCAGACACTTTCAGTTTGTAGCGTCTGTCATCCAACTATGTATTGATAACACGCCGCTGATACGCTAAAATAAACTAAATGGGTTTTATTTATATAAAAAAGGTAAAACGATGGTGGGGGTGGTGGGTAATGTAATCGGTGTGTGCTCGACCACCGTGTAACACCGGTAGCACCTACTACCGCGGCAAGCCTGACTTTTTTATTAGTCTCATTTAGCCACTTGTTAGCTTTAGGGTTTTAGGACTTATTCCTGTAGCACTCTATGAAAGAAATTATAGGATATGAGCAGACCGTGTGAACAAAGCAGGCCCTGCAAACACAGACATAACCTGGGCTCAACCATAACTGCTGCACCAAGACAGCGGCGTGTCAAGTCCATCAGGTGTTGTCACAAGCTGACGCCTTACGTAAAGGCTTATGAAAGCTCGTCTGGCAACGGAGGATACAGGTGAAGATGGATAGCTGTTACAATTTATTTGCATACATTTCACTAGTTCTTCTTCATTAAAATGTCTGCCCATTGTTGTCTGGTTACCCCTGATTGAGACTTCTCGCTCTCTTCCAAGAAACACATCAGCTCCAAAAAAAAAAGCCCAGTGTTGGTGTGTGGGCTGCGTAGCGTACCTCGTACAGTCTGAGCTCTTGTCTTTCTCTCACACTCGTAGCTACCTGGAACAGAAAGCGTTATCAAACCCAAGTCGTGTGTGAGCTATTAAAAGGTGACCTCCTTTTTCTAGGTCATTACCAAAAAAGAATGGACGGATTCTAGTTATGAATATCCAAAATTCTTGACAGAGAGGGATGAGAATGGAGGGGCATATTTCTAGCCTAAGGGAGGGTTAGGAGGGGTTGTGAAGAAGGGGAAGGAAGAGCGAGAGAGAGAGAGAGAGAGATAGTGGGGGAAGAGCTGGTGAGGGCATGTAAACGGTTGTAGCTGGTGCTGGTGGAGGGAAAAAAGGGAAGACAGAGGCCCGTAGTGTGTTGTCTGGTGAAAGAGGGACACGACAGTTAAGAGAACACAGCAGAGGGAGATCTTGTGACGGGGTCACGAGAAATAAATCAGACATCAAGCCGGAGAGTGATCCTCTTGCTCCTTTGCTGAAGCAGTCACTACCAGGACATTAGTGCCGCAGCCCGATACAAAGAATACGCTCTCTGTGCTTGACTCCTTTTGTTAGCCTGACAATCACAGTTTTTATTAGGCCGACTTTGTAGCTTTCACCGCAAATCCATCCAGGAGAAAGATTGTTTTAGTGAATCTTATCTAGTCTCCAAAATTGGGCATTTTGTTGGATGAGAAGATGGAGGAGGGTCATTTCCCCTTATGGACACGGTGTTGAAACCCACATGTTGTGTTTGAGATTAAGGCATTTCTTTGTGCATCAATGGAGAAGCTGCTATCTCTTCCCCAACATTTTGGCATTAGGAACCCCCTGGTACTGACCTCAGACCAGCAAAAGTCTCTGTGGAGCCGAGGCCCTTCTTCTCTGCGGTACACAAAAAAGATGAAGAGCACAGAGCAAGCCTGAGGGGCTCGCAGTTATATTTACTGTCTGCTACGAAAGAGAGGAGAGAGAGAGAGAGAGAAGGGGCGGATGGGAGGGGTTTAAAAAAAAAGGAAAAAAACAACACAGGAACAAAAAAAGAGAGGGAGACAGAGGAGGGGTTGCTATGGTAACGGAAATATGGCTGCTCTTCAAAAACCTTGAATGTAGGTGGTGGTGAGATGAGTGTATGTGTGTGTTTTTTTTTCCTCCTCGTCTTTCCCTTTCAGTTTTGCAGATATTATGGATGTGCTGGATCCCTTTTTGATTTCGCCGAGGACTGAAATGCCATCAGCTTTTTTTTTTCTTCTTCTTCTTTTGTGGCCTGAGGCCGGTGTTTCTGGGCATGTAGAACATAGAGAGCTAGTGTGAAATGTGGGTTAGGCCCAACAGACCCCCTCCCAGCCAAGTGGGGGTTTATTTGGCAATCACTGTTGGTCTTGAAAAGCTTAAAAACGTGCGTTTAACTCAATGCATATATTGTGGGGTTTTGTCACTGAAATCAAGGGTGCTTTAGAAGCAGGATAACTGTTTTAAAGCACACGCCTATAATCCAAAAGCCTTTTCTTGTGCTCCTTACCATATGTGTAAATCTGGAAACCTGACACCACTTGAAATGATGATCTTACAGCCAGATATGGACTCAGGAGGGCAGAGGAGGATCACTGAAGGAATGCAGCCTTTTGACAACGACCCCTGCTGTCACCTTTTGGCAGAGGCAGTTTAGCAGGCAGGTTTTAGATCCTGAATGTAGGGCAAGTTGTCTTAATCATCTTCATTAAATTAGTATTTATCCCCCACTCATCTCTCCTCTTCCTCATGGAAACAATTTTTGATTCGTTCACTCTCCAAACTGTGCGATAACATCCTGACGTCGAGACAAAGAAGCTTTGATACATCAGCAGTCGTAACCAGTTTAGTTAATCAACTTGGAATTTTCAGTTTAGGGTTTTCGTAACATGTAAAACTGACTGGCGTCCCACATTAATCGAGTTTTAAAAGAAGTATTACACCATTACTGGCTTAATATTTTACTAGCTTATGCTGATTTGCCTTGCTTATTGATTAACAGAACAGAATAGAATGAACACTTATTAAAAATCAGATACACAAAACGGTTGCAGCGTGTTCTTGGATCTTGGAACTGGCATCAAAGTTTTCGGCCCTTTTTTTTGCCTTTCATGGAGCATCTGTCTCGGGTCACAGATTTGGCTTGTTGTCATCATCTTTGCACAAATGAGGAGCCTGATTTTCAAAATGAGTTGTCCACTAATTGGAGGGGACGGGGAGGTAGCGCCTAATGGGAGTGGGCAGTAGGAATAAAAAATCCTCAGCACAGCATACGTCATTTTAATTGGATATTGTTATATAGTAAATGTTCTGTTTGTTGTATTAAATAAACAGAAAGGAATGCCTGTTTTTGTATTAAAATCCAGCATTACCACAAGGCAGTCCTGCTCATTGGTACACAGTAATCAATGCTATGCTATGACTGGCCAGCTTCGACCAGGGTCCGACAACTACATGACTGTGCTCCATAAACTTTAATGCAATCCGATAATAATTTTCAGGCTGATTTTGTTGATTTCTAGCCAGTCATAGTTAAAACGTTGTGCCTGAAACACGTGAAATAGTGATACTGGAGAGGTTTGAAGGAGGTGTTCTTTTATAAAACGTTACGTTTCGATGTAAGAACCTGTGGAGCTCACATTAGCAGAGAACGTTAGCACATCATTAACAAGCATTAGCACTATGCTATGCTAGCTACTGAAGGTATACTGAATGTATACACACATGCTGCTTTAGCTTTTTAATGATTGTAACAGTAAATAAAGACCTACGCAGCTTTACAGGAACACTGTGGCTTCTTAATTTCATTGTCTTCTGTGTCGATCACCAGGGGATGGTGGTTCACTTTTACACTGTGATCTGTACGCTTTAGCTTCTATCTTCATTGTTTTAACCTGTTTTCGCTGCAGAATCAGTTGGGCATCCTGATGTATCCTCCAAATGTAAATTGTAGACCCTTCTGTCTGCTTCTCTCTGAAATAGCTCTTTTGTTTTTCCAGAAATTAGATAATATTTCGCAGGGAGTGCAGTTAGTGACAGTGTGGGCTCTATGGTAGCTCTGACAGCTTGACGGAGTAGCAGCGGGTTTCTTACCAGACCTTCCTCTTCTCTATTCTCTTGATAAATAAATATAATGTTGTACTGTGTGAGTGTATTACGCTAACAATACTGAAAACTGTCAGAAACAAGACCGTGCAGGCTTCTGACACGCCGTCTCACCGTGCCCACAACGAAAGTTTGCTGCACTCTATAACTTTATATGCCTTCCTTGTCCTGTTCAGGTACGGGAGAAAGTGGCAAGAGCACCTTCATCAAGCAGATGAGGATCATTCATGGAGCCGGGTACTCAGACGAAGACAAGAGAGGCTTCATCCGGCTTGTTTACCAAAACATCTTCACCTCAATGCAGGCCATGATCCGCGCCACTGAGACCCTTAAGATCCCCTACAAATTTGAACAGAATCGGGTAAGGACTGACCCACAGAAATGAGGACATGTTCTTTACATCCTACCAGTCATTCGTTACAGAGCCCCCTTTGAATATTTTAAAGGTGTGATTACTGAATGTGGCATCTTCTACAGTGTTTTATATGCCATGGGGATAGATTTTGTAAAACACTATAGGCTATATGCACAATCAGAAATAGGCTAGATTTTAAGCCCCAAGCCAAACCCACATAAAATCACAATGCTCTGGAGTAGATAACAAACGTGGCTTTAGTGGACCCTCAATTACACTTTTGGTGCACTATTGCATTGTATTATTGTATTAGATCATTGGTTACATTTCGGAAGACAAACATTCAAGAAATTTCTGAACCAAAGCTCTGTGAAAGCAGTCATTACCTTTTTTGTCATCATTTATCTTTGTGTAATTGGGTTTTAAAATGAAAATCAAAGTCGTTAAGTAAAATCACATTTGTTTCAATGAAAACGTCCCTTCACAG
Organism: Sebastes umbrosus; assembly: GCF_015220745.1. NCBI lineage: Eukaryota > Metazoa > Chordata > Actinopteri > Perciformes > Sebastidae > Sebastes > Sebastes umbrosus. Next base: position 22,986,293 of record NC_051284.1, on the reverse strand, counting down.
ACAAACTTACGATAAACCTGTTAAATGAATTTGACAAAGCAATTTTGAAAGAATATCACAATAATTCAAATGATAGGGTAGCAGTGAAGACAGTGGGTCGAATGTAAAAAGTATTGTCATTTTTAAGTTAGTGCTTCATAGATCTCCCAACTTTGTGTATTGATAAGAAGTATATAGTCAGAATAGACACTTGAGCACCATCAAAAATAGAGATGATTTACTTGTCAAAAATGGTACAGAGGTGCATGATGGGAACATTCTGTTTAAAGGTCTAGTGTGTAGGATATTGTGGCATCTACGGTGGCCTTCAGATAACATAAAATCGCAAAAGGCTCTCTGTAGAAACATGGCAAACTCCGTGAAGAGGACCTGTTCCCTATGTAGATATGAAGGGCTCATTCTAAGCTAACGAAAACACAACAATTCTTAGTTTCAGGTGATAATACACAAATGAAACATAGTTAGGAGTATTATATTCCATTTCGATCAATAGATCCCCCTAAATCCCCCTGGCAAGCTGGCGCATGTCTGGAGAGTGAACCGGAGCGACTTTTAACATTTCTTTACTAATAAAAGTGCTAAATACACATTCATATAACGTTTGTCGTCCTTAAATACAAGGTGCAAATCCTTAGTATCGATACAATTGATTTTTGCGTTTCAAATCGATTTTATATCGATGTACGTCTCCCGTGAAGGACAACCTGCCGAGTACCTGTTGGATCGTAGGAATATAAATCGATGTAGTAGATGAATCGTTACACCCCTAGTGTCTTTCCTACAAAAAATGTTCAGGTGCACAAGAAATGATGCATTTAGAAACAATATCTTTGGAATAAGTTGAATATGTGGGTGGTTAAGACCAGCCACTAGGTCCAAACAGACAGTGAAGAAAGTTACCTTCAGATATCTCAAATTACTTTAGTAACAAGTTCATCATTATCCTACATCTCGATTTATCTCACCTTGTTTCATTTGTCTGTGTTTTCCCAGTCTAACGCCATGCTCGTGAAGGAGGTGGACATTGAGAAGATCAATGGGTTTGACTATCCCTTCATCGCAGCTATCAAATGCCTGTGGTCTGACCCAGGGATCCAGGAGGCCTATGACCGGCGCAGAGAGTACCAGCTTTCTGACTCCACTAAATAGTACGTCTCTCTGTCTGTGTTTCTGTCTCTATGTGTAGACATCAGGTATGATGTTTGTCTATGGTTTAAGAATGGTATTTGTGTGACTGTGACACAATGTGTGAGTGAGTTATGTCATTTTTGTGAGTGTATGTCTGTGATGCTGGTTTGGGAACTGATACAGATTTATCGGTAACGTAACTATTGATTCTAAACAATCCTGAGTTTATTGGAACCTTTTTTTTGTAGATATTAGTGCATGTTTTATTGGGATCCTTTTACAAATCCAAAATTACAACAGTAAATAAAAGTAATTGATGCCTAATATTAAAGAATATTGTCTCAGTACCCAAACCTATGTAAAACTGTCCCTGTGTCTGGTTTAACTTTGTACACAAATGGATTATATGGAAAAGCTTTGTCAGTGTGGGTTTAATGTGACAGTCAACTTGTGCATGAATGCAGATGATATTTAAAGGGTCAGTTCACCAAAATCAGGAAAAGAAAAGTATTTTTTTCCCCATTTGCTCATACAGTTTTGGGGATTTTTCCATTTGGTTTTGGATTATTGCAGAAAATAAACTCTGTGGCAAACGTCTATGATACTTACAAGTTTTGTTCAGTAAGATAATCTTCACAAATGAACGTTATAAGCGCTATAGACGAGCTACATGATGGTCGCATGATTGGAGTATACACAACGAGGCTGTAAAGGCGGACGAGTCGGCGTGATGACGTTTAGTAGTCTCACTTAGCCACTTGTTAGCAGCCGCCTTTTTTAAGACATGTAAAGGCTTCAAAATTCACGAGTGGGATATTAATTGATGTATTTAATGTTGTAGAACAAAACGTTAACATCTCTTCAGCTTGTGTAAACTACAGACCTTATTTCAGGCATCTAACTAAAAAAACCCATTGACTTCCAGACGAGGGAACCAGAAGTGCTAAAATGCTAACTCATTTCTGGGTTTAAGACTCATTCCTGTAACACTCTATTGCCTACAGTATATGATAATTGTTGGATTATTTGTTAGCAGTGCAATGTGTCATTGATTGGGGTTCCTTACAACTGAGGGGACTGGATGAAAAGGCCCACTGTTCATGCTGTCTAAACCAGCTGATACAGAGCAGAGCAGTGACTTTGATTAATTTATTCAGTCATTTCACCATGATTTAAATCATGTATGTCAGTGGTAAGAGATACACTCCTAACCACACATAAAAAAAAAAGATTGACATGGTGGTGATTACACTTATTGTGCTTGCACCTTGTTGTTTGTGGCCAAATGTGTCAGCCTTCTCTTCTGCTGTTGTGTGTTTGCCATAATTACATTGTAATAATGTGTGACCTCAGGCTAAATGGCTGAAGGCACTTGACTCACTTTCTTGTGCCCCCTGGTGGTGGACTTGCTGTACTACAGTTTAATGTTGCCTCAAGTCAGCAAGCATGCAGTTGTGCTCTCTACGTTGGGAATATGTATGTTAATATGTGAGCTATGTATTTGTTTTTTGCATGTGTATGAATGAGTGAGAAAGTTAAGAAAATATGTCTTTTATTTCAGTGTTATCCACAATGTTCATGTATATCTCCAGTTACCTTAGCGATATAGACCGTGTGACTACGGAGGGATACGTTCCCACCCAGCAGGATGTGCTGCGGGTCCGTGTTCCCACCACGGGTATAATAGAGTACCCGTTTGACCTGGAGAACGTCATCTTCAGGTACCCACATGGCACCAGGACTGCAGCGTCACCGTGGCTAGAGGACACAAACCACTGATGTCTGTCAGGAAATAAACACATTAGTTCAGCAGGGTTTTTTTTTGTAAATTGAACTCTCTTAAAAGTAAAAAGCCCCGCCAAAAAACAATTACAAATGCCCTCCCATTACTATGGTGAAAGCACATGTTTCTTGACCCAGTTGTCCTGCAGACAAAAATAAAGATTACGCTGTGTTTGGATCAAATGAGCCTGAGGGCCACATTAGTGATTAGATATCAGTGGTTTGTGTTCAGAGTTGTGCTAATGTCCTGGCTCCAGGATCAAAACTAAGGCCAGACATGCTTCACTGTAGCGTGTGGGGAGCAGCCACTAAATACCAGATGAAGAAGGATTAGTGATGTCAAAGATTCTCCAGGAAGTTGTGATTAAATCAGCGAAGCAATTGGGCACTTTTTAAATTGAATTTCAAAATGAAATACGTACGTGCCTTTTGGGGCTTCCTGCTATCCTTGATATCATACCTGTCCGAACCTTCTTTATCTAATCCAGGTGCTGCTGCCTCTGCTGTTGAAGTCACTGCTACTACCGTCACTGATGCCACCTCACTGTCTGCAGCATAATCCACAAAACTACAAATTGTTGTCAGTTAAAAAGAGAGACAAGTAAACTCAAGGCTGCAGTTGCAAGTTCTCAAAAGTCTTGCGTTGGTTTATGGATAGAGAGTGTTGGTGGAGCAGTGACGCTGACTAACACCCTTATGTTTCTGAGGCCTTTTCTGTGAAGCTTCCTCAACAGGACTGATCCACACTTCCTGGAATGGCAGGGGGGTTGCGGTAATTGCCTGTCACGCTTTATATAACTGTTTTTCTGTCTTTTTTTTCTCTTTTATCTCTCTTTTTTCCCCTCGACCGGGCCTGCCTGTAGTTATCTTTCCGATCTGGATCGTATTGCAGATTCCGGCTATCTTCCCACTCAGCAGGATGTGCTCAGGGTGCGCATCCCCACTACAGGAATCATAGAGTACCCATTCGACTTGCAAAGCATCATTTTCAGGTAGAAAGATGCCTGTTTTGGCTCATCATTAACCCATTCGTCATCTGATGTGATTGTCCAAAGCGCAGAATGGTTTTTTTTGTCCTCCAAAATTAACAGAAAGAACTTATAACCCGTGACTTTTAATTTATGCATTTCACTTAAGTGTCTGTATCCCATTCTTACTCCTTAACCCCTCCCTCCAATCATAGAAGTCATTACCATTTTACAGCCTTTCTTTTACCTCCTGCCACCAACAGCAATGGTACCACACATTAACACAACTCCCTGATGAACACAAAGTCCTACATTCTGGTGCCCGGTCCCTGTAAATGGGTCACCTCCTCTCTTCCTCCTCCTCTCCTCCTTTCCTCTCCGGCTGGCAGAAGAAACGAGGTCGTCCTCTCCGCGGTAGAGGAATGTTATTTTGGGCAGCAGGTCCTGCAGGGCCTATATTGGCCCTCGGTCTCTATGGACCACAGTGGACTGGGCCACCACCAGGGGGCACCCTTGCATTGTGAATTATATTCGATATGTGCAGCTTTCTCAGTTGCACCTGGTCTTGAGGCGTGCACCGGTGCGTCCAGAAGTGCAACAAAGTACAGGAGGTTAGGTATTAAATTGTACCCTTTATATAATTGCCATCAGAGGTTCCTGACCGGAAAGATTTTACTGAATCGGTTGTCACAAATGAAGGCTTAATGAAACTGGGACCTAAACTCCCTGACGAGTGAAGGGTGACCTTGACAAGGAGAAGCTCAGGGAAGCTGAAACCTTTTGAGGATTCACACCTCTATCAGTCAGTAATTCAGTTGCTGTTCATGAATGGCTTCAGCGAATGTCTGCCTGCAGGCCTGCTGAAGTCATATATGTGTATATATATATATATATATATATAACATATATCATAATTCTTATGATGCAGTTTTCTCAGCTTGTAGCGTCTCATTCGGTTACATAGGAGGCGTCCTTCTACCATGAAAAGGATCCCACCATCAGAGGTGCTCCCTGTATCTTTCATCACCATTTTCATCAACTGTCCTCCTGTCCTATCTTTTTGTTCCTGTGCCCCTCTCTGTCTCATTTATTTGTCCTTCATTTTATGTTCCTCCTGTTCCCTCATTTGTCTTCTCCAATTGCGTTTCAAAACTTCACAAATTGTTTGTGCGTGTGGTGCTTTATCACACACAACAGGGGAGGTTTAGAAAGCTGTCTAGTAGAGAAATGACTGCGTTGTGACCCTCCACTTTCACCGTAGCACATAAGCAGAAGTACAGACTGATCTAGTATCGGATGTAATGAATGCCACTCAATTTAAGAATTCCAGTAATATATATCTTTCAAGAATAGGGGTGTAAATCACAAGTTTCATCACGATACGATATGATATTAATTCTTCGGACAACGATTCGATAATTGCTGATATCACAAAGATTGCCACGATACGATTTCGATTTGGGGGCGATCGATACGAGACCATATCATATTTCATGTATATTTATCACAGTTACATTTATACCAACTCACAAAAATTCAATTAAATGTATTTTTATATAGCTTCAAAACATAACAGAAGTTATCTCAAGACACGTTTCATATAGACCAGGTCTAGACCGTACTCTATAATTTAGAGACCCAACTAGAGATCCCCCATGAGCATGAAACTAAATTATGATTTGAAAATGTTATTAATGGGCTCTTCCAGTAATTTAAATGAAAAACAATCTGTACTTTTAATAAAAATAATAACAAGTAGGCCTCCTGTTGTTTACTATAGAGTGCCACATTTCTCATGTAAAAGTGCAAATGTTTTTATCGGTTAAGAATTTCAAAATAAAGGCGCATCTTAAAGATGACGATCTATCGATGTTTTCACTTTGCATCGATGTTATTGGATCATTGAATCGATCCAGACCGATATACCGTTTCACACTATTCAAGAATATGAATTTCCTGTTGATGTTGGATGCACAACCCGATAGAGAGTCTGCTACACAGCTACCTGTGTATTCCAGTGCTGCCCGGCAGGTTTTTGATTTCTACACAGCTTCTATCTTCATTTTAAGGAAGATCCAAATAGTTAATAATCATTACAAATAATTGTGTAGTTCCTGGTCTTGGAGTGGAGCTCCCTCTGCTCGGACTTTGTGACTAAGGCTGTGTATTGGCAAGAATCTGGCGATACAATACATATCATGATACAGGGGTTATGATTCAATATGTTGCGATACTGTAAGCAAGGCGATATATTGCGATTTAAGAAAAAAAAAAATTCTTACACCCCTAATTGTAACTGTACAAACTAAAAATATTAATAATATCCTAAACTGAGTGGCATTGGTTTTAAAACTGATCCTAGATCTGTTTCAAACACGAAGCTTTCATCTTTGTGGTGGCATGCATGACTCACCTATTTACAAAGACAAGAACATATTCACACTGCACATTTGTTTGTTTAGTTTCTTGCAACATATAGAGATGTATCACAGACCCTTCATTTTAACATGGCCAAGAACTTTTGAATTTGATTAATCTACTTCTTAAAGTGTTGAATCCATCAGGTGTTGTTTGCTTGAAATTAAATAAATAGGACTACAGAATAGTCTGTCTTTTTTTTTTAACAAATGATCAGGACCCAAAATAAATGATAGTAAAAATATGCTTTTGTGCGTCCCAGGGCGAGAGACTATATCTTTATTTGGGTCAAGTGCTGTAAAGATGTGCTGGAAGACACCAGAGAATGTCTTTAGGACTGCTGGACCTCAAACTTAATCTTTTTCTCTATTATTGTTCTGCGATATACACCTTTTTTTTTTTAACAAAGCAGGCTATAATTCAGTATTTGTAATGTGATTTGAATATACGAGATTCCTAAGTTGGTGCCACCAGTAAATATATCTTGATGGATTCAAAACCTCCTTTAGGAAAAGTTTAAAAAGTCCTTTAAGTCATTTCCAGACATTGAGAATATTGAGAATGTGAATTACTGTTTAATAAAATAGATCACTGAACATGAACTAGGCCATCAAGAGATATATGCTAACGATTTTCCCCTTTTTGATTCTTCACTTATCATCTTCACCTTCATCCTGCCGTCAGGATGGTGGATGTAGGGGGTCAGAGGTCAGAGAGGAGGAAGTGGATTCACTGCTTTGAGAATGTCACCTCCATTATGTTTCTTGTGGCGCTGAGCGAGTACGACCAGGTCCTGGTGGAGTCCGACAACGAGGTAGGTGGACACAAAAACACCTTGACCATTCATTTAAAAACACACACGCACAGAATGTTGCTTAAACACGTGTATCTTCACGCACACATATGCAGTATTACAGTAATGTGTGGTGAAATGCATACATCTGGATGAAACTAAACAACATGACTCTTCTCACTGCTCACCTGCTCTCTGCTCCAGAACCGCATGGAGGAGAGTAAAGCTCTGTTCAGGACTATCATTACCTACCCCTGGTTTCAAAACTCCTCCGTCATCCTCTTCCTCAACAAGAAGGACCTGCTAGAGGAGAAGATCTCCTACTCACACTTGGTGGACTATTTCCCAGAGTTTGATGGTGAGATCATCTATACGTTGGTTTGTGTGTGTGTGTGTGTGTGTGTGTGTGTGTTGACTAATCTAGCAATGTACAGTTGGAAGTCGCCCCCTTAGATAAATGAGTGTAGCTTATGTAAATGTGTTATTCAATGTTAAAACACCACTCTGAAATTATGACCATAGTCTTTGCATGAAATGTAACGTTGATGTTACTACTTTTAACCAACCTGTCGATTATCTGAGACGTCTATCATTTTATCCATCCATAACAAGGGGTTTGTAATATTTAGTGTAATATGGGCACAGAGTGATGGGATGCACTTTAAAGGAGTAGACCAACATTTTGGGAAATAGGCTTATTTGCTTTTTTGAGAGTTTGAGTAGAAGATACTTACCACTTTCATGTCTGTGTTTTAAAGGCAGGGTTGGTAAAGATTTTAGAAACCTTTATTGTTATATTAGTTGAAATTCAGCAATCAATAAATCAAATGCTCTGACACAAAAAAGAAAAAAATCCGGTATCTGTGGCTGTTGCAGGACTGTAATAAGCCCGTTCAATCATTTCATTTGGCCCGAATGTCATGATTGGACGGGCTACCTGCCTGCCTCTGTGCACTCATTGCGCATCACCAGAGTCTTCCACAAGCTGCTAGCTTAACAGCTGTTTGTACTAACAATAGCCATGTTCGTGTTTATGTTCATAATGATAATAGTGGGAGAGTGGACGGACTGTCAGTTTTGTCGATTTGGCAAATTTCTCGCTAGATTAAGGGATTTTTGGAGCTAGTTAGCAGCTAATCCTGCTAGCTACTTTCATTGGAAAAGAGTTGGTAACAATGGGCTCGTTTTTTTTGTCTGGATCATTTTTAAAAATCTCATGCACCCTTGCTCGTTTCTCAAGATCACCGACCCTGCCTTTAAGTACAGAGCTTTTGCCAGGCGCCTGTTATCTCAGGGAAGCAGAGGGAACTGGCTAGTCTGGCTCTGGTTTTAACTCTTTCTTGATGAACAACATTTTATCCATCCACCCATAGAAACAAGTCTATTGTGCGGGTTGCTATCTATGGTCGGTGCGCAAAGGTTTTATTCTACATGTAGGTCTATGTACAATGAGGAGCACAGCATAACAGCACAGAGCTCCCCCGAAAACCACATATTGATATTTTTGTGTTTGTTAATTAGTGCGTTTTAGAGTTTAAGTTTGAGCCAGGCTGGCTATTTCCCCCCCAGTCTTCATGCTAAGCTAAGCCTCCCTTATAAAGCTCCACACGGAATGGACATGACCGTTGTATCAATCGTGAATATGTGTACTTCCCAAATTGCTCACCCACTTGTTTATGGTCAATTTACATAGTAGTATAATCAATGTTTGCATGTGCTTGTCTGTGTCTGTTCCTCAGGTCCCCAGAGAGATGCACAGGCAGCGCGGGAGTTCATCCTCAAGATGTTTGTGGACTTAAACCCCGACAGCGACAAGATCATCTACTCTCACTTCACTTGTGCCACGGACACTGAGAACATCCGCTTTGTGTTTGCAGCTGTCAAAGACACCATCCTACAGCTCAACCTCAAAGAGTACAATCTGGTGTGAGGGCCCACGTACGACGCACATCTCCTTCTCCCCCCCCATTGCACAAAATGCACACCTCTTTGGGAGTGTGCGCTCAAGTTCACATGCATCACACAGCACACCATGCCGGCTCACACATACACACACACACACATTCACACACGCACACACACACACCAACACCAACCAACAGAACCCTTCCTTTTTGTTCCCAGTGCAGTACATTCACAAATCCTCCCACCTGCAAACGCCGCCCCTCCTCTTTCACCGAAGCTCGCCCTCTTCCTCCGTCGCTCGGCAGCTTGTTGTGTCAGAGTCCCCGCTCCTCCCCAAGCTGCTCCGTGTGTCAGATCTGGCCCCGGCTGCTGGCTCTGGCACATTTCATCTGGCACACAAACCTTTCACACGGACTGTACAGTGACTGAAGGGGACTTTGGTGTTTGTATGTGTGTGTGTGTGTATGTATGTGTGTGTGTATTTGGGGCAGCATTGACTAGCGAGGAGCTGTGTTTTGGTGAATAGCGGCATCCCCTCCGGAGTTGACCCTCAGCGGTGTGAGATCAGATCCTCCGTCGTGTCCTTTCTGAGCTCCTATCGGTGTGGAAGGAAGTGAATACTCCTGAAACCAACTAAGAACCAGCGAGTGGCATCATTGGGACAGAGTGACTTGGACAGGAAGTGAGGTCGCACACCGGACACAAGGGGCACGGGGCTGAGGATCCTGTCTCCATCTCGCATCTATGAATGTACCCACCAGTGTGAGCATCGCAATCGCAAAAAAAAAAATATATAAATATATATATTATGAAGTAAATGCATTATGTAAACACACTTAAGACAAAAAGCACGAGAGGGCAAGACATAGCTAATCAAAATCTGTTCATTGCTGAGATTTTTTAAATGTTTTTAATGATAGAAATTTGTTGCTACGTCTACTTCTATTTAACAAATAATGTCTAAAAGGAACGGTGATAAGAAGTGGTGAGAAAATCCATAAAAAAACTTCGCAAAACAAATACATCTAAAAAAGAAGCAACCAGAAATATTACTTGACATAAGTATCCTTTAAAGATTTCTGTAGGAGTTTTTTATGTTTAAGTTAATCACATCGCTTCCCTCCTCCAGATGTTTTCTGTATGGATTCACAGGGACTAATATTCCACGTGACCTTCGCAGCATCTGGCTCCACTGATACACCCCCACACCCTTATTACAAAACACTAGTAGCGGGTGAGAGGCTCTGCTCTGATTGGTGGGAGCAGATGTGGAGGGAGAGCGTGATGTCGTCAGTGTTTATCAGTCCACTGAGCACATCTGCAGCTCGGGCTGCAAGTAGCTTATTCAACAAAATAAAAGCTGTAAATTAAACCCGCCCACACGCCAGGTTGTGTGAATGGAATCCACGCGGTAACATCTCCGATGGCGTCACAACTGCGTCGCTCAGCCGGCCAATCAGACACACTTCCTGTCGGTGACATCACATCAGGATGTGCTTCTGTTTACTTTTTTTTTTTTTACTGTATAGTCACTTTGTTTATATAAAGATTGCTTGCTGTTGAGTGACGAGAGGAAGAGGGGGGGCGGAGGGGGGCTATGAACCTTTCACAGAAAAACGCACTCTTGAAGTCTGTTGTTTGTGTATATTCGTTTGTAAATACCTATACACAAAACACTCCTGTACAAAAACGCTCTGTGGTACACCCATCTTTGGCAAAAAAGAAACAAAAAAAAAAGAAACAAAAAAAAATCTTTCATTAGCATACAGTTTTTTTCCTATGAATTTATGGTAGTAGTTATACTGTGATTATGGATTTTGTTCACTTGACGACACAGAGCTGAGTGGTGTTGAGGAAACAATCGGCGCGTAGCGATAGTCGGAGAAAAGAGGTTCCTCCCAACCGGCCTCATGACTCCACACTACCGCTACAGCTCTGGCTCCAGAGTATACTAACTAGGGCTGGTTAAAAATCTTCACAGTACGGTGACGAGATGATTTTAAGAGTAATTAAAGATTTTTTTTATTTATCTAATTTATGGACCAGGTTTGAAGGTGTTGATAATTTGACTGCTTTTGATTCTGTCATGTTGAAGTGCTCCTTTTCTCATGGCGGAGCCTACTTGAGTCTGAACTGCTGTGTAAAAAAAAAAAAAAATAACGAATGTCTGGTATAGTAAGGACTTTATCTCTGCTTTCTATTTCTTATTGAGACATTTCCAGTTGTACTTCGCCATCACATCTCCATCCATGATAATACTGTTTGGTTTTCTTTAGGAGCCCTCACATTCGTTTTGTTTGATTTTAAAAAGAAAAACAGAAAAAAAAGAAACTTGTATTTCCTCTCGGTTTATAGACGCGGCGCTGTAATGCATACCTAGAAAAATGTACAGTACGAACGTAGGTGGACTTTTTTTTATCAGTGATTGAAAGACCCACGCGGTCCATGCTTGCTATTTGTAATTTAACACAAAAATTCTGTTGTCGGTTTTTGCATTGTTAATTTCCAGTTTTTTGAGGCTTGCTTTGATAGTGCCAGTGAAGTGCAGATATACTTTTTTGGTCTTTGACCTTTTCTACAGGTGACTTATCCTTCATCCTCATTAAGGGCTATCACAGTGCATCAGACAGTGGGGAGTGGAGTACAGGACCACAGTGAACCAAGTCATCCACTACTAATCCTTGTTTATAAATGGAGATTACTTGCAGTATGTGCTATAATAAGAAGTATAGGCAGGGTGTTAATGCAAACATAAGGTGTGTGTAGAGAGTTTACCAACACTAAACGGTTTTCTTTATGTGTTTCTTTATGGCCCTTTGATGAATTAAGTGGACCCAGTATCTGGCACTCTGACCTTCACTACTACTTATTCGCATGAAGTATCACAGTGTTACCTGTAATACCTCATGCAGTGTAGAAACACTTATCACTAAAGACACTACTACCAGGACAAGTATTGCATGTTTCCCCAAGTATTTGACTAAATGACCAAGCTTGATGACCTTTGCATGTTTTAACCCATTAACTACAAATCTTATACTGTATTGATGACCATTTCTCCTGTTTCTAAATTCCTACTTGTCGTGCAGCTCTTGGTTTCTGTTCATGCTAGTAAGGTTTGAGAAGTAACTTGCAGCTTTCACATTAGTAAAGTTGTTCCGTAGCTGAGTACACTTGCGTCATCATCCACGTGTTTATATTGAGATCGGCTGTTCTAGTGGCGGAGCATCGTAAAGCACATTCAAACTTGACGGAAACAAAAGTCTTTCCAACAATCACCAACTCTGGTTTTGCTGAAATACACCCTTACTTCACCGAATTTGATGTTAAAATATGCATGCTCTACACGCCGTCTCTCTCTCTCTGCTCGCTGAGTAGCTGAGCGGCTCTCATTCTCGTAGGCAGACCATCAAATAAAATAAAGTTACAAACATCGCCTAACCCCATCCCCTACTATTGTTTATATGTTAAAGAACGGGAGCGTTGAAAAAAGCCTGCCCTTTCAAAACTATTCGCTGACTGCTTCTCGCGTTAAATAACTTCCGTGTTTTGATACGGTTTGCTTTCACACATGCGTGACCTGTACTTGAACCACCTTTTCAAGTGGACTCAGGTACGGATTGACGAACAGTGCCAGTACGGTATGGAGTGTTCGCACTAATCAAACGACCTGGACCTTGGGGTTAAGTGTTCTTGGATCTGGTTCCAGGTCCCTGATGTGAAAGCCTCCTTAGTCACCTTTTTTATTTTTTGTAATGCTGAAATTATTGTGTAACTGTTACAATGTTAATTAGTCTGCAGGGGCTGCTTCAAAACTCAACTCAGTAGGGATGCACCAATCTAAATGTTTCCCTCCTGATACAGAGTACTGGTCCAATACACTCCTTTCCAAATTTCAAATCTGTATACTACACTGTGTGGAACTTATTGGAATCATTTAAGTCAGTGGTACGTCTTAACTGATGAAGGAAACACTACATTTTATAATGACACTGACAAAGAAACTAGTTGATGTGGATCAGTTAAGTCTTGCCAATACGCTAAATAAGATCGCATATCGGCACCGATAAACAATCCGGCAAATCTCATCGGTGCGCTCTTACGATGAGTTGTCACCAGTAAGTGTTCTCAACTGCATTACCAAGTAACTTTTAAAAAAACTAGGAAGACTAAATGTTAACTGTCTCAAACCAGTTTCATGTCAGTAGGTTTTCTTAGACGAACAGAAACCAAAGGCTGCTGAAAAAGATGGAGAATCAATCTAAAAACTCAAAAAGATATGCTTAAAAAATGGGAAGATGTAAAGTTTGAACACTAAGTTAATGGGGCTAAAATATATATTCTTTTTTTCAAAACACCAGTGTGGTCCTTAACTGCCATTTATGTCTGCTGAAAATGACACTAACCTTGAGCGGAAGAAGCAGGCGGCCAACCGTTAGACTGCTGTCATAAAGAGGATGCCAGTATTTAAGTGGAGCGATCTACTAGTATGGATACCCAAGTATTTATCAGTAGTTGTGTTAAGATTTACTGTGTGTTGAACCATGTTGTATTTTTTAAAACTTGACACTACAACTCTGGCACATGGTGAAGGGCTGACTGGCTGTTAGTGTGGTAGTGTGTTAGCGGCCCGGTGTTGCACAGTGTGTTTTTGACACATTTTATCTCAACATAGCTGGAGAGAGATGGACGGCTAATCTGTATGAATTTAAATCTCATTCTTGTCCGTTTTGAGCGACGACCCAGTGGGAAGACTGGATTGGTTTTTCACTACAACACACTCTTATTTATTGCCTTTCATTGCCTTTGAATAATGAAAGATGGTGTTGCCGGCCCTTTACGGTTTTCAGAGCGTGCTCTGTTGACCTTTTCAGTGGCCGTGGTTGTGTGATTTTCCTTTCTTGTGAGCTTGTTAAAGAAATAAGTGGAATCAAACTTATCTTTTTGGACGTCAGTGCATATTCAAAACTTTAAATCTTGTTCCCTTTTTTTTTAATTTCCTGTATTATAAGAAAACATTACCAGAACTATTACTTTAGGACCACTTGATTTATTTTTCCTCACTCCAATGAAACCTGAAGGTCAATTGTGTAGTGGTGTATAAAATGCTGTTTGTTTTTTTTCTTCTTTATTTTGTATGTAAACCAAATGTAAATTATGTATTATACTGAGTGTGCCAACCCCACTCTCTCTAGAGCCAGGCTCTCTCTAAGTGCCAACGCTGTGGTCATCATCAAAGGACCACCACCTGAGATGGTCCCCCCATCCTCCCCCTTTTTAAATAAATCACACCAGAGACTAAAAGGATAGATGATTAAGTACACACAAAGACTTTATTCTGTATTTAAGATTGAAGATTTAAAAGATAATCTGCTGTTTTTTAAGAAACTGTAATTATAATTGCATGTGCTGTTTATTTTGTGTTGGAAGTGAGGGCTTTGATGTTTTCATTGAAGCAGAGCCCTCGATGAAGGGGGGGTTCAATCAGTTGGTTATTATCGATTATTGATTTACATAACTCTTGCCATATTTTTTTATGTGTTTCATGTATTTGTTTCAACCACTGTTGCCTGATCCTCATTCAAACATGAACATGACTTATGATCATTGCCGCCTTCTAAGAGAGAAACATAATGACAAGGTATCTGTTTTAAATTGAAATAAATTTGTTCCTATACTTGCTCATGGTGTGTGTGTTGAGTGGGTTTCATGATTATGTACGTTATAAATTGTAGCTGTAGAAGTCTTGAGGTTATCTTATTATGGTTAATTTTAGAAACAAGTATCAGGTATTCTGATTTCATTGAAGTTTCAAATTTAACAAAACTATTTCCAGTTGGAGCCTAATGTTTTCTTGTTTGTTCTGATCACATGATTTTTCCAAGTAAAATCCCTTGTTCCTGTGTGGCTGCCTCTGTTGGCTTCTTTGATTTAATTTGCTTAATTTATCAAATATCCTTCAGGGACTAGTCGTCCTACTATAGCTGTATTTTTAAGGTTATAGGTCGGACTGTGTCCAAATCCTCCAGACTATCCTTTTTAAATGTGTCATATTAGTATATTATGGCTGCATTAGAGCTGGCCAGATGTGTAAGCAAATCAAGCAGCCACCAGGGGCCTTCAAATGAATGAAATGAAATGCAACCTATTTTCTGATTTAGTTATAATACCTAATTGCAACTGCAAGAACAGAAAGAAATTTGTGGATTAGTAATCACTCTAACAAAATAGTGGAGTTTTCTTCTTAAAGCCTCTGTGTGGGATTTGAAAATGTCTGACTTAAGCAACTCTTAGTCGTTGTATCATAAAGGCAAAAATGCATGCCGATGCATTAGCAGGGGCAGACGTTACTGTTAGGCAAGGTAGGCAACTGCCTGGGGCCCCAATTAAAAAGGCCCCAAAACAGCTAAAGATTTATTATGATGTTTAGATAGATATGAAAAATATTGAATAATGTTACTATTCTAACTCATTGTACCCCAAAATAACTTACACTTGTGTTCTTCTACTTCAGAGGAAAACATTGGAGGTAGTACTACATTTACCTGACAGAGAAATGTTACTGGTTACTGGTTGCAGATTCAGATTTGACTCCCAAAATATAACAATTTAAATATGATGCATTATCATTCAAACTATATTTTGACAAAGGGCCCCAGTACATGGCCACATATTTAAGCAGTAACACCCCCAGTGTTGGAAAGTAACTAACTCAAGTACTGTACATAAATACATTTTTGAGGTACTTTTACTTTACTTGAGTCTTTCAATTGTATCCTACTTCTACTCCACTACATTTCAGAGGGAAATACACTTTTTACTTCACTACATTTATCAGAGAGCTGGAGTTACTAGTTCATTTACAGATTCAGATTTTATTAAAAAAAAACAACAAACAATTAGTATGACATCGCTCTAGATGAAACTATCCAAAATATATAAAGTAGTTAAAATGTGCTCCACCTTCCCCAGCTGTAACATTAAAATGCTTCTTACGTGTCAAAGCATCAGTAATAATACTCCAATAATATGATACATAATAATGTAACTCTTTGAAAGGGACAAGTCATTTTACTTTAAGTACATTTTTCTGTTAATATTTTTGTACTTTCACTCAATTGAAATCTTGAATGTGGGACTTTTACTTGTAACAGAGTGCTTTTACAGAGGGATATGCTAAGTAAAAGATATTAGTACTTCTTCCACCCCTTCAACCCCCCTTAGTCAGTGTTGTAAATTTAAAGGTCCAATATTGTAAAAAGTGAGATTTTTTTCATGTCTTTTATATTATAAAGTAGGTTTAAATGCTGTATAAATACTGTGAAAGTATCAAAGCGCTCAATATACAGAGAAATACACAACCCATATTAAGAAATTGCGCATTTGAAACAAGCCGTTAGGATTTCTGTCCATTTGTGATGTCACAAATATACAATATTTAGTTCATTACACAGTTTTAACAGTAAACATTCTAAATGTGTTCCAGTTCATTCCTGGTTGCAGTGTATGTGAATAACATCAGCTGACAGGAAGTAAACATGGACCCAAACTGTTGCCTAGCAACGCAATTCTGTTGCTATTCCGTTGAAATGCACTAAAACGGAGCGTTTCAGACAGAGGGTAAATACAGGCATATTCAGGCAGACAGTATGAGGAAAATAAAGGTTTTTGTTTTACATTACAGCATGTAAACATGTTCTAGTAGAAACACAAAATAAAAGTATGAACCTGAAAATGAGCATGATATGGGACCTTACATTTTTTTATCCACCTGCCATTGTGGCTGGTGGATTCCAAAATCTACCAGCCACTCAATTCATTACCGTTGTTTGTTTGTTTTTTTGGATTGTGACTGAAGCAAATCGAATAGCCTCTTGCATATTTTACCAGAATTTGGCTGGTGGCTGGTGCTAATTTCCAACCCTGCCCTTAGCTGACAGAACTCTCATTTACTTAACCTTTATTCAACCAGGCAAGTCAATTATAAATAATGAATAATGAATAAATAAAATAAATAAAATAAATAAAATAAATAAAATAAATAAAATAAATTTAATTAATTTAATTCATTAATTATTATCTCAATGGTGCAAATTCCCTTACAAATTTACAATTGATCAAATTACTAAAAACACTTGATTCACAGTGATTTTTTTTTTAATCTGTGTAACTCTGAAATGGTAACATCCAATCACAACACTAATCGGGTTAAATGGAACATATGGCTTCAGAATCATCTACACAGTGAAGGGAACAAAGTGGTCCAACAATCGCACACTAATGTTTTTATCTCAGATCACAGTGAGCGAGAAAGAAAAATGTTTATCTGCTGTACTAAACTGAAATATTAGTATATAGTATTCAAGTTGCATTCAAGAGAAGTAACAGATGTTACATCTTTTGAACTTGGTCCACAATAAATTTTTTACTCTGGATGTGACAACAAAAACATGACTAAAACTTTGATTTTTAAATATGTGAATAGGAAAAAGGAAATAAAAGCTTGAATTAAAAGACTTTCCTACTAAAAAGAATTGTAATTTCGCATGGCAACAAAACCTTGCAGACATTAAATCTTTTCTGCATTTCGCAGTATCGGGGGAGTATTGGGGGGCTCATCTGGGAGGATCCATCCATCCCAGTGTATGAGACTCTGCCTCCAGGGCTCCAGAAGCGGTGTCTCCGGCCCTGCTGCTGCTGAGCGGCTTCAGTTCCTCTCTACGTCACACGGGGCGCCCGCTCCTCCGCCGCTCGGTCTGTTCTCCGGCTGCTGCTCTTTCTTTCTCTTCAAAGCAGAGGAAAGCAGAGGGGCTCATGTGTCAACATCCAGGGTTTCCCCGGGGAGGTGTAACGTTAACGTTATTCTAAAAAAAAAAAAAAAAAAAAAAAAAAAAAAAAAAAAAAAAAGCAGCCCTGATGTTCCTTTGAAGAAGAAGCAGCTCTTTTCTATCAGTGTTAACCTGGTTCATCCTCCTCCTCGCAGTCAGCTGCTGGTTGATCTGACCGTGAAGCCCAGAACACGGTCCTCCTCTGCTGCTGCTTTGACGTTAGCTAACGTTGTTTTAAACGATGACAGAGTACAAAGTGCGAATAGCTCCAATCATTTAATATCTGGAGGAGCTGTTAGCTTTAGCATAGCTAGACCCGGTGACTCGCTTTATAACCAAGAAGGGAACACGGAGAAACACTCTGCTGACATGATGTTTCCTCAATCAAGGCACTCGGTAAGTTTAGTTCAGTTCAACTTGTCCAAAACTAAAGACACTGAAGCTAGCTGAGCTAACTAGCTTAGCTAGCTAACAAGCAGCCCTAGCTCCCTGGTAGCTGTCAGCTCACAATGCCTTTCACAACACCTCTCTACATCTCCTCACGACGTTTAATACCTGTTTATAGTGGAGGAGATATCACAGCTAAAGAGTTAAAGAGTTAAAATGAATGTAACTTCAATGCTAACGTTAGCTCTCAATGCTATATTGCTGCTAACACGGTGTTAGCCGTTAGCTAACTAGCTGTTAGTCAAAACAAGCTAATTTAAGTTTCATGGTTTAGTCTGTGAGAGTTTAGTTAGCCTCATATTCTGCGTTGTTTAGCTTTACTTAGTGTTTCTATTAGCAATAAAGGGATACAGCACATGTAGTTTATATACAACTGTTGACTTTGACCAAACAATTTGGACACCAGGTGTCTGGTTCAGTAATTAGCATTTGTCAGCTATAAAATAGCTCCATTAAACAGCCATGTAAAGGGTTGATGTGAAGCAAAATGAGACACATAACTGCTCCTTGAGGTCAGGTAACTCATTCAAAGAAGTCAAGACCAACTAATGCCAAACTAACTTCATTAAGTAGTCACTTTAAACAACTAACAAATGAGGGAAATTAGCCATACAAGTCAGGAAATGTGTTCACAAATAATTAGACAACTTCTGAAAAAGGCCTCAACACAACAATAGTGATCATATTAAAGCAGTTTGCATGCTAATTAATTTTTGGTAAAAAAATTATAGAAATGAAACAATTAATGCTGCAATTAACATAAAACAGTCTAAGAAGTCATGACCCAACTAATGCCAAACTAACTGCATTAAGTAGTCACTTTAAACAACTAATAAATGTGTTTCTACTATCAACTAACCATGAATATAAGGGTACAGCACATGTAGTTTATGTACAACTGTTGACTTTGACCAGACAATTTGGACACCAGGTGTCTGGTTCAGTCATTAGCATTTGTCAGTTATAAAATAGCTCCATTAAACAGCCATGTAAAGGGTTGATATGAAGCAAAATGAGACAAATAACTGCTCCTTGAGGTCAGGTAGCTCATTCAATATGTTGATTAAAACAGTCTAAGAAGTTGTGCATTAAGTAGTCACTTTAAACAACTAACAAATTAAGAAAATGTGCCTTTTTAAAGGGTACAGCACATGTAGTTATGTACAACTGTTGACTTTGAGCCAAACAATTTGGACACCAGGTGTCTGTTTCAGTCATTAGCATTTGTCAGCTATAAAAATGCTCCATTAAAACATTAAAATAACTGCTCCTGGAGGCCAGGTAACTCATTCAATATGTTGATTAAAACAGTCTAAGAAGTCAAGACCAACTAATGCCAAACTAACTTCATTAAGTAGTCACTTTAAACAACTAACAAATGAGGAAAATTAGCCATACAAGTCAGGAAATGTGTTCACAAATAATTAGACAACTTCTGAAAAAGGCCTCAACACAACAATAGTGATCATATTACAGCAGTTTGCATGCTAATTAGTATTAATATTTGGTAATTTTTTTTATAGAAATTAAACAATTAATGCTGCAATTAACATAAAACAGTCTAAGAAGTCATGACCCAACTAATGCCAAACTAACTGCATTAAGTAGTCACTTTAAACAACTAATAAATGTGTTTCTACTATCAACTAACAATGAATATAAGGGTACAGCACATGTAGTTTATGTACAACTGTTGACTTTGACCAGACAATTTGGACACCAGGTGTCTGGTTCAGTCATTAGCATTTGTCAGCTATAAAATAGCTCCATTAAAACATTCAAATAAGACAAATAACTTCTCCTGGAGGCCAGGTAACTCATTCAATATGTTGATTAAAACAGTCTAAGAAGTCATGAGCAACTAATGCCAAACTAACTTCATTAAGTAGTCACTTTAAACAACTAACAAATGAGGAAAAGTAGCCATACAAGTCAGGAAATGTGTTCACAAATAATTAGACAACTTCTGAAAAAAGCCTCAACACAACAATAGTGATCATATTAAAGCAGTTTGCATGCTAATTAGTATTAATATTTGGTAATTTTTTTTTATAGAAATTAAACAATTAATGCTGCAATTAACATAAAACAGTCTAAGAAGTCATGACCCAACTAATGCCAAACTAACTGCATTAAGTAGTCACTTTAAACAACTAATAAATGTGTTTCTACTATCAACTAACCATGAATATAAGGGTACAGCACATGTAGTTTATGTACAACTGTTGACTTTGACAAGACAATTTGGACACCAGGTGTCTGGTTCAGTAATTAGCATTTGTCAGCTATAAAATAGCTCCATTAAACAGCCATGTAAAGGGTTGATATGAAGCAAAATGAGACAAATAACTGCTCCTTGAGGTCAGGTAGCTCATTCAATATGTTGATTAAAACAGTCTAAGAAGTTGTGCATTAAGTAGTCACTTTAAACAACTAACAAATTAAGAAAATGTGCCTTTTTAAAGGGTACAGCACATGTAGTTATGTACAACTGTTGACTTTGAGCCAAACAATTTGGACACCAGGTGTCTGGTTCAGTCATTAGCATTTGTCAGCTATAAAATAGCTCCATTAAAACATTCAAATGAGACAAATAACTGCTCCTGGAAGCCAGGTAACTCATTCAATATGTTTATTAAAACAGTCTAAGAAGTCAAGACCAACTAATGCCAAACTAACTTCATTAAGTAGTCACTTTAAACAACTAACAAATGAGGAAAATTTGCCTTTTTAAAGGGTACAGCACATGTAGTTATGTACAACTGTTGACTTTGAGCCAAACAATTTGGACACCAGGTGTCTGGTTCAGTCATTAGCATTTGTCAGCTATAAAAATGCTCCATTATAACATTCAAATAAGACAAATAACTGCTCCTGGAGGCCAGGTAACTCATTCAATATGTTGATTAAAACAGTCTAAGAAGTCAAGACCAACTAATGCCAAACTAACTTCATTAAGTAGTCACTTTAAACAACTAACAAATGAGGGAAATTAGCCATACAAGTCAGGAAATGTGTTCACAAATAATTAGACAACTTCTGAAAAAGGCCTCAACACAACAATAGTGATCATATTACAGCAGTTTGCATGCTAATTAGTATTAATATTTGGTAGATTTTTTTTATAGAAATGAAACAATTAATGCTGCAATTAACATAAAACAGTCTAAGAAGTCATGACCCAACTAATGCCAAACTAACTGCATTAAGTATTCACTTTAAACAACTAATAAATGTGTTTCTACTATCAACTAACCATGAATATAAGGGTACAGCACATGTAGTTTATGTACAACTGTTGACTTTGACCAGACAATTTGGACACCAGGTGTCTGTTTTCAGTAATTAGCATTTGTCAGCTATAAAATAGCGCCATTAAACAGCAATGTAAAGGGTGAATTTGAAGCAAAAATGAGACAAATAACTGCTCCTCGTTGATTAAAACAGTCTTAAGAAGTCATGAAAAACTAATGCCAAACTAACTGCATTAAGTAGTCACTTTAAACAACTAACAAATGAAGGAAATTAGCCTTTTTAAACAATATACAAGTAGTTATGTACAACTGTTGACTTTGACCAAACAATTTGGACACCAGGTGTCTGTTAGCATTTGTCAGCTATAAAATAGCTCCATTAAACAGTCATGTAAAGGGTGAATTTGAAGCAAAAATGAGACAAATGACTGCTCCTTGAGGCCAGGTAACTCATTCAATATATTGATTAAAACAGTCTAAGAAGTCAAGACCAACTAATGCCAAACTAACTGCATTAAGTAGTCACTTTAAACAACTAACAAATGAAGAAAATTAACTTTTTTTAAACAATATACATGTAGTTATGTACAACTGTTGACTTGGACCAAACAATTTGGACACCAGGTGTCTGTTTCAGTAATTAGCATTTGTCAGCTATAAAAATAGCTCCATTAAAACAGTCATGCATGAAGCAAAATGAGACACATAAACTGCTCCTCTAGGCCAGGTTAACTCATTCAGTATGTTGATTAGAACAGTCTTAAGAAGTCATGACCAACTAATGCCAAACTAACTGCATTAAGTAGTCACCTTAAACTACTTAAATGATATACAAGTCAGGAAATGTGTTCACAAATAATTAGACAACTCCTGAAAAAGGCCTCAACTTGAAGCACCACTGGAAACACAACAATAGTGATCATATTACAGCAGTTTGCATGCTAATTAGTATTAATATTTGGAAACAAATTTATAGAAATGAAACAATTAGTGCTGCAACGAAGGTGAAATAAACATCAGAGATGCTTTGCTACAAGCAGAAACTGCAGGAGCAACTTAGGACATGATGTTGCAAGTTCCTCCTCCAGTTTGTATTTATTGGATTAATTGTATTAATCGTTTGGACCGTCAAATGTCAGGAAATAGTGAAAAATGCATGCCATATCTCAGTTTTCCAAAGTCCAAGGAGACGTCTTCAAACGCCTTGTTTTGTCCGACCAGCAGGCAGAAATCTAAAGATATCCAGTTGAAAATGATATAAAACAATCATTGGAAAAGCTGGATTTTTGCTTTAAAAAAAAGACTCAAATGTCGATAGACTAATCGATTAATCAACTAGTCATTATAGCTCTAGAAACAATTAATCAGTTAGTGGATCAACGCAAAATTAACCTGCGACTATTTTGGACTATCGCTTAATCGTTTAAGTCATTTTTCAAGCATAAATGCTAATAATTCACTGGTTCCAGCATCTTAAATGTGAATATATATATATATATATATATATATATATATATATATATATATATATATATATATGGTGGTTTCTTTGTTGTCCATGATGGTAAACTGAATATCTTTGGGGTTTTTCACTGTTGGTGTGACAAAACAATGACGTTGTCATGGGATTTTCTCACTATTTTATTGACCAAATGATTAATTGAGGAAATAAGCAGCAGATTAATGAAAGTCATATGGATTGCAGGCTTAATCTTATTTTGTTATTTCTAACATAAACAATATAATAATTGTTTTAACAATCTAATGCCAGACAAACTGCATTAAGCAACAAACACCCGGAGCAAGAAATGACCCTTGCAACCACAGGTGAGGGAAGCGCTGCACAAGCATGCACAAAATAACACAGACCATTAACCGAAGCACCACCTCAAACACTCCCACAGTGGTGTCTCATGGTCATATAAGGATGCAGGTTAGATATTTGTTTTAAAAAAAAAAAAGGCACATGTATATTCTTGTTGGTGAGTTTCAACATGTGACTACTCTTCCTCTTTCTGAGGCAAGCCTGTATCACAGATTTTCCTAAAGAAACACAAGTGTCAAGCAATATTGGACCCGTTTCAAACTGTTGGTAGGTGTTTTATAGGACAGAAGCTGAACCATTGTAATGCCTACATGTATTTCTGGAATGCTGTGACTGACAAATTGGTCAATAATGAAAATAATTCAGTTATTTTTTATGATGAATCGATTAATCTTTTTAGTCTAGAAAATAGTAGAGCTGCAACTGACGATTATTTTCATTGGCGTATTTATCTGTTGATTATTTTCTCGATTAATCGATTAGTTGTTTGGTCTATAAAATGTCAGAAAAAGTTGAAAAAGATGACGTCCTCAAATGTCTTGTTTTGTCCACAATTCAAAGACATTCAGTTTACTATCATAGAGGAGTAAAGAAACCAGAAAATATTCACATTTAAGAAGCTGGAATCAGGTTTTTTTTTCTTAAAAATGTTCTCAAACCGATAAATCAATTATCAAAATAGTTGGCGATTAATTCAATAGTTGACAACTAATCGATTAATTAATCAATCGCTGCAGCTCCAGAAAATGGTGAAAAAATCCTGACACATTTTCCAAGGTGACATCTTCAAATAACTTATTTTGTCAGACCAACATTTCAGATATGGATTTCAAGTTTTGTATAACAGAGAAATTCCATAAATTCAGACATTTTGGGAAACAAGAAAAGGTGAATATTTAGTATTTTACTCAAACAATTAAATGATTGTCAAAATTGTTGAAGATTAATTTTCTGTTGATTGTTTCAGCTCTACCTGTGTGGTTATTATTATTATTACTGATAAAGCTGACTATTACGTTGTTCATTACTCAATTAATTGTTTAGTAAATAAATCTATATTCTTGTACTTCTAAAACACCGTACACTAGTGCACTGTGTATTTTGGATGCAGGGTTTTGACCTGTGTGTAATCGGGTGACTCCATCCTCTCTGTTCAGTCCCATAATCCCACTGGAAACCTCTTGCCCTTGTGCCACTTATTTAGAGAGTAATGAGGTTTAGTGAACTGGATAAACCCTGGATTACAGCTTTGGATTGATGGTTTAAGTGTAGTCTATACATAACCAGACTTCTAATGCAGCCTCTAAACACGTCTCGCATATGGTCGGCCTGGGCACGCTTTAATCTCGCCTTCTTTAAACACATTTCCTCAATCAACACTCTCTGTGGTCCTGAAAGAGTTTGGCCAAGACAGATGTTGCATATCAATTTGTCAGCAAATTAAACGGTGTCTCCTTCTTTAGCTCGTTTTATACTGTACACTCCAATTGAGACGTGAAGCCCAGTTTCGGCTGACCTTCATTTTAGCTATCCTCTCAAAGGGTTAATCTCAGAGGTCAAACTACTGTCTCCAAACAACCAGAACAGACGTACACCGCCGGAACCAGTATCTGAAAACGACTTTTGTAATTTCTTTATTGCTGGACTGGTTGGGAAATGTTAAAGCATCTAAAGTGTGGTTTCAGACTGAGGGTCTGGACCTGGATGCAGGGATCTTTGTGAATGCCTAAAGGCCTCTGTGTGAATTGATTAAAAACTGATCATGTTGTGCTGTTCTCCAGGCATCCTCTCAGTCCAGTCAACCTCTCAAGTTCACCACTTCTGACTCCTGTGACCGCATCAAGGATGAGTTCCAGTTCCTCCAAGCACAGTACCACAGGTATGCCGTTAACACAACCATACACACACACACAAGGAATTTTCGCCACCTTCGCCAGTGCTGATGGTAAATGTAGTCCACTGAAGAAATCATTTCCCCACTGCGTGCTATATTGGCCAAGAAAGCGGCTCGCGGAGCTGTGTCGGCTGTGCCTACATGTACCAGGATGCATCGCGTGCGAGTGGCAAGTTTGCTATGTTACACAAGCTCTCTTAGCTTTTTTAGTCTGATAAATAAACAAACGTTACTTTCAAAATGTCAATAAAGGAAATATTCTTACACCTAACCAGAAAAATGCAACCGTAGACCTTCTGAATTCATGGTTCTCTTTTACACTGAACTAAGACAGGTCTTGTTAACTCATCGCAAAACAAACCTCATTCAAACTGGAACAGAAACAAAGTAAAACCCACCAAACCTGTCTTCCCAGCAACTCTGGTTTGGTTGAAATAAATCCTTAATTCACTATGTAAGATGTGAAAATATGCTGGCTCTAAGTGTTTCTACCCCCCGCTATTTCTCTCTGCTGTGCGGCCTGCTGAGCAGCTCTCACTTCTTCTTCGGAGGCAGAACATTAAATTAACAAAATCCAATAACAAAAATCGCCCTGCTGGTCTTGGTTGTCTTTTCCAGTTTTATCTTCATGATCCTGAAGATGGTCTCCAGCACACTTCTGTGCGAGCGAAGAGTAAAACTTTCATGCATAGTAACGCACGCATGAACGTCGTCAGTGACAGCATCCAACAAAAACTGCCCACGCTGACATTTTTACAAGAAGTAAAAATGAAGTTCCCCCACCGGCCATACCCTCCCCGCTGCAACTCCGGCTGAATACGGCTGAATATCAGCCGTATTCAACCAAAACAATGTAAAATGTACACTGTAAAAATCCCTCGTCCATAACATCCTCTGCACTCATATTTTGGGATGCCATTTTTTCACTGTTGGAAACGTAATTAGTGATGCTTAATGTTACTGTCTGATTAGCATGTACTGACTTTACTTAGATATGTCTCAAATTTATTGCATTTGTACTAAGCCTTTTTACAATTGTGTGTCTGTAGCCGATATGGGTAAGAAAATTGTTTGTTGGCTTTTAAAAAAAGCCCTAAATACTTTTCTAATCCAGCAAATACAATTTATTTGAATCAAAGTTTATTTACTGGTATTAGGAGGCTCAGCATAGCATAATGACATTTAAATTAATAGTTAGACATTGTGGGAAATACGCTCATTTGCCTTTTTGGTTAGAGGTAGATGTCTATATTATATTATATTATATTATATTATATTATAAACATGAAGCTAGAGCCAGTGAGCGATCATCTTAGCTCAGTATAAAGGTGACAGGTTGTGGAATAATTCCCTTCACAGGACAGATATATATATTTGCCTTTAAACTGACCTTTATTGTTTTTAATATTTATATTCTTTCCTCCTAGTTTGAAGTTGGAGTGTGATAAACTGGCCTCTGAAAAGTCAGAGATGCAGCGTCACTATATCATGGTAAGTGTCGCATTAACTCTTGTCGGTACACTGTGGCTGTTTTATCTACATCTGATCTCCTCTAATATACCAACCAAAGTCACTTGGTGTTGCAGTATATAAGCGTAGAAATGTGACCGCACACCAGGAATGTCTAGACCGTCTCCGTTTATCAGTTCAGTCGTACATAATCACAGATTGCGTTTCACTTGGTGGCTTCCTCGGGTTCACTCTTCACATGACCAGTAACGGATGTATGCTTTTAAAGCTTCTCTGATAGGCAATGATCAATTACAGATCACATGACAAAAGCAACTACATTTCTCAGTGCATAATCCACATATAAAAGCATGTACATATAAAAAAAAAAGTACCATATTCTTCTTTTTCTCTGGCATTGTGTACTGTAAATAGAATGATTCTTAGTTTGTGTGTATATAAAAATATACTGAAAGTATAAAGCTTCTATTTACTATAATGTGTGTTTATTTCTCCCTCTTTGTTTTTGTAGTACTATGAAATGTCCTACGGGCTGAACATTGAAATGCACAAACAGGTAATCACTGTCTCCTATAAACAATCCTTCTTTTAGTAGCTCAGATCTGGTAGTTTGCTGGTCTGATTTTTTGTTTCCCTCCTTTTATTCTTCTCAGGCTGAAATAGTGAAGAGACTGAATGGCATCTGTGCTCAGGTGCTGCCTTACCTGTCACAAGAGGTAATGACACTCATGTTCATCACGAATATGTGCATGCAGAGCTTAAGACTTTCTGCCAATAATCAATCATGCAACTGTGTAATCGAACCATTTTCCTTGTGTATGTGCATTCTGGTTGTACTTATCAATGCTATCAAACTTTTAACACGCTAAATATTTTACTGTTTATTCTTTTAATCATATAAATAACAAAGCAAATCTAAAGTGACTGATTTTTCAAAAAAAAAATTGTCAAATCTTATCACATGTTCTGTCTTTTTCTTATGATTTCTAGCCATGTTGTTGATGCACTTAGATGTCAAGTTATGTTTGACCATTTGTCTTTGTTTTTAGCATCAACAGCAAGTCATGGGCGCCATAGAGAGAGCCAAGCAAGTCACGCCCCCTGAGATGAACTCCATTATACGGGTAAGCTTTTTTTTTTCTCCCTGCAAGTGGGTATAAATGATGGGTGAATCGTGTCTCATCCCAGACATGAAATAAAACTAAATTAGTTGTCA
This sequence comes from Sebastes umbrosus, assembly GCF_015220745.1. Classification (NCBI taxonomy): domain Eukaryota; kingdom Metazoa; phylum Chordata; class Actinopteri; order Perciformes; family Sebastidae; genus Sebastes; species Sebastes umbrosus. The sequence continues at coordinate 22,958,365 of NC_051284.1, read as the reverse complement.
AGCCAAAAGGCTATTTTTCATCTGTTGTCCTTCGACAGCTTTTGCAAAGTTACTCTAAAAAAATAAAACCTTCAAATTGAAATCATTTTACTGTATAAGCATGAAGAGCAATAATAAAAAGATTAATAACCTCTTCCGCTCCACACCTCTTTACTTTACTATAGACTATTTTTTGTCTTTATTTAGGGGGACAGGGGTCTAAACAGTTTTTTTTATTGCTCAAATTGATAAAAATGATCAAAAATCTCTCCAAAATACCACATTAGGACACTGTTTAGACTGATTTGGGGCCCCCAGTGTGCCAAAACCATTTTTGGAATAGGCAACACATTTGTACTGCAAGCAAAAAACTGCATTGTTTTTGCCCCTTACTGCATGTTATTATCATAAAGTGGGCATGTCTGTAAAGGGGAGACTCGTGGGTACCCATAGAACCCATTTTCATTCACATATTTTGAGGTCAGAGGTCAAGGGACCCCTTGACCCCTTTTTTCCTCACCAAAATTTAGTCAAACTTTATAGGGTTATTTAACCTCCTTTCCGACAAGCTAGCATGACATGGTTGGTACTAATGGACTTAGGTTTTCTAGTTTCATATGATACCAGTACCTTCAGCCTGCTACAGCCTCTGAAAGACAGTAAAGTCAGCCGAGGGTACTGGCGACCTCAAGGAGTGGAAGAGGTTGATGTTGAAAAGCATCATTCAAACATGGGACATCATTACATTGCATTGTCAACTACTAATTCAAACTGCAACACAGAAGCACATAACACAAGGCATGCAAAGAAATGAAATGGGGAATATTAATGTTAATATAAAAATATGAACTAAATAACATTGTGCTGCATTATTAGACGATAACTGAAACATACAAAGCAGAAGCTCTAACTTCCTTCTGTACCATGCGTGTGTGTTTTCAGCAACAGCTCCAGGTGCAACACCTGTCCCAGCTCCAGGGCCTGGCCCTGCCTGTGACCCCGCTGCCCCTGGGCCTCACCCCTCCCACCCTGCCCGCCGTCTCCTCCAGCTCCGGCCTGCTCTCCCTCTCCTCCATCCTGGCCAACTACTCCCATGGCCAGGCCCAGGCGGTGAAGGAGGACAAGGCCCGGGAAGCCGCAGAGAGAGCGCCCCGAGGGGAGGACGGGGACAAGTCAGACTAGCGCGGACACGGCGAGGAGGTTTGGAGGGGGTCGTTGTGGGGTGAAGTGTCTAAAAAAAAAAAAAAAAAAAGGTAAAACTGTAAATGGAGATTGATGTAAGTCTGGCTGCCTGTCTGCTGAGTGTTGATGTAGAAGAGTAACTGCAGGGATGAGGACATGCAGAGAGGACAGATTTTTGGATGTGCAGAGAACGTAACTGCTGAATGGCTGAGAGTGAGAGTTAAATGTTCTTATTATTTAGTGGTAATAGACTGAGTTCAGGCTTCTAGACTTTAAATAGATGCTTTTTTAGTGTAAGCCACTGTTGTTAGGCTTAAACAAGATACATGTTTTCCCATTTGGAGTGAGAGCTGAGGATGAAAGCTAACAGCAGTGTCCCTTACACAGATCTGCCTCTCACTGGTTTATATTTCTTAATTTTTTTTTGCTATCAGATCCAGTGTTTTTTGTTCATGTCCTCCTCAGTCCCTCAGTGTTTTCTTACTGGTCCGTCTGCCAGTCACAGTAAGCTGTTTAACAACATCTCCGTTCCCTCTTAACTCCCGTCCCTCCACTCATGACGTACAACGGCTCCATTTATTTTATTTTTCCTAAAATGAAAAATGTTGACAAGGAGCTGTTTGGAGTGTGATACCATTCATTTATGTACTTGGAGCCAAATTAAATCTTAGGCTGATGTTAAATGGGATGTTTTTTAAGGGACATTTCACTTGTCAGGTGCATTCAAACCCTTCAAACCTCCACACTTTTCACCATTTTTTGCATTTTCATACGACCAACCACTGGATGCGTTACCTTAGCTGTGTACCTCAATCCCGAATAAATGGGATTTTATTCCATTTAAAAACCTATAGTTTGTACAAATGGTAGTATACCCATCTTGGGGGGGGGGGTTAATTTGTGTTTCATAGGCCTAGCTGCTGCTGCTGCTACGCGCGCTACATGGCATGGACCATGACTCGTCTTTAAATGAGCTCTGAAAAAAATTGACTTTATTTTGACATGTTGTTTTCGTGAAGTTAAAGACAGGCTAATTAGACATTCAAAATGTGTCTGTGTGTGCTCGAGTGAATGTGATCGGAAAGAAGAAAACACTTGTTTAATTTAACTTTATTTTTTTTCTTAAAGCACCTTTTGTATTGTCCTCGCACCACCCACTGCTCCTGCCCGTTCCTCGTACTGGTCCACTCTTTAACTGACCAAGACAAACTTGAACAGGATCTAAACTTCAGAACCAGACGGTCGTAATAAAGACATACGAGTAACTGTATTTCTGTAAGTTAGAAGAGCACTTCGGTTTATACTGAGACTGTATCAAGCACCTGTCTTTTCCTGTCTTGTTTAACTTGTGTGTGATTGTCAGGGGAAGATCTCCCCCCTTTTTTTTGATTTTCGCATTGTTTCAATGAAGAACGTGTCCGGGGTGAGTTGCTAAAGCTCTGTAAGCAACGTCAAAACATGCTTTCCCTTAGAAAACAGCGAGATTCTCAGTCAGAATTTGTTCTGGTAACCAAATTATTGTCCTGTTGCAAAAAAGCTGGTTTTACATTTAGAGCATTTTCCCAATTTCATACTACGTTTTAATTCTATATAGTATACTATCTACTGGGCTTTATATTGCTCAGCCCTAATTGACTATACTGAATTTTGCCCCTTTTTCAGAGTGATTATAGCCTGTAATGAGACTTGACTGACATTTTGTGTTGACTTTTTTTTTTTTTTGTAGCTGATGATGGTGATTTAGTGGTCTGGAACCAGGCTGCTCAAAAATTTGTATTTAGTATGGATTTGAAATCCACTGAAGGCATCAGGATACTTCCATCAGAAGTGATTTCTCTGTGCTTCAAAACTCCCCCCGCACACTTGTCAGATGTCGTAATTGGAGTAGCTGCGTCTGACAAATTTCTATAACTGTCCGAAACTGACAATCCGCCATTCACGCCCATCTAATGCAGCGATTGGCCAGGTGTGTGGAGGTGACAAAGATGGCATTAAAGTCAACTCTTTGTCACTTTCTCATGTGGACAAACGAGTGCGACACTATGGATGCCCTCCAGGAGAGACTGTCTGTAAAGTGTAGCACTGTAATCCCCAGATTTAAACGATTATCACTACTGCGTAGCTCAGCAAGCAAACACCATCCAGCCCCTCTCTATGACGATCGGCTAGTCACCTCACTTTAAAGTGTGGCCTTTCAAAACACCTATTTATATACACTTTTGCCTTCTGAAGAGGTCGTACAACACTTCACACAAACTAGTTATTTTCTAGCGTAACCCGGCTCTTGTACTGTAAAAGTGATAAAATAAAGAATGCTCTAAACGGTCAGCGTGCAGACTAAAAAAAACGTTGATTATAGAGAGCGCTGTTGATGGACTCTATTGTCCCGCAATGTAACTCACAAAGGAAATGGAGGAGCTGCTGCGCACAATTGGAAAAGATTTAAACTAATAGTAGATGTGTAGTGAAACAGCTCCAGGCACATATCAGAAAACAATTATTGGAAAAACGTAATGTAATAAAGGGGCCGTACACATGCCACGTCTTTTGCCCGCTCAAATCCATTGTCAATGTTGACATGCAGAAGGCGTGCTGAAACGCGAGAGCGATGCCGTCGCGGAGCACAAGCGTTCCCAAGCGCCAATTTTTCAGGGTGCGACGGCTGTGCTCCGAGATAAAAAATAGTTCAACTTTTGGAACGCTGCAGCGCACACCGCATGTCATGTGACAACCAATCACAGCCAGCTTTTATTTCTTCCGTAAATGTCAGTCTACGGTAAATATATGGAGGAGAATTTAATCATTTTAGTGCAGGGCTACCCAGAGCTTTACGATCTGTCCCACGGACTATTTTACTTGCTTCACCCTTTCTGTCGGAGGACGTCACAACATCCGGTTGAAAGGTCGACCAGACTGACAGACAAATCGAGTGTAAAGCTACTGTGAAGGATTCGCAGTGCTTGAAAATGCATTTATCTTTGATTTGATTGTGGTTAGTTTAGTCAGCGAGGCTTCCTGCTATATTACCACAACTTCATCATCATCATCGTCGTCGCAGTATGCAGGTTTTGGTTGCTTATTAACGGCAGGCGCAACCTCCCAAGCACATAGGAAAGGAAAAAAAGCGGCATAGCTGGCGTTTTCCAAGAGTTTTTAGACGCGGTATGTGTACGGCCCCTAACTCGACAAAGTGTAATACAGTTCACTTCATTATGTAATAACACCCACATGTGTAATGATCTGATCTGACAGCTTGAACGCAACTAGGGCTGCACCTATTGATCGAGTATTCTACCAATTATTCCATCGATTAATCTGATAAAAAAAAAAAAATGGATTTGGGAAGGAGCAAATAGGGAGAAAATAACGCGGAACAACTAATTGATTTCCCTTTTAAGAAAAATCTAAATTTGTATTACTTAAATTGCATACAATAATATCTGTCAAAACTAAAACTGTTTAAGTGATATATAACATTCTGGGTTTCAAGGCTCCTTGTATACTATCTGCGTAAACCATATAGTATATACTGTATACAGTTAGTTTGCGGTATGGAATTGGGTCCAGCTGAGGTGTATGTTAGAGGAATGGGAATGTTCATATTTAAGGCAGCAGAGGGCAGCAGTGCTCTCTCATTGATCATTAGTATGAAGCTACATTCAGCAGACTGACCTGGACCTCTTTGGACACTGTGTTCACATAATTGTCACTGCTGTTCTCTTCTCGTCTTCATGTCCTGACCGTGCATCTGTACACTGCAGGTGTTAGCGGTTATCCCCCCCCCCCCTGTAATGGGGAGTGCTTTCCAGAGCTTTGACAACCCACCTTTAGCGTCTGAGCACGTCCGAGATCGGAGCTCAAACTTTTCCTCTGTACTTTAGTTCGAAAGGCACTTAAGTTGTGGCTCAGTGCTCCTTTTTTTTTTTTGTTTTTCTTCTTCCTGTCTGTGCTAGTGTTAGGGGGGGGCTGATGATTTTCCCTCCCTGGAGATTTGACCTTAATATATCGAGTGCGAGAACAGATCAGTTTGCACTCTTTATGCTGACGTCAGTCTCCGTAGAAAACCTCCTTTGGCAAAACTCAGACATATGAATGGTATGTGTGTTTGTTTTTGCTGTGAAGGGCCAATTTGTATACATATGAATATATCAATATACATATTTTTTAAAGCATTTTTGTATGTTTCAAAGCTGCTTTTTAACGTGTGTGTATCATGGAAGACTTTGGTGTTGTATGTGTGCATTACAAGCCTACAGTTAAAAGAGAGGCACAATGTTGTATACCATGTCGTTTTTTTCCTGTTTTTTCTCTCCCATTCTCTCAGTAGGCAGTAACACTTAACATTGTTTTCTAGGTTTGTAAATGTTTTCTTTTTTCCTTTTGTGCAAACGAAAAAAACAGTTTAATGTGTTTATGAACACAGTCTCATTTTAAGATACCTGGGGCAAAAAAAAATACAAAGATGTAAACAAGCAACTGTGTACTCTAATGAGAATGAATCAACCTTTTAGCAGTAAGGAAGCTTCTCTGGTGCCTTACAAATAAAAGACGTGATTGAGAATGGTCATTTGTCTTTGGTTGGTTACTGTCTGTGGGGGGGAGGGGTGGAGACAATCTGAAGGACAAAAAGGCCACCGTGTTCCAGCAGGATTTGCTTTGTCTTGGCTCGACTGTTTTCAACACAAACTCTCATTTTACAGCTAAACGGTAGCAGTAAGGAAAAGAAAGACAAGAAATGGGCATTACAGTAACGGACTCTTGATTCATATTTGATCAGCGCTGCCTAGTTTGACAGTTTGATCGGAGTTTGCGAGTGATTGAAAGCTGCCCAGAGACTGCTTGGCTCCGATTGGTTGTTCGGGCGCGGTAAAAACTCGTGCCATTAGGAGCACAAGTAGGCAGCAGAGCAACATGATATGTCTCATGCACTACGGTAACGATATATTAACAGTTTTATAGAAATACCCTTTTATCATATTTGCTCAAAGGCAGCTTTAACGTTATTTTTGGCTCTGTCAGCACTGCTGTCGTTTCCACTGCTAGCACCGTTAGCTGTGAGCCACCGGCTCAGCCGTAGCCATATTGAGAGCCTTACGGAGGCAATAGAAATGCTCCCAATTTTGCATTTAGCACCTTTTTAATTCAAGGCTTAATGGTCAGTTTATAACGGTCAGCTTATAATACCTTTGGGGCTCGGTGGATTTCTCAAGGAAAGAGCTATACTGGTATACTTCCCCAGGTGTTGTCTTCATAATCTTTACTTTGTTTGTCGAAGGGGACACTATTTTGCAATCGCTCAATCTCCATATTGTTGTGATGTTATGAACAGAATTATGACATTTACCTTCGAGAAAATCTGTTATTCGCAAAAGTCTACATCTTATTGGTTGGCTTGTTTTTATCGGCATCTGAAATTTGCAGAAATCAAAACCACTGTGGGAAAAAAAAAGAAATGCCAATGTTTTGGTTTAGATGGGTTTGAATCTTTAAATTGTCGTGCGATTTATTTGCATGAATTATTTGCGTTTGGTCTGAAAAGTCCTTAACCGGGAAAATAAATTGTCATTGACGTGAGCGCCACAAATTCAATTAAATTCACCTCCATTGTTTTGAGGTGGAGGCAGATCTTTGCATGGTTCTGCATTTAAAATCCCCCTGTAGGGAAGATCATACCTATGATGGGAACAAATTAAATATGCACATCGCTCTGATGTAGTAAGTGTGATAACTTTAAACCAATTAGATGTAAAAAAAAAAAAATACAAAAAACAAAACACACACCTCTGGTGTGGTCTAAAAGCCTCATACCTTTGGCACGGAGGAATCCCAGAGCCGTCAGCAGCAGGTCCAGACATGAACCCTGCGTCAGTGTGTTATGTACTGTTTTCAACAAGAACATAGCAGAGAATAGCAAAATGAAGACAAAAAAAAAATAAAGTATTCCCTTGCTTCACAAAAAAAGACTCCTTACTTGTTAAAGTAAGCACTCGTAGACGTCATGCCGGCTTATATTTATGGAGAAAACTACACAAAACAATCGTCAGGCTGAAGGAAAGAAGTTACATTATGTGCAGTTTCACACATTAGGTTACACATGTTATAAAGTGGGAAGGAAGATGTGCAGTTTGTGTGAAATTGTGGTTCTATAACTGAAAAAATTATGGTTTATGGGATGACTATACCCCAGTAATGTCTCCATTTGTCTTTGGCCATCCTTTTCCAATCACAGGTGAAGTTTGTGTGTATAAAAAAAAAAGAAACATCCAGATGTTGCCAGCTCAAAAAGTTGCACTGTAACGTCACAGCAAAGCAGTGGTAATGCATTGTTAAAAAGCTACACAATTTATTAAGATACAGAAGTTATAAACAAAATAAAAATGTTAGCACGATACAAAATCATGTATATAGTTAAAGCAGTCCATCGTTACACATGCATATCCTCTGAAGACATTAAAACATCTGCAGAGGAAAAATAACAAAAGTGTCAGGAACAGGCAGATATAATCTAGCTCCAGTGTAGGTAAAATAAAAGTCTTATCTGACTGCTTGTCATTAAGCAACAAAATGGAAAACATTCAGCCTCCAAGGTCTGTCACTCTATTCAAGGACAGAACGTTTTGTTAGGGGGGCTGGTGTTTTTGAAATTTATAGATCTCTTTAGCAGTCTTTGCTCACTTTTTGGTTTAACTCGCAGCATACATTTCCCCACAGAAATCTGAAACGTTTCTCTTGTAAACGCAGCACTGAATTAAGTAAAAAAAAAACATAAAATCATTGCACACTTTTGAACAGAACACACACATGTACAAAAAACACAATCACATTTTTTGCAGCACACACACCCTAACTAAACGATGGTGGAGCTTCTGTTCCAACAGGTTTAGGGAATCTCCGAGTTTTCATAGCTGTAAAATTGTTGGGAAGTCATCGCAGAGTGGAGCAGGTCTAGTCTGGATTTCTAGGTAGTGGTTACTGCATTGTTATGTACAAGTCACAGGTCCTTTGGTAACGGAGCTGCTGTTGTGTGTGTGTGTGCGTGTGTGAAGGCCCAGGTTAGTAAAAGCAGCTGCTGCTGTTGCTGCAAAGAGCTCATACAGGTCCAGTGTAGTTGTAGTGGTTTCCTCGCTGCGAGTCAGGCTGCGGGCTCGGTTTGCGTTCGAGGTGTTCGACCTCTGCTGTGTGTGTGCAGCCAGGGGGGCGCTGCTTGAAGAAGTCGGACACGTATCGGACCTTGGAGAACAGAAGAAGAGTATGTGTCAGTATTTAAAGTAAAAATGATGTGTGTATATAGTTATGCTACTTACATCAACAGCAGCTTTTTCATACAAAAAGATTCGTTTTTTGTACTTGTTGCAGGTTATAACACAGATTCAACCGATAAAACATATAGCTCATAAAAAGCTGCTCTCGGAAGTTACTAAAGTAGTTATTGTTTACAGGTGTTTCTATTTTTCTGGTCACTTAATACATGTTTCTAGTTTTAAAAGTCTGCATTTTTATAATTGGCTAATGTAGCTCCTCAGGGCTCGAGTCCTGAGATACACGTTTTTATGTTTTCTGACCATATGCCACTATAATCATATAAACATTCTGCACATACGGGCTTTAAAACATCTGTAACCATAACCACTTTCAATATTAAAATTGATATTTTTTGTACAAATGACACAGAAACACGTTGTTGGACTCACAGTGAGCACAGCGATGAGAGCTCCCTGCAGCAACCCCACCAGTACGTCACTCCAGTGATGTTTGTAGTCCGACACACGCGTGTATCCAACATACAGAGAAAACGCCACCAGGAAGAACTGGATGGTCGGTCGAACCAGTCGCGTCCACTTCCCCTGCATTCGGGCCTGTACGTAGAGCTGGACACACAAAAAAATATTCTTGTTTAAAATCAACTGATATTTGAATTTAAAACCTTTTAATTGTAAATTAATTATATATATAACGTAATTAGAGGCTCTTAAAAAATATGAAATTTAATTTCCAATTTTATCGCAAAATTCTGAGGAAAATTAATCATATTTTTCTTTAAATTCTAACAGAAATGAATGTCTTGTTTTTTGTGACATGCTTTTTTATTTTATTTTTTATGGCATACTATGAGTTTTTTTTATACTTTTTTCAACATACTATACTACATTTTGTGACATACCTTGACATTTTTTACTTTATTTGACATAATATAATTTATTTTTTTTTACTTTTTGACTTACTATACTATGACTTTTTTATGACATATACTGCGATTTTTTTCACTTTTTATACATACTACACTGACTTTTTTTTCGATATACAGTACTGACTTTTTTTAACATAGAGTTTTTTTCACTTTTTCGACATTCTATGATTTCTTTTCATTATACTATAGTATGACGTTTTACGACATTCTATACTATGACTTATTTCACTTTTTTCGACATACTATACTGACTTTTTTTGACATACTATACTATGACTTTTTTTTTTTTTTTTTCCCCGACATGCTATGACTTTTTTTCAGGAAAATTTTCGACATACTAGGACTTTTTTCACTCTTTTCGACATGCTATGATATTTTTCATCATACTATATGCTATGACTATTTTTCATCATACTATACTATGACTTTTTTCGACATACTATACCATGACTTTTTTATGACATACTATACCATGACTTTTTTTCAGGACATTTTTTGACATATTATAATATGACTTTTTTCAACATACTATATTGTGACTTTTTTTCACTTTTTTCGACAGACTATACTATGACTTTTTTTTAGACTTTGACATCCTATACTATGAATTTTTTTTTCATGAAATTTTTCGACATATTATATATAATATGACTTTTAGGTGATATTTTCAGACATGCTATACTATGAATTTTTTCCATGAAATTTTTCTACATGCTATACTATGACTTTTTCATGAATGTTTTCGACATGCTATTCTATAACTTTTTTTCATGAAATTTTTCGACATACTATACTACGTGTTTTTTGTGGGGAATCGTGCAAATGATGAGCTACGAGAAGATACAGCATTGTCTTACTGGAAAATATTGTTTCCAGAAGGAGAGATTTGTCCATCTGCCTCCACAGAAAGGTCAGAGGTCTGCTACAGAACAGTGCTGCATATAAAACTGCTGCTGTAATGTCTTTGTAATGACTTCATCTCACTCCTAAACATTAACACGGGTTAAACCGTCATCTTCCGGCCTTTGTACAGTGTGTAGTTATAAAACAATGATGTTTCCAAATATCAGCCCTGCATCTGTGTAAACCACCCCCTCCTATTTTGAGTCACTCGTGGGTGTCTTTGGTAAACAGACATTTCACAGCTATAGAAAGTCTCAAGCAAAAAAATGGTAACACACTCACCGACAGAAAGAGCATGCAGTACATCCCGAAGGATGAGTGGCCAGAGTAGAACGACAACCTGAGGTGCAAAACAGCAACAAAACATAATTCAAATTCCATATTTATGATAAAACCAATACACCAATTCTTAATTCATTCAAATATAACATTTTGATCCACATGTGCATTAATATTATCTTAAACATTATTATTTAGTTAATAATGGTTCAAATTGAGCCATTAAACATCATGTTTAATGCTGAACAATTAGTAATTGAATGGTTGAGACTGTTTCTTAAATGTGAAGATTTGCTTGTTTTCTGCATCACATCACTGTTGGCTGAAAGTTTTGAGGGTAATGAATGTGAGAGAAATTTTAGGACGTCACTTTGGGTAATCTTTTTGAAATTTTACCAACTTCAGGAAACTATCATTTCCAAGTGGTGGATATCATTTCCAAGCCAGTTGATGTTCACTGTTGATTTTGCTCAACTGTAGCAGTGAGATTAATTTCAGAAAATTGATCCAGGAAATAAACACTACTACAACCATTTTAAGACTCAAACAATCACATTTCCTGATGATATCTACTCCCGTATATCAATTTCAATCTTATCAACGCAGAAACAATATACTGAAAATTAATCAACAACTTTTTATATAATACATTCCTTAAAGTGAAGCAAAAAGTTTCCTGATTTTAGTCTCTTTGTCTGAAAAAAACAAGCATTTTTTAAGACTCACATTGAGCTCTGGGAACTTGTGATTGCCATTTATTACTATCTCTTCACCTTTACAGTATATACTGTAAATATAACAGTTAAATTGATAATAAAAATGGTTATCAACTTAAATATATCAATATGTTGCACAGCTCATGTCTGCATAATATTTGTCCAACCTGCCAAGAGCAATGTCTTTTGAACAATCTTTTTTATGGCTTGAAAACATTGAATGATTAATTTTTTAATGATTTAAAGAGGTTATCAGTTCAAATATGAGCTATCAGCAACTTGAATGCAAAATATTGGAGTCTGTCTTCACTTCATAATAATAAAGACAGTGAGAGAAGCCGAGTGTTTCACCTGGATTCAGTCACATTGCGACCGTAGCCGGTGCAGTTGATCTCCAGTATGTATCCGTTACAGCTGACCGGTTTACACACGTCCAAGAAGTTTGGACGAGGACGACCTATAGTGAACTTGGCCAGGTCGGTCAGTGATGTGCTGACGGCTCCTCCAAAAAGGAAGGTGCCCACAACCTTGTAAAGAGCTGACAGGTACTGGTTGAACTGGGAGTTGGAGTGCAGACGCTTTGTGTGCACAAGGTAGGCCTCTCCTGTGGTGATCTGTAGAGCGTATAGAAGAGACGGTTTTCAGGTAATATGGTAAAAAATTACTTTTGGTAACGATCTGTGCTGAAATACAGCTCAGACCAGACAAGATGTTGGGACTAACAATGACGATGGAGCAGGTGAGGGTGACGGCAGCCATGGATCCATGGGAGATGGTGTCTCTCCTGTAGGGATAGCTGATACTCTTATCATCGCAGTAGATTCCTCTTTGGTACGGACTATACATCAGCGTCAGGATGGCTGAGGGCAGGGCCGCTGGAGGAAGAACAGAGGATTGTATTACGAGGACAAAATCCATTCTACTGCCAAATAAAAAAATACATTTTAAAATAAGAAATTAAAATAATACAATGAGCAAATCAAACCTTCCTTAAGTAAATCATGAACTACAAATCAATCAGAGAGTATGTACTGTACCTCCACTACAGTACATGCTTTATTTTAATCTGTTTCTGGATGTAGATCTCCACCAAATACTGTTAGTTACAGACAATCATGGGATACACGTGCCAGAGATTTTACATAGTAGAAATGTATTAAAATGCCCTGTTTCATAGTGTTTTTTTTGTTGTTGTCAGAAATCCATAAAAAGATTCCTAGATCTCTGCACCAAAAATGAATCACTGTTTCCACCAAATCTGAAATTTGTTAGGTTATTGACATACCCTGCTGAGTAAAAGACAAAGCACGACCACAAAATATCTCAATAAAGCACTGTGGCTTACACTGAAAGAATAAAATAATGCAATAAATATGTATATCTGCAGCAACAGCATTAGTACTATAGGCACTATAGTATGCCATCAAAATGTTAAAAAGTATATTTATACATAAAATGTTGTAAAAAAAAAAACTGTCATAGTATAGTATGTCATAAAAATGCACAATAAATGTAATAGTATAGTATGTCATGAAAAACGTCATCGCATAGCTTTGTGTGATCCCTGAACGTGACATGAGATGCATGCATTATATTTTAATCATCTGCTGTCTATTTCAATACTTTCACTTTCAGTAGCTCACATTTAATACTCTACTGTGTCAAACAAACACGAGTGTCACAGGAATTACTGTATGTCCCGGCATCAATGCTGGCGTTGTTAGCTAAAGTTAGGGATTTCGGTGGACAACTCGGGAGTTCAATGTGTGCATTTCTCAATCTTATTCTGGCTCCCTAAATTGGCACTCAGTCATCTAAACTTTGAGAACCCTCGATCGAGGAGTTTTGTTTCAAAATGCTTTTAATCGGTCAGTCAAGAGGGTTGTGTCGCAGAAGGCGTAGATTGAAAACGGTCTCCCCTCCCCCCCTCAATGTTAAATAGGTGATTTAAAGTAAAGTTCTTCAGAGTTGAGCTACTGTAACTGCTATATGTGAACACAGGGATTGAAACAGTGATGCCTGTCATCTTTGAGAGCCACACTGCATTAAGTTAAGAGCTGCAGGTCCATCCTGAGAGCAACTTTGACCTCTTCAGCTGTGCGTTTACAAGAGAATCGCAACACAATGAGTTGTAGCTCAGGAAACAGCTAAGAACACACTGATGGACTAATCTTTCAGCTTCGGGCAGAAGGCCCGACTCTGCCAAGTAAATTAATTTGTCATCGGTATAGAGCTCAGTGGCAACAACTTCACCCCTACGAGCCGCGGTCAGTCAACGGAGTGTCACCGTGGAAACATGCGGGACGAGACAGCCATGACCTTTTGACATCGGGGCACCGTTTACACAATGAAGGGCATGGGAGCTGAGGATTGAGCTAGGACACACACTCACATGCGTACAAAGATACGTGCACCACATACCCTGACAGATACAAAGGGGTCTTTAACCTACAGTTGTATTTATAAATCTGTAACGACAAATTGTTTGTGTGTCTTTGTTAAATTTTGCAGTTCCTCTTCAAGTGCAAACAAAAGACTCAGAGTTAAGAGTTGCACAGCAGCAGAAGCACATAAACCTGCCTCTTAAATCTGAGCGGGGACAATGGTCCAATCTACACAACTGATGTCAGGAGCCTTCCAGACTACAACTCTTAAATACTTTTCCTGTTTTTTAAGATCTCGTCACTGAACTCCTGAAGCTCATGAGAGCGAGGAATGTTTGTTTTTGCAACTGTACTGTATATTTACTGGGCAATGCCAGAAGAGGGGTTCTCCACTAACATACTGCATCCTTCCTCCAGACTGTGTAACAGACCAAATGAAACCCCATAAAGACACAAACACAGAAAGGAAAATGTGTGCAAAGGCGGATGTCTACTGGTCAAGAGTGTGAATTACGTCTTGGGTCATAGACACTGTGGCAGCCTGTCAGGTGTGAACATCCACAGCCGATGTTTTCTCTTCTCTGCTTCCTACTACAGACAAGAGTCTGAGGCTGCATAAACACTAATATGTTTTTGATTGACTTTTGCTACATTTACATGTAAATTTATGCGTTTTAAATGTTTGAAAACGCTGCCGACGCCGTTTTAGGTTGAAAACTCCAGGGTTGCGTTTTAGTCTGTGCGGGCAGAAACAGAGACCTTTAAAAACCATGACGCAGATATCCACATTCGCTTCTTGATCGAGTCCCATCAGTCACAACATGTCCTTCCCTGATTCGTCACGTCCCTATCACATGACACTTTTCGTGAAGAAAATAAATGACATCAGCCGTGATTACCGGTCGCGTCTAGAAGGTAACCCACAAGTTGCAAAAAGGTCAATGCCTAACCTCAACCTCGCAAGAGTTTTCCAACTTGTGAGTCACCTTCTAGATATGACCGTGATTGCCGTGCAGGTACCAGTGGTTAATTCAACATAGATAACAAATTATGGGCATTGCAGCACTACTAAACAATGAGCTGAAACTCACTATAAAACAACACCTGCACACTCAAATGCAGTCCAATTCAAAACCCTTACATCATAGGCCGTATTTAATGGTGCACTGAAATGCATTAGATTATACAGTTGTCCATGTTATTGTGTGCAATCTGGCATGTATGTTGCTTTATTTTTCCTATTGACTGTCTCTTTAAGCAGCTATCAGTCTGCCCCACCCACTAGTTTATGTCACTGCACATTGCCTGAGGAACACAGTCAGGCCACAATGCCGAATGTAATATCGGTTCCATTTTCTGAAGTGCAACTAATGATCTTTGTCGACAAGCAGTTTCCTCATTGAAGATAATGTATTTTCATGAGAGGAAGCCATCCCCCACTTTGCTCTTCACATCTCAGAGTTCATTATTCCAGCAGGTCAAGCATGCTCTCAGCTTCTCTTTGAAGTGAGGTCCAACCATTGTTTATTCTGCAGGGTGCCAGGATAACATTTAGATAAGAGGCTGCTGCTTGTTTGACACAAGTCTCTGGTGGCTACACACTGCCAGGCGGAGATGTGAGTGGACAGAGTTGGGCGACAGCCTACAAAACACACACACACACACGGTAACCACTGCTAAGCTCATTTAACAACAGAATCAGTGAGGAAGTCGATTCCCCTTCGTATTAAACATGCACCAACAGTCTCTGGGAGCCGAGCCCATGGAGAGTTCCTATTATCTGTGTGGGACGGACTGTTTTTATCTTCTCTATTATTCCAGAAGGCCTGGTATGTTGTTATAGGCCTGTGCTGGTGGGGCGGCCTCCCCTCCCAGGGGCTGGGTCCAGCTGAGGGGGGCCGAGGTTCATTCCCCAAATTGACTAAAAAAAAAAGACTGCAGTGTTTCCTTTACTACCAGGAGAAAAGTACTTCATTTTTATATAGTGCAATACCCAGAATGTCACTGCCTTTTCTTGATAAGGTTAAGGTTAGGCATCGACCTCGAATGGTTAAGGTCAGGATAGGTCGTCGGGCAGTGAGTCTCAAAACAGTATTTAGAAGTTTTTGCACATTTTCGCAATTTGCGGGTTACCTTCTAGACACGATCACATAAGATCCACATTGATCCTTCCTTGAAAGTAAATAAGTATATCCCAAAATGTTGATCCATTTTCTTTAAAAGGGACTGTTTGTAACTTCTTACACGTATAAATCTATCCGGGTCGGTGTCCCATGTACGCTCGCGTGTGGCTATGCTGTTCAGACAAGACTCCAACACAAACTACACGGAAGCACCAAAACCGCAAAGTTATATCTAGTGAAGCCCGTCTGTTAAACAGTGTTGGCCGCGGTCGGAGGACGCGGGGAAGACCATAGCTTTGGTCTCCAGGGATGGAGTCTCTGCTCCTCTGCCTGCTTGCCTTCACTCACACACCGCTCATTCTCACTATTTCACTCCACTCTCATGTGCATGCGCGCACACTACACACTGCAGAAGAGTTACCAGCTCTGAGAATATCTAGTGAATGTTCAGTGGACGTTTGTGCAGAAATAAATTCTGCAGCTCCTCCAGACCAACAGAGGTTTTCCATGTCTTGTGAAGTGACGGGGCTCCGCAGCGAGTAACGTTATCGTCTCCGACCAAAACTCCGGTGCCTCCCCGGTTCCCTCCGGCCGCGGTTGGGAGGCTGAAGCAGGAGAAGCCAACACTAGGATCAGCATTGATTCATGGAGAGACCTTCGTCTGGTCAGCTAACATTACTGCCAAGCAGGTGAAATATAGAGTGATATTGTGGTTTTAGCTGACGTGTGTCGCCTCACTGTTTTGAGCGATGCTCGTTCATGTTTATATAGAGCGAGCACAAACGCGAGCCCGACGCTGACTTTCGTTGACTTAACGGCCACAGGTGTCGCTGTTAACAAGCATTTCAGATTCTTACAAACAGTCCCTTTAAGTACAGTTTAGAGGTATTTAGTTTAGGGTGACAGTTACCTGTTGCTTTGCAAGTTGGTGATTTTACTTTAAACAGGACATTTAAAAAGTAAAAGTCTTAGTGACATTTGACATTACAATGTTTTAGATTCTTTTGAGAATATTCTCAACCTGTGCAACTTTCCTTTTCTTCTTTCTTATTACCTGCTTCCTTCTTCAGATCCATCCTTTCTTTAACTTGTCTAAAAATTGGAGAAAACTGGAGGTTACCTGAAAGTGAAACTAAACTCTAAACCTTCTGCACCATTTGTATTTTCACTTCTCAGTACATTTTTCTCCTTGATACCCGTTTCAACAAGACTTTCACCGGAGGACATTAGCTTGAAAAGGAGTATTTTTAGTCTGTGGTATTATTACTGTATTCAGCAATGCATTTGAGTACTGGAAAATCAAGTTCTTTGGTGGACTGTAACAGTTTGTTTCATCCTACTCTGACATTTTACATGTAGCTGTTGAGTTTCTTTTCCTACATGGACTTTTACAGCCGCAAACAATGTAGAAATGACTTCCAACCTCTCTTTCAAAAGAGGCACACAGACACACAAAGTTTCTGCTGAGTTTTTGTCTTCAGTAATAAAACAACGTCCACAGGAGAGATAAAAAAGGAAGAAGGGAAAGTATTGTCTTACGCTTTCACAATCTCCTCTGGCAAGAGCGCAACTCCGATTCCACTTTGAGAAAATAAACATGATGGAATTTGGGATCAGACACAAGTACAACTTCCCCTTTACCTCTGACCCAGCGGGAAGTGGAAAGTGTTCCTGTTATTCAGCCCTTAAGATGAGTCCACATCTGAATAACAGACATTGATAGGGAACAGAAACAGGTAACCGTGTTTCTAGGTGAGCATTTGTTTGAGGTCAAATCTCAACCGACGACTGTGAGATTTGTGCCTCTGCAATTTGTTAGCTAACGGGGATTTGCAACTATAGTATTCCACATCACACTGAGGTGCTCAGAAAAACAATATTTAACTCCTTCTTTTGTTTATTTTGGTTTTATCTTTGGTGCTCATTGCTGTGGGATTGCAGTGTTTTCCCCAGTGTCAGTTCTGTCTATAATGGCCATCATTGTTCTTGATTTTTTTTTTGTGGGAAGGGAGTTGGGGGGGGTTAATCTTCGACTAAATCCAGGAAAACTTTTGTTGAAAAGAAAGTGCATCATTTCCTGTGAGGCTGGGGATTTTTCCTGGGAAAGTCCTACATGACACTGGATGGAAAAAAAGCATTTTCTTGGTAAATTGCTGTTTTGGAGGTTGAGCGTCACTACTTTAAGGCCTTCAGACCTGAATTTCGTCCACCCATCGAAGAGTAGAAATTGAAAAAGTGAAAAGGTTTTCTTACTTTCTGTTTTGCCACACTGTACTATATTAACCTGGCAACTTATAGAGTGCTCCAGGGCGTTTATGATACTTACACGTTTTGTATGATAATCTTCACAAATGATTTATTTTTATGATTATCAAAGTATGAATGCAATTGCCAGAAGTAAAAAGCTAACGTTAGGCTATAAACGAACTACACCACGGTCGCATGAGTATAAACAACGAGGCTGTAAAGGAGGACGAGTCTGCGTGATGACGTTTAGTCGTCTCATTTAGCCACTTGTTAGCAACCGCCTTTTTTAAGACACATAAAGGCTTCAAAATGCACAAGTGGGATATTTACTGACGTATTTTATGTCATAGAACAAAACCTCTTAAACTTGTGTTAACCACAGACCTTATTTCAGACATCTAACTAAAAACCCATTCAAAAAAACACACTGACTTCGAGACAAGGGAACCGGAAGTGCTTAAATGCTAACTCATTTCCAGGTTTTAGGACTCACTCCAGCAGCACTCTAGACTCAAATGTCTTTGCCAAGAAGGATGTTATTTGTTTGATTCATTTATGGTAATTTTAGTTATCAGTAAATCTAATGTGTCACAGATTTGGGTGAAACGGCGTGGCTCCAGATCCTGTCATTCTTTAACAGGTTTCTCAACATTGTGAGTCATTTTCCAAAATTTCCTGTTTCTTATGAAAGGTTGTGTCTAGAAGGTAACAAGGAAATTGCGAAACTCACAAGGTGATTAATGTCAGGCATTGACCTTGAATAGTTAAGGTTATGATAAGTCATCGGGCAGAGAGTCGAGGGCGAGAGTTGTTGCAAGTTTTCACAATTTGAGGGTTACCTTCTAGACACAAACCTTATTAAAGTACTGCGCTTGAATGAGAGAGAATCTGGCACACGTGACCCATGATTATCTTTCACTTTGTGATTAAAGCAGGTTGTACATTTCTAAACACTTTCTACTATTAACGTACATTTAAAGGATTGTGCGGTTGTCCTCGGTGGAGGTACACTTTCTAGTTTGCATTATGTTCAAGCAGTCTATAATTCAAACACTCAATCCTGCAGAAGCTCATATCTCACTGAAGTGCGCAAAGCAACCGTGTAAAATTAACTTTGACCTTTAAAGAAAACAGAAATAATCCTTCCTCTCTCACATGAAACCACCGAAATACTGAAAAGACCTTCTGAAACCAAGCAGTCAAATTTAACCCCACTACGCTGTGTTTTACAAGAAGCTAGCCCACAATAATACACGCACACACGCACACTTTCTCTTCAGCATCTCTCCTTCATTTTCACACAGGAACGTCAGAGCAGAACACACACACACACTTCCCACTTGGCTTTGACACATATTTGGCAGAAGCAGATACTGTGTGTGTGTGTGTGTGTGTCTGTGTGCACGTGTGTCAATAAAACAGTTGGGGGAGCATCTCAAACATGTCAGCAAAATGTTAAAATGGCACATAAATAACGTTCAGCAGAGACAAATAACAACAGCTGTTGTCAGCCACTCGCTGTGTCGCCTCTGCAACTCTGTTACAAAACAGTTCAGATAAATACTGAAGCTTGTAACGACTTGTACGAGCGAGGCTGTATTCAGAACTACACAAGCAACACTTTCTCTTCCTTTTTTCTCACTGACGATTCTCACGTTAACAAAAGTTAATTTAGTGTCATCAGCGACCATTGCCAAGTCATTGTACACATCTAGAGCTGAAAAGACTAGTCGATTAATCCCGACAGATCTGCAACATTTTTCATAACCGATTAATTGTTTTTAAGTCTTTTTTACAAAAAATAAAAAACAACATACAGTATGCTTTCTGTCTCCAGCTGTTTTTTAGTCTTTGATGATAGTAAACTGAATATTTTGGGTTTCTGAACTGTTGGTTTGACAAAACAAGACATTTTAAGACGTCACTTTGGACTCTGGGAACTTATAAATGGGCATTTTTGCACGCAGAAAGTAGAAAATAAAGTATTTTCTATTCTAGTTTGCTGGCAATTTGTAGATGCAGCCCCTATATATACTGTGCAACAAAATTGATTAATCATGCACCACCTTCCATGGCAGGTTTATCCGCCATCCCACAGTAGGTTTATATACAAATTCACACTAATAACACAACTGGATTTTGAAACAACTCTCTTTGAAACTATTTTTTGCCCCTTTTATTTACACTGGTTCACCTTAACAGACACTTTTGAACCATCTCACCCCACTTTGTCCAGCACCAACATCCTGTTTTAACCAGCAATACATCAAATTTAAAAAAAACAAAAAAACTGGTTGCTTTCAAAACACTTATTATGTTATTGTCAAAGTTGTTTTATAATCTAGAAAATAAAATGGTAAAAATGTATATTAGTTATAAAAAAAAAGACATAACTTCTAATTCTAAATTAGATAATTAATGCTAAGAAGCTTTAAAGTGGGGACAGTCCATAATCCACGTGTTATATTGCAGATTTTATTACTGATATTTATCCTGAATACTACAGTTAGCTCTGAGTCGTGTATTTCCATATGTGGAAGTGAGTCGTCCAAGCTCACAGAATAGCTACTGACCCGTCTGAAATCATCTGACTGACATGTGCATTTTTAGAATGACTGGTATTTGATTTGAAGTTTTAGGAGGTCGTTGACCTGAACCGTCCATATTTCTGACTACAGCGAACTGGAGTTTGGCTCCACAGACATCAAACCTGGGACAAAATGTATCGTGTGAATACATCATATGGAGTAAAATTGGTGGATATCAAAAAGTAGACAGTAAATCTAACTTGTCCGATTTTGTAACTTCATGTGAAAATTATTGGCATCATTATATTAGACTCTGGAGCAGACTAAAGTACCTGAACCGAAACAAAAAGGAGTTACCAGAGTCATAAATAGTTGTAAACAGTGATGGTGAAACTGTGATCTCAGTTAGCTCAAGTGCAGCAGCAGCTGGGCTCCGTCTTGCTGACAGGCAGCCGGAAAGACGACAGCTCTTCAGTGTCTCATAATGTACAAACTCCATTAAAACTGAGAGGAAACAGCATTAAAACACGGTGTCCAAGTTCAGACAGTTCCTTCAGATGGATTTGTTCAGCTTTGTTGGAACAGACTCTAAAAAAAAAAAAACTGTTTTACATTTTGGAAAATACGTTCATTAGCTTTTTTGCCATTATCTTTGTTAGCTAATATAAAGCTAGCTAGCTGAAGTCAGAAAAAGGTTAGCTTTGCACAAAGACCTGAAACCACAGACTGTATATAAAGATGAACGACATGACAGCTCCCCAAAAGTGAAGCCAAAACATCTGGATCGCCCCCTGGTGGCTGGCTGCAGTATAGGTCATAAATCTTGCCTCCTCCATGTTAGTGGACGGGACATGGGCCAAACTAAAATGTCAAAGTACACGTAAAATACATTTTTCTCAAAGATATTGTATTTTTTATCACGTTGGTGTATGTTTAAGTGTTCATTTTTCTGATAAGTTTGATTTTAATTAGTTATTTGATGCTATAAAAAGGGGGTGAGACGACATGATTGGCAGCTGTGAGTCTCTCTTGCTGACAAGCTGTAGCCGTGCCTGGCTCGTGATTGGTTCTGGCGGGTGACTTCAATACCACCACTTCACCACCCGATCACTCGTAACCCTTGTATCATCTACAAAATGTTGTTCCACTTTGGTTTTTATAAGAATCAAAAGAAATATAGTCTAACTTCATTAGTGAGCTCTATCATCTTTGCTGATAGGCGTATTTTGTAACCTTCAGACAGAGCCTGGTTAGCTGTTTCCAGTCTTTATGCTAAGCTAAGCTTATTGGCTGCATTGGCTCACATTTATCATACAGACATGAGTATATCAATATTCTCATTTTACTCTTGCCAGAGAAAGCAAATAAGCATATTTCTATAGCTGCAACGATTAATCTATTAAGTTAGTTGTCAACTATTGATTAGGCCTAATCGGTTTGAGTATTTCTTTAGGGAAGAGAAGTAAAAATTCTCCAATTCCAGCTCCTTAAATGTGAATATTTTCTGGTTTCAAAACAAGACATTTGAGGCAACATATTGGGCTTCGGGAAACACTGATCAACATTTTTCACCATTTTCTGACATTTTATAGACCAAACAACTAATCGATTAAATCAGGAAAATAATTGACAGATTAACCGGCAATGAAAATAATCGTTAGTTGCAGTCCTACGTATTTCCCCAAATTTCAAACTATTCCTTTAAAACAGGAAACATTAAATGACAAGATCAGTATCACCAAAACCTGATTATTATTGCCTTTGAAAGTGTGAGAAATATAGGCCACATAACCTGGACAGACATCTAGGACACAAAAGATACCGGAGAAAAAGCGAAACAAAAGATGAACGGAGCGGTCTGTTCTCATGAAAGTACTTTCTTTTTTTTTCATTCTTGATAATGCGACTGTGAAATATAACTGTGGCCTAAATTTCTTAACTGACAGTGTAACAACAGACGGTCTGTTCTGGGTGGCACCCCGGTGTCAAAGTGAGACCTGGATGTGCACTAGTGTGTGTGTGTGTGTGTACACTTGCAAGTTGTGTTGTATCTACTGTGTGCAGTGATAACAAATGGCAGGATGAAGGTTTGACTGCAGAGGGGAAGAGGGAGAAATATAACACAGTTACAATCTGGACACTCAGCACATTCCTGCAATATATCACACACATCTTTTTTTAAACGGGAGGGGATCAAACCTGATAACAGTTTACCCTCCACACTCTCGAGATGAAAACAGACAAAACGCAACAAGGGAGTAAAATAATAAAGATGCAATGATTAAAAGGAGGGAATTTAAAAAAATGATGGATAAAGTGTTAAAGTTTGTAGTGAGATAAGCCCGTTATCATAAACCTGGTTATGAAAACACACGCAGGCAAAGCAGTAACATCTTGTGATGAAAATCACACTGGAGCTGGGAAGTTAATCCATACAATATCAGTATTGTGATATAAGATTAATTATGGAGAATTATGTTTTTAAAAAGTATTTTCCTGGTCTGTTAAATATTAAGATGGTTTCAGCTTCTCAAATGTTGATTTGTCTCGTCTTAAAAGTCATAGCAAATAGAATATCTTTGGACTTTTGATTGTTGATTGGGCAGAAAAAAGCAATATGACAACTTCACTTTGGACTTTTGATGGCGATTTTCCACAATTTTCTGACGCTTCGTTGCAGCCATACTTACAGTATTTGTGTGCTCCAGCTATATAACAAACAAACTTTGACTCATTCTACTTGTTTGGTCTCAGGCTGCAACTAATAACTAGTTTTAATATTATTGATTAATCTGCAGATTAGTGTCCATCACGGTTTCCTACAGCCCAGGGGGATGTAAACAAAGGTGCTGTTTTATCCAACAAAACAGTCGCAAACTCAAAGATATTCAATTTACTATAATGCAAGACAAGGAAAAGCAGAAAATTCTAACATTTGAGAAGCTGTAATCATCAAATATTCAAAATGTTTGTATGAAAATTGACTTAATTTTCTTGCGACCGACTACTTGTTGCAGCTCTAATTTGGTCATCACATTAATACAAAGTGTTTCCTTAAGCACAGATCCCTTATACATTATATGGTTATATGTACTCATATTGAGGTATATCTCCTTTAAACTATTACAATATTTGAGTTTATTAGTACTGATTTTCATCTGGTAGTTTTAAGAGCTGCAAGGATTAAATCGATTAGTTGTCAACTATTAAATTAACCGTTTAAATTCTCTGATTCCAGCTTCTTAAATGTGAATAATTTCTGGTTTCTTCACTCCTCTATGGCAGTAAACTAAATATATTTGAGTTGTGGACAAAACAGGACTTTTGAGGACGTCATCTTGGGCTTTGGGAAACACTGATCGTCATATTTCACCATTTTCTGAAATGTTTTAGAACAAATAACTGATCATTTAATCGAGAAAATTAAATCAACAGATTAATCGACACTGAAAATAATCGTTAGTTGAAGCCTCAGTAGTTTAAAGTTTCTCAATTGAATTTACAGGACACATACAATTTGATGATACAAATAAATTCTGATCTTACCAACCACCTCTAAGAGACTCAAACAAAATGAGTCACAAATCATACACTTTCCCTTTTCACAGGCTGTAAACTAACTTACCCCCTATGACTGACTGACTGACTGACTGACTGACTGACGCACACACTTTCACATCCCTGATACACCTCGATTGTGAGGTGATAAAAACATGAACTTGAAGCTTAGTCAGCCAAAGAAATTGTCGACTGCGAAATCTTTATCTGATGAGTCATCACATCTGATTTCCAAGGGCTGCCTGCTTTTAGTCAATTAATCAACTAATCTATCATTTTAGTCTCGGTCAACTACTGTATACGTTTTCTTTATTTGATTAGTTTATGCTTTTTTCATTCTGAAAAACTTATGAGCACATCTCTGGTAAACACAAGATTTAAAGTGGTGCTTTTGTGTGATTGTGGAGAAACTCAGTTTTACAGATCTCTCGATTAAATTAACTAATCGATTAGTCGACAAATCCTATGATTGTCTAAATGTCCAAGACATCTTCACCTCACCTTTATGCCAGCTTTAGCCACAGCAAGGCAGATGGATTTATTTTATTACATCCCTAAAGCTTAAAACACTTTTCCCCTTCAAAATGGACACCCAGGGCATTGACAGTGGTCTCATCATTAGCTGTGCACAGACATGAACACACACTTTGAGTGTGGAGGGTTGAACAGCAGAACGGTCATTATCATTCCTCCCTGTCAGTCAGCAGATGGATCGTCAAATGTTGTAACCTTTGACGTTTCTTCTTGCTGCCCTTCACAGAGATTCCATTTCAGGAAAGTTCTAGTTCAACCTCATATATTTCACCTCCTTAAGAAACATCTAAAGAAAATAAACTCGGTGGGAAAGTGAACATCTCTGATGCCCTCCCTTCTTTCATCATCTCAACTACAACCTCACGGTGTCAGAGATGTGAGCAGATGTGACAACAAACAGCTGGAAGATGTCACTTCTGTTAATGGTCTTTGGAGTCCAGAAGCAAGTTGCAACAAGTCATTTTGTTCCCTGTACAGTAGTCACACATATACACCAAATACCCCTCTCTCAACACACACACACACACACACTTGGTCTCCTGTTTCCAAAACAGGATTTTAACTGTCACAAAGAGAGAGATTCATTGACAATGATCTTTGCTCTTCCCTCCTAGCACTACATTTAAAAAAGGACAGGGGCCACAGGGTGCAGCAGGAAGAAAAAAATGCAGAAATGCATTCACAGAACTTGGAAATTATTCATCAACGAGACAACTGGAGATGCACATATAGCCCCAAAAATTGCACTTTGTGGCACACAACAAACACGAAGTATGGGGCAGTCAAATTCACATTGTGAGTGCATCATCCCCTCATCACTACCTCAGATAGTGAGGTAAAGATAGGAGGAGGATATAGGAGACCAACAGCAGCATTCTTACTCACTGTTGGGAAAGACTCAGTTTGGCCTGTTTGAACAAGATAGAGCAACCTGGATAGAGACTAATGGTGTTTATACTGCAGCGTGTGCAATCACTGCCAAGTCATGGGTCTACTTTTGCAACAGAATAGTGTGCAAGTTTTTTGTCAATAACTTTTCATTCTAGTGCAGAAAACCATGAATCACTTAGGTGTCTTGAATGAGGATCTACTTTTTCCCAACAGAATATTGTGCAAGTTTTTAAACAATAAGTCATTAACTTTTTATTCTAGTGCAGAAAACCATGAATCACTTAGGTGTCTTGATTGAGGATCTACTTTTTCCCAACAGAATATTGTGCAAGTTTTTAAAACAAGAGTCAATAACTTTTTATTCTAGTGCAGAATCAACAAGTGGATTATCTGGGATAGATCTATAAATTAAACCCACAACTTTACGCACACCAGGTGAGCTGTACACAGCCTGAAACTAATCACATTTTCAGCCATGTTGTCAGGAAGGAGGAGTGGAGAAACACTCACCAACGAAGACACAAAGAATATCCACCACGATCAGAATCAGCTTCTTGCTTTGCTCTGTCATGTTTCCTCACTTTCATAAAGAAATCGCGTCTAAAAAAAGAAAGAGCAGAGATGTAATCTAAGAAAACGCCTGGAGTTACTATGGAAAGGAAAAATAAATACTACGAGGACAAGTCGACCTGCTCGTTCTTCCGGCTCCACTCCTCTGTGTACCTGTCCGCCTGCCTGTCTGTCTGTCTGTCTGCAGGCTGCGCGCTCTCAGGTGCGTGGAGCTGCGTCCTGTCTGTCTGTCTGTCCAGCCTTTTTACGCACAGAGGAGGAGGAGGCGCGTCTTTCCACATTAACAGCAAACTAAACTCACTAATTTGACTGATCCAGAAATCTTTCCTGTGGAAAAATACTATGAAAAAAAAATCCCCACTTTCTCTCTGTACTTTCTCTTTCTCTGCCTCGCCCTCTGGAGCAAATCCAAGCAGTGAAAGTAACAATTCACCTCTCTACCACGTGGTTATCTACTAGGGTAAAGGCATGACACCCATCTCAGATACCTCATATGGTATGATAGTATTTTAAAGGTCTCGCTAACATTGTCAGATTTATTTGGAATTTTCCAAATTGGCAACTGATGAACTGATGGCCCTTTTCAGATAAAAAGCTATATCACTTATTCATGTCCTTATTATGGAAACCTTTTTCTGAAAGAAAGAAAGAAAGAAAGTAAGTAAGTAAATAAGTAAGAAAATAAGTAAATAAGTAAGTAAGAAAGAAAGAAAGAAAGAAAGAAAGTAAGAAAGAAAATAAGTAAATAAGTAAGTAAATAAGTAAGAAAGAAAGTAAATAAGTAAATAAGAAAGAAAGAAAGAAAGAAAGAAAGAAAGTAAATAAGTAAATAAGTAAGTAAATAAGTAAGAAAGAAAGAAAGAAAGAAAGAAAGTAAATAAGTAAATAAGTAAGTAAATAAGTAAGAAAGAAAGAAAGAAAGAAAGAAAGTAAATAAGTAAATAAGTAAGTAAATAAGTAAGAAAGAAAGAAAGAAAGAAAGAAAGTAAATAAGTAAATAAGTAAGTAAGTAAGTAAGAAAGAAAGAAAGAAAGTAAATAAGTAAATAAGTAAATAAGTAAGTAAGTAAGTAAGAAAGAAAGAAAGAAAGTAAATAAGTAAATAAGTAAGTAAATAAGTAAGAAAGAAAGAAAGAAAGAAAGAAAGTAAATAAGTAAATAAGTAAGTAAGAAAGAAAGAAAGAAAGTAAATAAGTAAATAAGTAAGTAAATAAGTAAGAAAGAAAGAAAGAAAGAAAGAAAGTTAATAAGTAAATAAGTAAGTAAATAAGTAAGAAAGAAAGAAAGAAAGAAAGAAAGTAAATAAGTAAATAAGTAAGTAAGTAAGTAAGAAAGAAAGAAAGAAAGTAAATAAGTAAGTAAATAAGTAAGTAAGTAAGTAAGAAAGAAAGAAAGAAAGAAAGTAAATAAGTAAATAAGTAAATAAGTAAGTAAGTAAGTAAGAAAGAAAGAAAGAAAGTAAATAAGTAAATAAGTAAGTAAATAAGTAAGAAAGAAAGAAAGAAAGAAAGAAAGTAAATAAGTAAATAAGTAAGTAAGAAAGAAAGAAAGAAAGTAAATAAGTAAATAAGTAAGTAAATAAGTAAGAAAGAAAGAAAGAAAGAAAGAAAGTAAGAAAGAAAGAAAGAAAGAAAGAAAGTAAATAAGTAAATAAGTAAGTAAATAAGTAAGAAAGAAAGAAAGAAAGAAAGAAAGTAAATAAGTAAATAAGTAAGTAAGTAAGTAAGAAAAAAAGAAAGAAAGTAAATAAGTAAATAAGTAAATAAGTAAGTAAATAAGTAAGAAAGAAAGAAAGAAAGAAAGAAAGTAAATAAGTAAATAAGTAAGTAAGAAAGAAAGAAAGAAAGTAAATAAGTAAATAAGTAAGTAAATAAGTAAGAAAGAAAGAAAGAAAGAAAGAAAGTAAGAAAGAAAGAAAGAAAGAAAGAAAGAAAGAAAGTAAGAAAGAAAGAAAGAAATTACATTTTAAAGGTGAAAACAATCAAGGTCTGTAAAAAATATTAAACCCAAATTTGACTTTTTGACCATCTCATGATTCTGACTTAGTATCTCACAGTTTTGTATTAGAAAGTCATAAAAACACAGAAAATGTCATTTCATAATGTTGTCTTACTATAATTAGGTTAGGAATTAGAACCAGAAGTATGTATTTTATTTTTATTTCTTTTAATCATTCCTAACTTTTCTTTTCTTTGCGGAAAAAAGCTTCCCTAAAAGCATAAAAAGGTGATAGCTCTATATCTAAAGAGGCGTGCTGTTCACGAGTTGAGGAAAAAGTTGATCCAAAATCAATACAGTGTGAATAGCCTTCAGAAATCCCAAATCAAGCGCTTTAATCTGACATAGTTTGTGCCACAGTGAGCTTTTACCAAGAAGTTTTGACTCCATATCTAATAATTTTGAATCACATTGTTTCTTTTCTTGGTAGAAATAGATTTTCATTCTTAAAAAGGACCTATTATGCTCATCTTCAGGTGCATACTTGTATTTTGTGTTTCTACTAGAACATATTTACATGCTTTAATGTTCAAAAAACGCTTTTGCATACCAGAAAATGTGTTACTTGGTGACATCACAACATTACGGAAAGGCGGGACTTCAATCAAAGTGTTTCAGGCAGTTCAGAAGCAGTGTTTCTGTGGGGGAGAGTAACTTCCTTTGGCGTGGACTTTGTAACTTTGCAGACCTTTTACATGCACAAAAACATAATAGGTCCTCTTTAGAGGCTTTTTTCCACAGAAGACGTTTTGACATGTCAGAGCAGGAAAAGTACAATAATAAAATGAATAGTGGCTGAAATCCATTTAGCTGCTTCAGTGTATTGTGCATGCTGGCTCACTGCAACGCTGTCATGGCTCACTGGGAAACTTGAGAGCGGGGCCGTTGTTAATGTTAGAAGTAACACCTGTGCTTTTCCTTCAAGTCAACATGTCTGCAGCTACAAACACACTGAATAAACTGTCTAGTCTAAAGGATAACAAAGTAATCTGCTCGACTGAAAACACAAGTTATGAATCCAAATGTTCACACACACAGCAAATGTTCTGTTTTAATATGGCTCATGCATTAACTGCAATTTGCAATGCTCAAGCATACCGTACAAATAATATAAACTGAAAAAAACGTCAAACACTTGCTACAAAGATGGCTCATTATAAGGTTGAATTCCAGTCTGCAGCGTTTTAGCTATAAAAGTGGTCTGAGTCTGAGGTATGTGAGTTTTCAAAGCAACATAAGTAAACTAACAAAACTCTGAAGAGGTCAAACTGCAGGTGCGTCACAGAAAAAATATGTAAATGTGGAGGGGAAGAGTCGAGACAAAATGCTACAACAAAGAGAAACAGCTGCCACCAGGAGAAGCTGACCAGCAGGGATGTATGATGGATGTAAAGCACACAGGAGGATGAAAGATGCTGTTACCTACATGGCACACAATCTAGTAAGTCTTTGTTTGCAGTGTTAAGTTCATTACTTCAAAAGTCCTCTTCTCATAAAATGTTTTGGTTTTTCACTCCCCAGACGACCCAAAAGTAAAGCTTATTATTCAAGTCATGGCTTAAACATCAACAACAGCTGTGTATAGCAACACAATGTCAAAAACACATTATAAAACCTTCACAGTGGATCAAACATGTACAAAAATAGCACAAATATTACAGTGTCTATAAACACTATTCATTCCCCCCACCCTTCATGTTTTGTTTTGTCAAATCCAAACAAAGTAAATGCAATAAAGAGTAATATTTCGATATTTTGAGAAATATGCTTATTGGCTTTCTTGCCTGAAGTTTCCCTTGTTTCCAGTCTTAATGCTAAGCTAAGTTAACCTTTTAAACTCTGCAATAGAAATGGTCCGCCAGAGCCTACATTGGTGTTTTTGCGTATTGTGATGTAATTTCTTGGCGTATAATCAAATGCTTCATATCCCTAAAATCTGTACAACCTAAGCTAAAAGGCTATAAAAGTCAATAAACCATAATAATTGACAAAAATATTGAAATTTTGTCATAAGTAAAAAAAAAAAAAAAAAATGCAAAATTGGTAATGTTTTTTCATAAAATGTTATTAAATAACACATATTGATCCAAAAGATTTATAAATGTAGAAACACGAGCAAAATATTTGTTAACACTCCATAAGTTATTTGAACGGTTATTTGAGATATGCTCAGAACAAGTGCAAAGGCGTTTTGATAGTTTTGTTACGTTGCACACTTAACGTAATGTAATGACATCATCACGAGCGTACAATGTAATGACGTGAAAAACGGAAATATTAGCTTTCTGCTGCAAAAAGAGTAAATGCTCTAGCTGTTAGGGTTTTTATTTTACATTGATTTAAACGGGGAAATCTGTTCCCACCGCGTGTTGTCAACGTGTATTGTTCCACACGTAATGTAATGAAATGACATCATCACGAGCGTACAACATGAGTACAAGGATGAATGCTCTAGCTATTAGGGTTTTTATTTTAGATCCATTTCACAACACAACACACTGCATAAAACACTACGTAAAGTAAAAAATATGAAAAGGTAATTCATTATGTGCGCCTCCATGTTGCTGTGATGACAGGTGTGTTTATGTCGGCGAACTAGGGCTAGATAAAGCTTGCCAGAGTTTCCGTTCCATTGTACTTTTCCGTGTCGTTTTTTTTTTCCCCGAGTTCCGAGTACAATAAATTCTTATTTTAAAGTAATTATACACTAAAGAAAACATATTTATTAATATTATATTCCATTTCTGCCAATAGATCCCCCGAATTGTTACACACTGTTCCTTTAAGAAATGTTTGGATACTCCGCATTAAAAAATGTAAGAGGAAAAACAAACCTCTTGATCAGACTGATTTAAAAATAATTATACATTTTGTGTCTGATAGACAATCCAATCTTTGTAAAGATAAAAAAAAAATAAAGTTTTAATAAAAAAATCAAAGGGTGTGCATATTTGTTTTTATCGAAACTGTAATAAAAGAAAAGTTTTATTTCCCTGGCATGAAACTAAACAGCCGCGGAGATGTAAGGATCACACTCCTCAGGACAGAGGGAGGAAACCACGTAAACAGAGTGAGAAAAAGGTGAAAACGCTGTACTAGTAAAAGTGTCTTCGGGGCGAGTGAAGGTGTCGGGCTGCAGCGAAGGTGCCAAGTTATAGAGGCTTTGTGAAAAAGGGTGTTGGGGTGACGTGACCTCAGCTGGGTGAGAAAGGAGGTAGGGGAAAGGAGAGAAGCTGCTGAAGTCAGCGATTGAGACAGGGCTCTGATGCTGGAAGTTTTTCAGTTCATCTGTTTGGGAATCAGATCTGATGGTGCTCCTGCCCTGCAGAGACCCAGACGGCTCACTGTCTCCACCTAGCTGGAGCTTAATGTCATTAACGCAGACAGAGCAGTGCTGCCAGTCATTGGATTGGAGGTCGGAGGACAATATGAAGGGTGAAGGAAGATTTTTGAGCGTCTGAGAGAAGAGGGCGCTGGAGTAGATGGAGGAGAGATCAGTGTAGGAGGTCGTCTTGGCTCTGGTTGAGCACTTCTTCTCAGATTTCCTGGTATTTTGAGATGTTTGGAGCCCTGAAACTGGGAGCGGCGAGAAGCAGTGAGAGAAATCTGCTTGGAGATTACTTTGATAGCTGAGGTCCTGATCCGGGTCGGAGTTCTGCAGCTCGCTTTGACCAAGCAAAAAAACTTCAGAGTATTTGATTTCAATCCTCTCAGCTATTCCAGGCCGCTTCATACTCTGAGGTGAAAAACAAAAAAAATCTAATTTTAAAATTTAGTTTGAGGATACTTTTTGAGTAACATGCAGTTTTCCACTTTCCCCCTCTTTAAACCTGCAATAACTGATTTTTTTTTTACCAAAAGTTGTGAACACAACATTGACATATCATCTCCTTTTAAAGGTAAACTTGTTAGCAAACAGTTGCGTATTTAGGCCTACACGTCCATCAGTCACAGAGAAACATTATTCATTCATTTGGCGTTGTGCTTCTGGTCGTGGGCAACTTCCGAGTCTGAAAAGTGAAGCCAATGCTGAAGTGTCTTAAACTTGCATTCTTTCTAACAGCCAGCAGGGGGCGACTCCTCTGGTTGCTAAAAGAAGTCTGATTGTATAGAAGTCTATGAGAAAATGACCCTACTTCTCACTTGATTTATTACCTCAGTAAACATTGTAAACATGAGTTGATGGTCTCAATCACTAGTTTCAAGTCTTCTTCAATACAGCATGATGTTCATTTAGTAAATTATGGTCCCATTTAGAGTCAAATAGACCATAAAGCAGGGGATGCTTTAGGGTGTGGCTACCTTGTGATTGACAGGTCGCTACCACGGCGTTGTCTGGTCTGGGAGTTTCCTAAAAATGCTAATAGCTCGCTCGACCATCGCTGCTCTCTCTCTAAGAGGTGTGGCCAACTTTGAATGCTTTGTGTTTACAAACAGCAAACAACAACGATTACATATCATACCTTTAATTATTGTGCTGTACTTCCTGTGGGGACTTATATAGGTCTTTCATTGGTGATACTTTTTTTTGATTTACCAGCTAGTCTTTACTTTTGTGAATCCAGTTTCCTTGTTCTAGTGTTATTAAATTTTTACTGTTGTTTATGGTATCTCATCTTTTTCTAATTTGTAATCACTACTGAATTTGTTGTTTTATCCAATAATGTTTTCACATTTTGTTGCTATGCAGTAAAAACTTCAATCCTGAAAAAAATTCTGAAAAATCCTGCTTTTGTTGCCATCTAGTGGTTGAGATTTTAACCTTGTTGATTGTGTATACATGATTGTGGTTGTAGCTATGACAAGTGTTATGGTCGGTGTTTATGTGATGGCGAATGTAAGGATTTAGGAGTCAGTTGATGGGAGAGAGGTCAGGGGTCAAAGGTTACCTCCAAAGTGATTTTTGGGGTCCAGTGGGCCAAGCTGCTATTGGAAGGATCAGGGATGTCTCGACACGGCAGCTTCTGTTTCACCCTACAAGGTTATTTATTATTATTTCATAAAATCATCAACTCATTTGAAAAAGTAGTTTTGTGCAAAGTCGGTAAAACAGTAAAAGTAGGACACTGACCTTTGTGTAGGTACAGTATATGTTTTTTTGTGTTGTTTAGTGTCATTGGTGCATCTTACATCCTACTCTGTGAGAGGCAGGTCATCAGCACCAGCGCCAGTGAAGTCAGAATGACAGGAAGGATGGCATACGTCACTATCGAGGTTTCCTCCGCGCCTTCAAACACATACACACAAAGTTAAGTTAAAGATATAGCAATATATGGTTGTGTGTGTGTGTGTGTGTGTCCAGTCTTCACCTATGTGCACATTAGCGATGGGCCCAGCTGCTCCAGCTCCAGCGTCAGTGTTTGCCTGCATGAAGATGTCGTAGTTACCAGGAGACAAACCGTCCAGAGAGTAATGGAGAGCGTGACCAGGCACAATCACTCCTGAATAAATAAGAAAAGGTACAACATGGACAAAATGTGATGAGGTAATAAAGAATATGGATAAAAACAAAGGAAAAAAATATAATAAAATAACTCAAATAAAATATTGCATTAAAATATCCATCTATTTTCCTTTTTTTTTTATTATTATTTTAACATTTTCACATTTTAATAATGTTTTATTTTTAAGTTTAATGTTGTGTTGTTGGCACAACTGACAGCCGTAGCCATCATGAAATAACTGCAGTTCCTGTCTTTTGTGCCAGAGAGCAGCAAAACGCGTTTTTAAATTCCAGTTGAAGTTATTTTCTATTTCATTTATTTTTAATTTTATTTTTCTATTTTCCATTTTTTTTTAAATTTTTTTTTATTATTTTAAATTTTTCATATTTATTTTTTATTTTAACATTTTAACATTTTCACATTTTTAATAAGGATTTATTTTTAAGTTTAATGTTGTGTTGTTGGCACAACTGACAGCCGTAACCATCATGAAATAACTGCAGTTCCTGTCTTTTGTGCCAGAGAGCAGCAAAACGCGTTTTTAAATTCCAGTTGAAATTATTTTTTATTTTATTTTTTTTTTCTATTTTCCATTTTTTTTTTTTTTTTTTCTATTTGAAATAAAAATTCCTCCGCTCATTGTTTTCCCCTCATGCCTGGCCCTAATACTTTTCGGTAAAATACGTGTATGTAACAGACAAATCAAAGGTGATATATCGTTAAAGTCATCTGCAAAGGGAAATGAAGAAAGCTACAGACTTATTCCCACATAACTACAATTTAAGTGTCAAGAAATAAGGATGAGTGTTTTCAATATTGAATATTGGATTTTGAAACAACTCCATTCAGTGAAATCAAACACTACTCTCATCCTACTCACTCAAAGACACTTTCACCAGGCCTGTTACAGTACAGTGTTTCCATTAACACACATCTGGATTCATATATGTGTAAAATTCAGGCCTGCTTTGCCTCAGCGTGCTTGAATGTGTGTGTGTATCACTCACCCCTGGCTGATTGGTTTGCTGTTGTGTAGAAGATTGTGTAGTTGCGGATGAAACCGTGAAGCAGCTCCACAGGTACAGGACTCCACCTGAGATCCACTCTGCCGCCGGAGATCTGCTGCACCTCCACTTTAGGACCAGCTGAGGGCGCTATATAGTAGCCAGGAGGGTGATCAACCACAGAACATGTTGTGAGAAGGAGGCTGGGCCTTGGAATTACTGCCAAATTACCCCAATATTTACCTCAAAATCTATCGAAAATGACTTTATTGTAAACTTTTTTAAATCATTATATGCTGAAATAGCATATAATCGTTAAAATAGAAGCAGCTTGAGAAGCAGCTTTGCGCTGCTCTTCATCGGAGGTGGAAAACTAATAGAAGACACTTCTGATCAGGCACAAATCTCACCATTCTGTGACTTATTGTCTACACAAATGTAACCTGGTGGCTGATGTCATGATTCAGGGAGTTGTTTAATAAATTTCAAATTATTTGCTAATTATTATCTATTTATCAGCAGACATGGAAATAAAGCATATCAATTAACTTTGTATTCTTTTCCTGGAAATGTAATTAAATAAATTACCAGCAATTGGGAAATAGCGGAATATAATTATTAAATAATGTTCATAATAAAGTAATCTGCGATACATTTTGAGGTAAATATTGGGGTAATTTGGCAGTAATTCCAAAGAAATTTCAAATAGGATACTTGCTAATTATTACCTAATTATCATGAAATTTGCAGACCAAATAAATACAGAATAGAAAAAAAATAAAATATTAACAAATGGGCTTATTAATTTTTAAAAATATGTACAATGTATCTGTTTAAAATGAAAGAGCTTGGCATGAATGTGCAAAGACATATTAGGGGGATGTGCAAAGGTTCACAGTATTAAAAATAAAAATAATATCCAAAGAGAAAATAAAAAACTAAAACTTGTTTCTATGGTGGCATTTCTTTTATTGTAAACATCTCGTTTTGAACTCTGATATTTATGAGCTGCTTTTGCAATAGTCCCTGTAAATATACAACACTTTATAATCAATTGAACACGTCTACCTTTTTCTAGACTATACATCTGATCCAAATATAATGTAACCTTGAAGTTGTTAACGTCTGTGACCCATTTTTCCTAGATTTATCTACATCTTAAGTGGAAATGAAGCTGTCATGGTCAGTTTGGCATAACACAATACACATACATATACATATACATATACATATATCACGTACCTCCTTGGCGTGTATAATTGTGAACTGTCCTGTTCTGCCCGGCCCCTCGTTCACCATACAGCGCTTTGACAGAAACAGCATAACGCTCCATCGGCTTTACTCCCTCTAAAACAAACAAAGATGAAAGTACTTATCAGTATTGGTATGTCTACTTGATGAATAAAAAAATAAAAATTCAGTTTCAGGGATAGTCGCTTCATCATTTCAGATTTAAAGGTGCCGAACAGGCCAAACAGGCTACGTAAAAGAAGCTTGAATTACAAGAGAGAGTACCACTTCATTCTCTGCTCAGGATGCCATTACTCCACTTTATCTTTACATAGCAAACAGTTGTTTGGCTGCAGAGGTTGTGCAATAGATTCATGATATGACGATCGGTCGTGCGATACGTTGCTTGCTCTTATCACTGGTTCTGTAATATGTGGTTGTGATGTGTACATGTTGCTTTGTTTATATGCTGTCTGTTTCTTTATTACTACTACCAAAGAGTATAGAAGCAAAGAGACGAAACTCCTGTGTTTTTTTTTTTTTACTACAACCGCTGATGCCATTTTGGACTGAAAACGCTTATTATACATAGAATATTTTATTGTTCAACACAAGCCATTTCGGTGTAATATGACAATAAAATAGAAACAATTTTGTTTTACTTTTGTACGGCACTTTTTAGGCGGACGTTTTACAGGCGTCCGGTAGTCGCCCTTCAGTCCAAAATGGCGGAAGCATAGCTTTGCTGCTGGGCGCTGATGTTACAATTGACTTTCCCTTCTTAGCAATATATGTTCTTTGCTATGGAGGCAGCTATATGATAAGACGACATATGTCATATGTGTGCAGCATTTGAGTCCAAGAAAATAATGTGTATCGTATCGTATCGTATCGTATCGTATCGTATCGTTTCGTATCGTATCGTATCGTATGCTACCATATTGATGCTCTGAATTTCAAATTTAGCACCTTTAAGGCAAATGAAACATAATATTTCACACATTGAGTTGTAGGTGTTGTTGGATTACCTGTGATGACCAGCGTTGTACAGGAACTATTCCGCTTTTCCCAGTGTAGGATGCTGCTGTTTTTCTCTCTGACAGCAAACCATTCCACGACAAAGCCGCTCGCTGACCAATCAACTGGAGCCGTCCAACGAACATCCAATCTACTGTCACCCAGTGGATTTACAGTGATTTGGCTCGGGGGTGGCGGCTCTGAGGGGAAAGAGTAGAACGTAAAACAGTAAAAACAAGTGCCTGATTTGAGAAGTTCAACAGTCTGATTTCAGTATTTTTTCTATTTAATGCAATAGAAGAAATGATTCATCGCTCCAGTCCAGACGAGGAGACTCCATGCAAAGGAGCACTAAAAAGCTACTTAAATGATGGCTAAATTTGTGTACGAGTAGAATTTGAGTCTTAGGTCATGATGCAGCAAAGCGTCCATGACCGCCCCTTGATGTCATGACCCATGGAGGAATTTCAGTGAGACCGTACCTGTCTCAGAAGCTCCGCTGAGCCATATTCGGGCTTCTGGCGAGGTCCCTGCAGAGGTGGAGGCCGTCAGAGCACAGGAGCATCGTCCAGCGGGCAGGAGCACGCTACAGGAAGTACTCGTATGGTGCAAACCTCTGCAGCTCATGTGGTCATTAAGGACCTTAGCGCTTTCTGTCTGACAAGTCACATTGAAGAAGAGAACCCTGCCAGGCAAGGGCTGAAAACCATGAGAGAAAGTAAAAGTGAGCTGCTGTGAGATGATGCCGGTTTAAATCAAGTTATATAAACAGTTTGTATGAAATTACTATTTGCTATCTCAGTTTGGTTTTAAACTTGAATCAGACTGTAACGTACAAAATTGGTAATTTCCGAGAGACATAAAAACAAATTAGGGACAGTCAGTGAGGAGATGATGATTAAAAACTAATCAGATCCAAAAGTTATTAAACTGTAAAATCTCAAAGTGATAAAAGGAGTCACACTCATGACGCAAATTCAACACATGATTCAACACACACACCTTCCAGAGCAGTGAGATGAGTCTCCAGCCATTCTTGTCTGTTTGTTTCACTCGCCTCCAGAAGGCTGGTGCTGCAGATGGAGCTAGTTGATGGAAGGAGGGGAAAAATATATTTTTAAATATTTGACGAAGATACAGCAGAACGTGTTAAGGGAATACAATGACAAGAGGGTGGTACGCATCATTTTAAACAGTTAAAACGATGAAAAAACCCCCACATATGCCTTCTGTAGCAGCGGGAATTAGAGTGAAAGTATGAGGTTCTTTAGGGTTCATATATCTCATTCTCTTTTACGTCACTAATTACTGATGTGTGACTATTTCCTCTAGCGCCACCAGCGAGTCCAATTTTTTCACTTTTCCAGTCATACTGGACGGATTGTAGACATTCCTGGTGTCCAGAAGATGAGTCCCACAAGCGTCACCATGAGGTTGACATTAGTAGTTCCAAGTGACATGTCTCTACAATTATTGGATGGATTGCCAAAAAATCTGGTACATACATTCACTTCTGCCTCAGGATTAATTGTAGTAACTTTGATTCCCTGAATTTTCCTCTATAGCCATCTTCTGGTCAACATTTTCAAGTTGTTCCAATACAAATGAATATGGCCAAATACCTGAAAAACACACGACATTCCCATCAGCCTCAGCTGCACTTTATGTTTACTACTAATTAGCACATACTAGCATGCTGACCTTTAACTCAAAGCACCACTGTACCTCAGTACAGCCTCACAGAGCTGCAAACATGTCTGGAGACTCTTTTCAATGCAGAACTTTTACTGTAGCAGAGTATTTTTTACAGTGTGGTATTAGTAGGGTCTCATTAAACTAGAACTACCACATTGCGGTTGTATGCCTCCGCCAACAAGTCAAGTTGCAGTTTACATACGAGTCTGTCCAAAATTGTCATAATTAGCATATGAATTATTGAGTTATGGCCAAAAATGTTTGTGTTTGTGTTGTGTGAGGTCACAGAGCCCTTGACCTTTGACCTCTGGCCACCAATATCTAATTAGTTCATCATTGAGTCCAAATTTGGAGAAATTCCCTCCAGGCGTTCCTGAGATATTGCACTCACGAGAATAGGACGGACGAAGAACCCGAAAACATAATGCCTTCGGCCAGCGATATCTTTTTCCTACTACTGCGAGGGCATGACCCACCCTACTCTGCCAATCTCACTCCAACCTAACCAACCCAACCAACGCAGGCAACAAGTTTTGGCCGATCATAGCAGGATTGGATGCATTAAAAAAAAGAGAACCCACAAGTTGCGAAAACGCTATTCACAAGTTTGCCAACTTTGTTTCCCCTCACCATTCTCTCCTGTCCTTCCCTCGCGGGCGTTGCTCCACGGGCTCCAGGGACTCTCCGGGGCCCTGTAGTGGTGACGAAGCCTGACTGTGTACGAAGTGTCAGGCCTGAAGAGACAAACCAGGAAGCTGGTGTCATTCACTATCACAGTTTCCACCTGAGCATCGAACTGTATGGGAAAGAAAAATAGGACAAAGTAGGTGAGGATTTTAACTTGAGAGGAAGCTACACATCCGTCTTTGTTATGTCTGTATTCATTAAAGGTGCTTCATGAAGCATTTTAATAATAAACAGTGTATTTATTAACCAGGCAAGGAAGCCAGGCAGCTTTTTACATTGTGTGCCACTCTCTTTAACATTACACAACATTAAAAGGGCCTGTGAGGAAAGACAAAACAGGATGTTGTGACTGAGAAACGGCACCACTGATATGCTTCACCTTGCGCCTTTACTTTATGAATGAACGTGTTCCTTCATGCAGGTGTGTGTGGTTTTGTGTTTCGGCGTATTTGGGAGTGGCAGACCTGCTCCTGTGCTGTGAACTGTATTTGAGATTTCAGGTCTCCAGCTTTTATTTCATTTTTGGACAGAGGAAGGCCGTCCAACAAGTAGCTCCAGGTTACATTCAGACACTTAGGTTTCCCACTGACTGCCTTCACGCTGTTCAAAGGGACTGGAGGTAACATCACTGAGAAAGACAGGGAGAAAAGAGGTGAAAAAGAAGTAAGAGAGGACAATAAGGGGTGCAAGAAAGGGGAAGGACAACCACCTCACCTTCAGTCCTACCAGATTGACACCGAGGTATGCTCTGGTTGCGACCGTGTGCTGTGATGATGATGCAAAAGCAGTTTACCACGGAGGTGCGAATGAATTGTGCCGTGCAGCTGGTGCCAGACGTGGTGCAGGTGAACATCTTCGCAGATCTGTTTGTTGGTTTGTGAAACACAAACACCAATTAGGGCTGTCAAAGTTAACGTGATAATAACGCGTTAAGGCAAATTCGTTTTAATGCCACTGATTTCTTTAACGCATTAACGCAATTTGCGAATTTTAGGTTGTAGCTGGCTCAGTTTTAAAGCTAGAGGTGAGGATACTGGCATCTTATGAAACTTGAAAACCTAAAGAATCCATTGTCTAAATCCATGTCATACTAGCTTGTAGGCTTGTACGCTAAATAGGTTAAATAACGCTCCAAACTTACGCTAAATTTTGTAGAGGAAAAACTGCCATGGCCATTTTCAAAGGGGTCCCTTGACCTCTGACATTAAGATATGTGAATGAAAATGGGTTCTATGGGTATCCACGAGTCTCCCCTTTACAGACATGCCCACTTTATGATAATCACATGCAGTTTGGGGCAAGTCATAGTCAAGTCAGCACACTGACACACTGACAGCTGTTGTTGCCTGTTGGGCTTCAGTTTGCCATGTTATGATTTGAATAATGTTTAATGCTAAATGCAGCACCTGTGAGGGTGTCTGGACTATATTTGTCATTGTTTTGTGTTGTTAATTGATTTCCAATAATAAATATAAATGATATGCATATTTGCCCACTCCCATGTTGATAAGAGTATTATATACTTGACAAATCGCCCTTTTGAGGTACATTTTCAACAGTTGAAAAATGTGTGATTAATTTGCGATTAATCGCGATTAACTACGGACAATTAAGCGATTAATCGGGATTACATATTTTAATCAATCGACAGCCCTAACACCAATATAAAAAGTTCATCTGAGTCCCTCCCTGGACGCAGTAGTCAACAAGCAGATATAACACACAAACAGGTACGAAACCACAAGTCCTAATAGATGCATGCTCCGTCACGCAAATGGATATGCATGTACATGTTTCAGATGAGCCTCAGTTTCACACACACACATCACAACATGTTGTGCAGAAATGTCTGCCCTCTCATATCCTGTTGAAATGCAATATTGCAACTATTTTTGGTTAAAAAAAAAGAAAAAAAGATCACACAATATTACCCAACAAACAGATAGTGTGATGGAAGCTGCGTGACTCTTATCATCTCAGTGCATCAAACCACCGTCAACGCCTCACGAGAATGTGAGATTCAAAGCTGATTACAAACTCAAGCATTTGCATACTGCATACAGAATTATTATCAAAGAAAAATGCTGGCACGAACTGTTTGTAATGGGTGAAGAGGAACTTGGCTAAACCAATTTGATATATAATTTGAAATCTGTCATACACACTGAGTAGTCCCTTTATGCTACACAAGAAAAACTATTTGTTTTATGTTGGACTATAGGAGGATGAGTTAAGAGGTCTTACAGGAAAGAAGCTGCTCCGTTGTCTGGTGAGAAGCTGCTCTGTCTGGTGCACACATCCCTCGGCCTTCAGGTAGAGAAATAAATGTTGGGTTAATGAGCAGCATGTTGGAATGAAAAGTTGTGAACCTAACTGCATATTCTCTGGATTATTCTTGAGATAAAAGAACTTTTGTCACACTAGATTTTGAAAGAAACCAACCTTAGTTAGGTTTTTAAGGTACAATACTGCGAGGCAATCAGTAGAAATGTGTAAAAAAGCTCAGCTTTTCAAGTGTAACATAAACTGAACATACCATATGAGACAGCAAAGGTACAGCTGAGACACTATCAGACCATCTGTTTCCTGCTTATCTGCTTACCAGCTTACTCAGGGGAACATTTCAGCTCTATAGAAAGTCTGAACTTCACAGGCTGCAGACGTGTACAATGAAAGCTGTTTCTCAAGTTGAATTTTACTGTCATAAAAACAGTAAATTAAAACAGTTTGTCATCCTCTCTCTAGTAACTGTCCCAACTTATTACTAATAATAACTGATTTACTTGTTTTACAAACTCTTACAAAATGATTGGCTGCACAAATTTTAAACAAATTAAGGAACTTCTTAAACAAAATTGAAGTGCGTTGCTGACAAATCTGCAGTTTCACAGAGTGAGTCGTCTGCTATTTAGATATCTATATGACACGTGACGAATTAAAGGATGTTAAAATAGTTCCCCCGGCTCTTGGTTGAGTACGTTTGTTGAGAAATACAGTGCCCAGCTGCTTTAGAAACTTACTAAGCCTTTTGCAAAAGCGAAACTACAGTCGTGACGTCAGAAAGTATTGAGAGATGGACAAGCACATTGTATGTGAATGAATATAAACATGAATATGGAAATTATAGAGCCACACAAGCCTTTATCCTTTAAAGGAAACAAACGGAATAAATGAGTGGAGAAACAATAGATGCAAATGCTTCCACACAGGGCCCTTGGGCTCACTGAACGGGTGATGAGTATGAAAATCATATGCTGTGGCCTTCACAGACACCAGATCCCAGTTGAAGACTTACTAAAGTGTTTGACAGCATCTCCACCATCAAAAACAATTAAATACCA
Organism: Sebastes umbrosus; assembly: GCF_015220745.1. Lineage (NCBI taxonomy): Eukaryota > Metazoa > Chordata > Actinopteri > Perciformes > Sebastidae > Sebastes > Sebastes umbrosus. The sequence goes on along the minus strand of NC_051284.1, from coordinate 22,915,868 downwards.
TCATATATTTTTAAAGAATGGTGTTCATCCCTGCAGTAAGACTGCCAGAGACTTGGATAATCTATGACAAGGAGCACTGCAGCTCTCACGAAGGCTTTTTTCAAGGGCTGTCAAAGTTAAAGCGATAATAACGCAAATTTGTTTTAACGCCACTAATATATTTAACGCATTAGCGCAACTTGCGGGCTCAGTTTTAAAGTTTGATGTGGAGATACTGGTATCATATGAAAATGAAAAAAACTAAGGAATCCATTAGTACCAACCATGTCATACTAGGAGGCTAAATAATGCTCCAAACTTACGCAAAATTTTGGCAAGGAAAAACTGGCATTGCCTTTTTCAAAGGGGACCCTTGACCTCTGACCTCAAGATATGTGAATGAAAATAGGTTCAATGGGTACGCACGAGTCTCCCCTTTACAGAGATGCACACTTTATGATAATCACATGCAGTTTTGGGGCAAGTCATAGTCAAGTCAGCACACTGACACACTGACAGCTGTTGTTGCCTGTTGGACTTGAGTTTGACATATTATGATTTGAGCATATTTTTCATGCTAAATGCAGTACCTGTGAGGGTTTCTGGACAATATTTGTCATTGTTTTGTTTTGTTAATTGATTTCCAATAATAAATATATACATACATTTGCATAAAGCAAGCATATTTGCCCACTCCCATGTTGATACGAGTATTAAATACTTGACAAATATTCCTTTAAGGTACATTTTAAACAGATAAAAAATGTGCGATTAATTTGTGATTAATTGTGATTAACTATTCTAATCGATTGACAGCCCTACTTTTTTCCCTTTAATTTGTCACCCATCTGTAAATCTATCTATATACTGATTAAACATCATTCAGGTTGGAGAATAAACTCTGTTTTTACTAGATCAAAGTCAAACATTGACTACACAAATAAAATGACTTTTTTCAGTAAAGTATTGTGAAAGAAAACACCGGAATCAGTCAAACAACATAACAAACATTATAAAGTGCTGACGCTGAAGCATTTCCAACATATTAAAGTTTTGCCTCACTCAAACACCAGATGGACTTGCAGAGTGTAGTTCGTCTTTGGGGTGTCCCCAGCCTCCCAGCGGCAGGTGACATTAGCTCTATGCAGGAACACACAGCCAATCAGCCGCGGGGGTCGGGGGTCGGCCTCGGAGGTTGTAACGGCAACGGCTGGAGGCAAAGCTGAAGATGGAGAGAGGATGGAGTTAACGGCACGAAGGGAAAGATACTGAAAGTCCTCTATGCGGAAGTTTGGAGATTATGGTTCATAAAGATATAAGTATATTTTATGTAATGCACAAGCAGTGGTTTAAAAAACATCTTCATGCAGAACATGCTTTTTAGAATATAAGTAAATAAATAATGAAAAAAAGAGCAGGGGACAGATTATATATAAGTGAATCTGTTCCATGAGTCAACTGTTGCGAAACGTTGGCACAAATCCTTATTCAAATCCAAACTTATTACCACGTGGGATGCAAATACTGTCAATATTTATGAATGTGATGCCGTTGCCATTTGGCCTGAGGTTTAAACAGAAGCTCATATTATACAAGACCGAACAAGATGTTTGGCTTGATTGGTGTGACTTTTGAGACTCATCAACATGATCATACTACAGTACGTCTTACATACCGGTAGCTTGAGTGTATACTTTTTAATACATATGTTGGCCCCTTTTTCTGTTGGAGGAACCTTTTTAGTTAATTTAACTTTAACTGTGCCACAGTTCTGCTGGTTCAATGCTTCATTTGTTCCTGGTGGTCAATCTTTGCTATTATTTACATTTTTATCTTTTACTTTTTTTATGTTTTTGCTCTTGAAATTTGAAAAATAAAGTGCTAATTTTGCCTCACTCTATTTTACTGTCTCTTTAAAGCGGCACTAATCAGTTTTTTTGGGGGCCAACTTGCAGACAGAACTCAACAAAAAGCTGAACATCACATATTCTATGCTTGACAGCCTACTGAGTTTCTATTTACCAGACATACTGATGAACTTTATCTGTGACAACCAGATAAACAAGTCAGACTACTGTTGATGTATTGTTAACAAATAATCATCCCTCTCTCAACCCAACATGTATTCATCCCTACTCGTCCCTCCCTTGGCGTGACCTTCTAATGCACTGAGTAGCCCAGCACATCATACTACTGTATGAAGCTCAACTACGATCGCAGCAAACACATAGAATTGAAACACAAACACTTGCTTTGGTGCAAAACATAATGGTTTGGCTTGAAATTACTACATTTGTAAAGTGAAAGTGAAACTTAACTTTGTGAACACAAAGACAAATAACATGTTGGTTTCACACGGGACACAAACAGCGGTCTTCTGGATGAAAGCGCCGTGTTTGTTGGACCCGTCCCACACTCCCTGACCACTTTCTCTGAGCGTTTAATACTGACGCGGATGGGTTTACATTGTAGGTACTTGAAAGCCCACTGCGTCTCATACAGACACTAAAAGGTGCTTTGTGCGTCGGTATCACACGGCTGGCATGACCAGCCCATTCTCATTCCCAAGGCGCCAAATATTGACGCTTTCTCACAGCCGTAAGTGTTCAATACCGCCGCACAAGGCACCCTTTAGCGGATAGTCTGATAAAGCCGTCCCAACCAATGGCATCTTCGCGGAAGCGCAACACCCACCCCTCCAGTTCCCACTCAGGTAAACACTGTTATCGATGTCAACACTTTCGTCGTGGTTTCCACTGTTTAGCGTTGTTAGCACCGTTGGCTGCGAGCTGCGGCTCGCTGTCGTCATGTTGCGACGCAATAGAAATGCTCCCAATCCCATATTTAGCACCTTTAAAGAGTGAAGGAGACACACAGGGTGGGAGGAAGGAGTGGCGGATGGGTCCAACAACACAGGGCTTCCATCCAGGAGACCGCAGTTCGTGTCCTGTGCGTCAAGGTTCACTTTCAAGTTACAATCAGCTGTTCGTTTGTGTCCCGTGTTCACAACGTCAAGACATTTTTACTCTACAAATGTAGTAATTAAACCCAACCATGTTGTTTTTTCCTAACCCTCAGTGGTTTTGTTGCCTAAACCTAAGCAAGTGTTTTTGTTAATTCACAACATTAAGCATACTCAAGTAAGCAAGCGAAATGTGACGCCGAGGGGTCTAACAAAGCGTCAGTATTTGACGGGTTTGGATGAGAACATGTTGGCGTGACAAAGCGTCGGTATTTGACGTCCTGGGAATGAGAACAGGCTGTGTCACCTCACTTGGTCTCCCTCAGTCAGTCTGCTCTGGATTTAGAAAAAGCAAAAACAAAGTTACCCATGGCGAGTCCGACCCCCAGCAGGCAGATCCACACCACAGCCGAGCCCCGCTCCATGAACACCACCTGGTCTCTGCTGGCAGTGCAACCCTGCTCACTCACTTTACCTCATCACACCACCAGCGACTCAAGGACCCTGCACACTGAACAGCTAAAGAAAAACAGGATGTCCAAGAATGACTCAGTTTAGTGTTTACATTTCATCAATTTACTTGGAATATTTTCCTGTGTATAAAACAAATTTCACTACAATATTTTTAGAGTTTTGAGCCCTCAAGCTGTGTTCCCACAGTATTTCTCCTCTTGGCATTGCCACATAGGAAATGTGTCAACAACATGAAGTGCAGCAGTTTGACCAAGTGGAGACAATTTGATTTTGATTTGTTTGTGTGGTGGGTTAATTAGTGCTTTTTGAAAAGAACAATGTATTGGGGTCCTGGGGGACCTGGAGAGAAAACTCATACTGAATTTTTGTTTTACACAATATGCAAATTTACTGTAACTTTCCTAAAATAATAGTAATCTGATTATTTTTCTTCAGATGACATTAATTACATTGCAAGATGTAAATGTATATGGAGTATAGCGAACGACTGGACCAAGTAAAGCGACCGACTGGGTCGACTTGGTGGAATATAGCGACCGACTGGGTCGAGTATAGCGAGCGACTAGGTTGAGCGAGCGAGCAACTGGGTGGAGTATAGCAACCAACTGGGTCGACTGGGTGGAGTATAGCAGCAGACTGGGTCAACTAGGTGGAGTATAGCGACCGACTGGGTCGACTCGGTAGAATATAGCGACTAGGTTGAGCGAGCGAGCAACTGGGTCGAGTATAGCGACCGACTGGGTCGACTGGGTGGAGTATAGCGACAGACTGGGTCAACTAGGTGGAGTATAGCGACAGACTGGATCGAGCGAGTGACTGGGTCGAGTATAGCGAGCGACTAGGTTGAGCGAGCGAGCAACTGGGAGGAGTATAGCAACCGACTGGGTGGAGTATAGCGACCGACTGGGTCGAGTATAGCGACCGACTGGGTCGAGTAGGTGGAGTATAGCGACCGACTTGGTCAACTAGGTGGAGATTAGCGACCGACTGGGTCAACTTCGGTGGAATATAGCGACAGACTGGATCGAGCGAGCGACTGGGTCGAGTGTAGCGAACGTCTGGGTTGAGCGAGCGAGCAACTGGGTGGAGTATAGCGACCGACTGGGTCGAGTAGGTGGAGTATAGCGACCGACTGGGTCGACTAGGTGGAGTATAGCGACAGACTGGGTCGAGCGAGAAACTGGGTTGCGTATAGCGACCAACAGGGTCAAGCGAGCGAGCGACTGTCAAAAGCACCAAATTGCAGCCTATGCAGTTGAAACAGATAAATAACATGTTTGCTATGAGTACTAGTAACACAAACTATCAGGGGGGGTAGGGGCACTCTGTCAGTCATTTTGAAGGAGATAGACACAGGTTTCCTCATGTGCTCTGTCTATTTTCATTTTACACAACATGCAAATTAACTGTAACTTTCCTAAAAAACTATTCTTTTTTTTTCTTTTCATCAGATGACATTAAATACATAATGCATTTTGAGAAGAAATAGGCTAAGTTAACATTTTGCTATGATGGTTGTTTCTTACAGTAGTTTATTCTTGGGTCCCCAGTCGGTGGTCATTGTATGTTAAATAGGTTGGTAGGATGACGGTTAACTCAGACTCATCATGTTGGTGCTACAAACATGAGGGAGCAGTTTCAGATCAGGGACAGGTTTATTATCAGGCACACCTGTAAAATCTAAAATAAAAGTTCTGAAATAAATCCAATCTTTGTAAAGCTTATAACACTCAGATTGTGGTGACCCTGAGTGAGAGGTGTTGATTCAGCTCATTTTTTGTTGGTTGTGGTTGCAACTTAATGTTGCAGCTGGTTGAGGTGATGTTAATATCATTTTATAATATTATTATAGCTGGGTACTTTAATCTACAGATGTCCATTGTCTTTTTTTTACTTATAATAATCACAATAAGGGCTGCAAATATTCCTTGTTTTGAATTCATTGATCAACTAGTTTCTCAATTAATCAATGCATCGTTTAGTCTTTGAAATGTCAGAAAATTGTGAAAATGTCCTTCATAAGGTCCTTGATTCCAAGATGACAGCATACTATCAATATGTATTATTACATAAATTATTCCATTATCATTTAAAGCACTTTAACTATTATTTTATTTATATATTTGTAACATTTAAGTTGCTATTTCATGTCCCCTTAGCCAACGGGGTCAGCAACCTTTACTGTCAAAAGAGCCATTTTAGGCACAAAAAATAAAAAAATAAAATCTGTCTGGAGCCGTAAAACATTTGAGCATTATTTTGATGAGGGTAACACAGTTTATAGTCTAAGTATATAGTATATAAGTTTAATGCAATGAGGGCCAAAGTGCAAATGTGGTATTAGGGTCACATTGAGGGAACAAAATATGAAATTTCCAGAATAAAGTCATAATATTACGAGACAAAAGTCGTAACATTACGAGAATAAAGTCATAACTTAAAGGGACTGTTTGTAACTTCTTGCAGGTATAAATCACCCGGGTCGGTGTCCCTTGCGCGCTCGCATATGCGCGCACACTACACACTGCAGGAGAGTTAGATTAGCTCTGAGAATATCTAGTGAATGTACAGTGGACGTTTGTGCAGAAATAAATGCCGCAGCTCCTCCAGACCAACAGAGGTTTTCCGTGTCTTGTGAAGCGACGGAGCTCCACAGCGAGAAACGTTATCGTCTCTTAAAAAGCAATTCTGATTCTTACAAACAGTCCCTTTAACAAGAAAAAACAGTCGTAATATTACGAGAATAAAGTCATAACTTTACCAGAAAAAAGTTGTAATATTACGAGAATGAAGTCATAACTTTACCAGAAAAAAGAAAATAACTTAAAATTACTACTTTAATTACTACTTTATAATATTATGACTTTATTCTCAATTCTACGACTTTTTTTCTTGTAAACTTATGACTTTATTCTCGTAATATTATGACTTTATTCTCGAAATCTCAGCTCTGTAATGGTTGGCAGACCCCTGCCTTAGCCTATAAGAGTAATTATAGTTCCTCTCTTATCTTCCTGTCATTGTTTTGCAAGAGACAACATTGAGTGTTGCAGACTCAGATGTGCAACACTTGTAGTCTGCTGCTAGTTGGATGTCTTTATGTGTTGATGTTGATAAAGAAGATTATCTAAACACAAGAGAGAACAAGTAAGAAAGTAGCTTCTTTCTTAGACATTTGAAAATATTGTAACCCAGGTTACAATATTTTCAAATGTCTTTTTTTTTTTCTCACCCACCAGCAGTTCAAAACACAATTACATTCAATGTTCAAGGATATAAACACAGAAAAGTAAAGATTGAACATGCAAACTTTTGGTATATTTGCTTGAAAAACATTATGAACGAGTTAATTGATTATCAGAATTGTTGCAGTGTAATTTTCTATCAACCAACAGCTTAATCAATTAATCTTTTCAACCAGTTAAAGAAAAGTCAACACAAATAAACTATTAAAATTTAATAATTTAAAAATAAACTATTAAAATGTAATAATTTAAAAATAAACTTAAAGTTAAAAAATGTCATTAATTCCCTAAACAACAAAGGAGTTTAGTTAGTAAGAATACATATATCTTTAAAGTACAACCTTTGTCTATTTATTGAAGAGTTAATCATCAATGCATTTAAACTACAACATGCTCAGCCTCCTGTTTCACACAATAACGCGAGACTTTCACGGTAAAGTTCAGAGGCTTAAATGAAACGCATGACTGGAGAAGGTTTGAGCCAAAATCTCGTGCACTTACCGGTGAGAGCTCGGACAACATGCGCGTCTCAGCAGAGATTGAGTAACAGCAGCAGCAGCAGCCTCTCAGCTGGTGAGCACATCTGTTCCGCCTCGCTGCTCGTCACTCGTCACGGTTCCAAAGCTGAGGTTCAGGGTCCACAAGAGGATCGTGGGAATCCTTCCGCCGAGGTCTGAAATGAGGATTTGATTATACAAGTATTTAGTTCACATGCTATTTAAAGAACTAAACAATGAAAATAAAGCTTTTTTTTTTTTTTTTTTTTTTAATTAAATACACTTTCCCCACTCTCAGTGGATTCCACACAGTTTACACAAAACTTCAAATGATTCACTCTTTGATTAAAGCTGCAGTCGGTAATTTTGAGCAAATAAGTTATTTTATATATGACTGCCAATATATTAATAATAATTAGGGCTGTCAAAAAAATTTAATCACGATTAATCGCAAATTAATTGCAAATTTTGTATCTGTTCAAAATATATCTTAAAGGGAGATTTTTAAGTATTTAATACTTTATTTATTATTTAATATCAACATGGGACTGGGCAAATATGCTGCTTTATGCAAATGTATGTATATATTTATTATTGGAAATCAATTGACAAAACAAAACAATGACAAATATTGTCCAGAAACCCTCACAGGTACTGCATTTAGCATAACAAATATGCTCAGATGACAACATGGCAAACTGCAGCCCAAAAGGCAACAACAGCTGTCAGTGTGTCAGTGTGCTGACTTGACTATGACTTGCCTCAAACTGCATGTGATTATCATAAAGTGTGCATGTCTGTAAAGGGGAGACTCGTGGGTACCCATTGAATAGGAGCCAAATACTTTATTAAAGGTCCCATATTATGCTAATTTTCAGGTTCATACTTGTATTTTGTGTTTCTACTAGAACATGTTTACATGCTGTAATGTTAAAAAAACACCTTTATTTTCCTCATTCTTTCAGCCTGACTATGCCTGTATTTACCCTCTGTCTGAAACGCTCCGTTTTAGGCATTTTAATGGAACTGCCACAGAATTGCGTTGCCTGGCAACAGCTTGGGTCCATGTGTACTTCCTGTCAGCTGATGACATTCACATACACTGCAACCAGGAATAAACTGGGACACATTTAGAATGTTTACGTTTAAAACCGTGTAATGGTCTAAATTTTGTATATTTGTGACATCACAAATGGACAGAAATCCTGACGGCTTGTTTCAAACGCACAATTTCTGAATACGAGCTGTGTGTATTTCTCTGTATATTGAGTATTTTGATAGTTTAATAGTATTTACATATCACTTAAACCTGCTTTATAATGTAAAAGACCTGCAAATCTCACTTTTTACAATATGGGACCTTTAAAAGGGAGATTTTTATGTATTTAATACTCTTATCAACATGGGAGTGGGCAAATATGCTGCTTCATGCAAATGTATGTGTAGGAGCCAAATACTTTATTAAAGAATATGGTGAATTCTATTTTTGCTGCCCCATTAGATATTCAGTTTACTACATTATTTATGCTTGAGTAAGTAATAAATGAGTTTATCATTATATTTATTACATGGCGTTGTTGAATACTCGATTCTGATTGGTTAATCTTGGCGTTCTACAGTCTGCTATTTCTTTATAGCAGACTTTTGCTATGTATAGCAGACCGTTGCTATGGGCGCAGCACTGATGTCGGACTCTGGCGGACCGTTTTTGTGTCAAAATATTGATTTCTTCAGTAAGTAGCCGTGTCACAAGCGGGATAATGTGCAGCTAGAGGGTCATTGTTGTGAAAGAATCCCCTTTCACAACAAAGAATTTTGATTCATATTTGATCAGCGCTGCCTAGTTTGACCGTTTGATCGGAGTTCATGAGCTTTGTGAGCAGAGATTGGCAGCTGCTTTAAAGACAGCTCGGCTCTGATTGGTTGTTTTCCTTCGGCACTGTGAAATCTGTGAAAATGTCATTAGGAGCATAGGAGGAGGCAGAGGAACATGATTTTTTTCCCACACATTATAATCTGTCTCATACACTTCTGTCAGTTTTATAAAAATAACTTATTTTTTTTATCATATTTGCTCCAAATTACCAACTTTAGCCTTAATCTGGATTTACGATCATGTTACAAAAATCATCTTAAAATGACATAACTGTATTTTGTATCTGTACAAAATCTGTTATGGTTCATTTAACCTTTTGAAATGTATTATTTATACTCCAACGTTTCTCTGCGGAGCCGCTCATTAATGAGTCAGTTGTTGCACATCCTGTATTAACAATTACTAAAAATTAAAAAAGTCAAGGATGTGCTTCAGAATGTCTCAAAGCAATTTCCTCTGCGGTTAACAATATCTCCCTTCCTGTTTGTTTTATTTCATGGTCTAACAATGACGTTCCTGCAATTAGGAAGCTCGTCTTGTTTACTAATTAAAAATGCATTACACACATACACCGGTGTGTGTGATGCATTAATCACGGCATACAACGGATTTGAAACCAGTGACACTCTTACCAACTTCACTCTTGGTATGTGGCTTAATATCAGCTTTATCCTAAAAATGTTGCAGAAGAAGTAGAAATTGGAGTTTTCAGTAGGTCCAGTGCAGCCCCTTCGCACAGAAAGGCGTATGCATGAATGCCACGATAATGCGCAAGGCACTTAGCTTGCAATACGGTTCTTGATTTTGACGCGTCATTTCTACGCCATGTAGTCTGTAACGAGTCCAATGTAAACACATCCGCGTAAATATGCTACGCTCGTAACGTACACTAAAAAGCAAGAAAGAAACCTTATGGCGGGCGGGTGGAGACGTGTATGGGTCCAACAAACACACGTCTTTTAACCAGGAGACCGGTATTCGAGACATTCGAGTGTTTCGTTTTGCAAGTTACGTAAGTGATGTTTGTCACGTGTTGTTCAGTGACGTTTGTGGCGTGTTTTCCGTAGTTATGTCACGTTGTCTCTGTACGTATTTTACGTACTTTTTAGGTTTTTCCGAAACTTAACTAAGTGGTTTTATTGCCTGAACCTAACAGAGGACGTTACTGTAGTTTTGTAGCGTGACACGCGTGACAAATGACACGCGAAAAGCCTAAAATGCGTCCTCATGAAACACAGAATGTCCATGTAATGTTGTGCTATTTACATGCCTTCTAGTGAGACTGGGCCAAGAGTATAGAGGCAAAGAGACAAAACTCTGGTGTTTTTTTGTTTTGTTTTTTCACAACATTCGCTGCTGCCACTTTGGAAATTTTGAAAATGCGTACAATAGAATAGAAATAATTTTGTTTTACTTTTGTACAGCACTTTTTACGTTTTGCTGGCGTCCAGTAGTCGCTTTCAGTAGAAAAAGGGCGGAAGCGCTGCTATGTTGCTGGGCGATGATGTTGCAATGGAACGAACAATTGCCTTTTACTTCTTGGCAATATACTGTACGTTCTTTGACCGGGTTGTCCAGTGAATCAAGGGTGGTAAAGTAAACCAGGTCTGCTGCTGTACTGTTCTATACATGTGTATATTTGTGTATATTTGTGTAAGAGAGCAAATAAGAGGCCTTTGTCACGATTTTACATGTAAACAACTTTTATTACAATGAGGAAAAAGGAGAACAATCACTACTTCCCCAGGGACCAACCTCATCTCTCTGAGCTGCACTTGCGAGGCAGAGGAAGACAGAGCTGTTGTATCCGAGTTGAGGGGCTGGCGGAGCGGGCTGCCCGGCTAACTACGTACGGGTCGTATCCCTCAAACAGAGGCTTCCTCTCTTTGGGTCTGGACAGCTCAAGAAGTCTCTGACCGGCTACGTAGTTTCTCGCCGCTCTGGAGACGGGCCAGCACACCGAGCGCACTCCTTCGAACTTGGGGTGGTTGTGTTTAGGGGCTGAGAAGATAAAAGTATTCATGTTAAATAGCAAGTAACACAATGCCACGATAGAGCCAAAACTGACAGACTTACTAGCAAGTAGCTCTATGTGTGCCGATGCCTTGCAGGGTATGTGGGTCATGGGTATAGGTTTAGATTTGAGGCCAGAGCCCTCCAGAACTGGCCTTCTTTTTGGTTGAGCAAGCTGGCAAATTTGTGAAGTTGCGACTGCCGTCTGCGTCCCTCTGTTCAGCTATAATCACATTTCAGGTCATGAAGATAAGATAAGATAAAATAAGATAATCCTTTATTAGTCTCACAGCGGGAAATTTGCAGGATTACAGCAGCACAGGTGGACACGGCAAACAAGAGGCATCAGTAAAAAACAAAACAAGATCTAATAAATAAGCAAGTGAACAATAAAGATATAGTAAACAGTAAAAAAAGAGATACAAATAAAAACAAGATATAAAAAATAGACTGAAATATGATATGAAATATGAACGAGATTATATTATTATGGTTTTATAGATATAGATTATATTAGATTATAACACACAAACAAAGCACACTATTGGACATGAGCTGTTCGGAATATATCAAACAAATGAAACTTCACTCAATCTTAAGCCTCCCATTTTTGGCCATGCAAGCAGACTGATCTCATAAAATGGCAAAGTCGGTCTGTCAACAACTACTGGATTAATTGGACGGCATTATAAATGAGCTGTTTATGCTCAAAGCAGTCTCAAGAAAAGTTAAACCACAGATCATAGTTTTGTTGTCAGAGTTCATCCTATTTTAGTAAGGTACAACAATTTATTAGACTCATGCTACATATTCCTTGTGTCAATTTAAATAGAGATTATCCTTAAAGGGACAGTGTGTTGGATTTGGTGGCATCTAGTGGTGAGGTTGCAGATTGCAACTGTCTGAGTCCCCCTCCGCTCACTCCTCTCTTTTCAAGACTAAAGTAGCATGAGCCGCCGTATGTAAAACTGCTGTAACGCCGTTTGCCTCGCTCAGAGGTCATCCTTACCATAATAACACTAATTTAGGAGCAACGGAAGTCAGACGGCGGCTGGCGGTACCACGGTTTCACAAGCGTGTCAGAGAACTACGGTGGCTTTCAGGTAACGTAAAAACATGAATGTCTCTCTCTAGAGCCAGAGTTTGGTTTGTCCGTTCTGGGCTACTGTAGAAACATGGCGGAGCAACATGGCGGACTCCGTGAAGAGGACCCGCTCCCTATGTAGATCATGTAGGCTCATTAGCTAAGGAAAAAACAATTCTCAGTTTCAGGTGATTATACACTAACGAAAACATAGTTATGAATATTATATTCCATTTCTGCTAATAGATCCCCCAAAATGCTACTCACTGTTCCTTTAAATATGTCTTAATATTGAAGCTTGTTTTCCAGCATTTAGATATCTCAAAGTTAAATGTGAAACTTTTAAGATGTATTTATCACTAAAAGGAAATGTACAAAACCAACAAAGTAGCTGCTATCTCTTGCACACTCAGGATATTGTAAAACCAGTGAAACCACAGATGGCAAAGCGACAAAAAACATCCTGCACCAATAAACGACAGACTAAGACAGACTCAAAGACAACCTTCAAGTCCTTTAAGTGCAATTGTTAGACTTTCTAAATACCTGACAACCTGGCCTGTGGAGTTTAAAAGACATATTCATGGCATATTTGCAAAGCTGCTAGCTACCTCAGGAAATGGTGTGTGTTACTCACACGGGCAAGCAGCGGGCGGTCCGGCTGCCAGCCAGCTGCAGGGGCCCGAGGTTGAGCCAGACTACACAGCCGATCGGATGGGACGGCTCTGAGAGCCCATTCACTCACCTCCCATATGGGAGAAGGTCTGAGGAAGGACAAGTAGAGAGGAGGAGAGGATAGCAGAGGAGGTAGAGGACAAGAAGAGAGGAAGAGAGTTAATGAGAGCATGAATGAGAGAGGAGGACACAGAATGTGATAAGGAGGAGCATTGGATGTGAGTAGGAGAGGAAAAGGTGACTAAGATAAAAGAGGAAGATGAGGAAAGATGAAGGAGGGCTGAAGAGCAAAAGACACAAGACCAGAAATGTGTATTGTATCTCACATGTACGAGAACAAACAAGACAGGAACCTGCTCATAAATATGTTGCTCCATAGCACTACTAGTGGTCAAAAACTCCACATAGTTCCTTTTAACCTGCTGAATTTTCTTTGTTTTGGTCTGTTGACAACAACATGTCCATGAAATTAAACTTAATTAAGCCTGATAAAGTCCTGAAAATGTCTGAAATTCAATGTCTGACATTAACAAAAGTAAAGCACAAAAAAGGTCCACACACTGTAGCTCCCTTGAGTGCAATTTATTGGCACATCTTAAAGTAGTGACGTTTCAAGCAGATGCTCTTCTTCAGACTTAAATAATAATAATAATTATGCACAGAGATGCCATCTTTAAATACAGGTTTATAGTTTTATATTTTAAGATGGTTTCTCTTTGCCTGTTTATTAAGTCTGAAGAAGAGCATCTGCTCGAAATGTCACTGCTTTAAGATGTGCCAATGAATTGCACTACAGGGAGCTACAGTGTGCGGGCCTTTTTTTTTTATATTTCATTTCTGTCTTCTATTGGCCTACTACGGCTTTGGATGTGCGCGACCACCTTACATTGTCTGACTTTAACAAATGTCAGTACATGTCGTATAAAAGCTCATATTTAAATAATGGGAGAATCTCAAATAATAGCAGGGGTCCAGCTAGAACAACTAAAGGCCGGCTAAAATAATATTGAGGGGTTGATAATTACCTGTAGTCTACTACAGCAGCTCACATAGTAAATTTAACATAATCTACATTTCCACAGCACTTATTCCATCAGTACAACAGAGTCACGGTATAGAGTGCTACAGGAATGAGTCCTAAAACCAAGGCCTATTGAAAGAAGGCTGGGTCACTCGTCATCAACGCGTCATATCTTTGGGGGTTAAACACATTCGCAGTAAAATCTGGTCTGCCCTCGCCAAAATTGAGCCAATCGCAACGCACGACCGCAGCTTTAGTTACACTGTGCATGTGTTATACCCCAGACCTCAAGACCCATGTCCACCCGTGACCCAGCCTCCTTTCCATAGGCCTTGCCTAAAACCAGGAAAAGAGTTAGCATTTTAGCACTTCCGGTTCACTCGTCTCAAAGTCAATGGCTTTATTGAATGGGTTTTTAATTAGATGCCTGAAATAAGGTTTGTGGTTAACACAAGTTTAAGAGATTTTAACATTTTATTCTACGATATAAAATACGTCAGTATATATCCCACTTGTGAATCTTGAAGCCGTTACGTGTCTTTAAAAAGGTGGTTGCTAACAAGTGGCTAAATGAGATTACTAAACGTCATCACACCGACTCGTCCGCCTTTACAGCCTTGTTGTGTATACTAACGTTAGCTTTTTACTTCTGGCGATTGCATTCACGCTTAACAAAATCATAAAAGTGGTGTTCATTTGTGGATATTACCTTGCTGAACAAAACATGTAAGTATCATAAATGTTTGTTTGCCACAGAGCTTATTTTCTGCAATGATCCAAAACCCAATGGAGAAATCCCATTGGCTTTTTGTTGAGGGAACCAGGGCGATTCTAACTTCCGAGTTGGCCTACAAAAATATGTCATCCCCGCATTACTCTATACTAGTTTCTCCTGAGCAAAACCCAACACTTCATGATGTTTTTTTTCCATTAAAAGCCTATCTTAAATGGGAGGTGTTGAGTTTAATTCACGGTACCTTGTTCGGGGAAAAAGGCAAAGTGGAACACCTGACATCACCCTTACTGTACTGATGGAATTAATGCTATGTATGTACATAATACTGAATTTATTTATTTTTTTAAAACAACAAATAAACTATTTGAGAATCATAATATTATAAGCTAGGAACTAAAGAACTAGAAAACTGAATAATCACTGAAAGCAGATAAGGCAAAAAAGACACACAAAAACTAGAAATCACTCATGCATTAGTAGTTAGTTTGGCATTAATAGTATCATGCATTAGTAAAAGTAGAACTTTATATATTTACATGACTTGAGTGTAGAACTTTTTACTTCTGCATAGCTCCGACCAGCGAGGGGTTAACTCTACAAAGATAAACAAAGTATGCACAGCATCACAATAAAGCAGTACAGGGCTGGTTTGTAAACAGAAGGAAGCAGTGAGGGGAGACAGTGAGAGATGTACCAGTTTTGGTTGTGCATCTAGTCTTCTCTGGTGGCAGCTGATCCAGCCAGTAAACAGAACGACTAGGAAATAAAAAAAGAGGACTCATCAGAGAGAGAGAGAGAGGGAGACATAGAGAGAGAGAGGGAGACATAGAGAGACAGAGGGGCTCAGTCAGGCCTACCAGTCTGGATATCGGAGTCGGTTGGGTTTGGGTTGAGCTAGCTTCTGCGTCCGAGTTGCCATGGAAACAGGTGAAGCTGATGTGGGGAAACAGCTGCTGTAATTTATCACACATCACAATGTTATTGACATTCACAAACAGGACAGTAACCAGAATGTTCTGTAACATACAGCGCGTGCAAAACAAAACAAAAAACAGTGCAGCTGGTTTTCAGAGTGGATTATCATTTGTATTGCATATTAACATATTGATTATATTTAATGAATGGTAACTGCAGTCCGAGGTGGGGGTGGAGATGGGGTAGACGAGGGGAGAGTGCAAGGCTGGTTATGGGTTAGAGGTCTTGTGTTTTTGCTTGACATTTTGTAGATTAAGTTATACAAGTAATACTATTTTTTTCATTATAATTGTTGCCATGATTTATATTATTCGATTGTGTATATAATAATAATAATATACACACATTTTGTTATTCAGCATTATTAATTATTTTTTAATTTATTTTTGAAGAATGTTGTTCTTGTGCCTTTTGACATTATGTTTGTTTATATAGAAAAAAAAGCATGGCAATACTATGTTTTGATTATATTTAATTCTATTAATGAGGGAGAAGTAGATGTAATTTTGATTTCTTTAGGTAGTTGAATCTTCTTTGAGGAAAACCCCATATCAAACACAGATTTTCATTCAAAGCAGACTATCTATATATCCCATGTTTTGTGACATGTCTTTAATCATGTAAGTAATTTACCACGCAAAAAGATTGTGAGGGTTAGTTCCTTTTCTCTGGTCGATGTCAGTGTGTTTGGGTTTTGGACTGTTGGACAGACAAAATAAGATATTTTGAAGAGGTTACCAACTGTGATGTGATTTCCTGTCATTTTATAAACAATCAATGAATTAATTTATAGTGAAAATAATCATTAGTTACAGCCTTGATTTGACTAAAACGTTCCAATGTACCACACTCAGGTAGTACATAGAAAAAGGGCTTTAGACCCATAAAAAACATTGTTTTATTGTCCATTTAATTATCTCTAAATATAAGCAACACCATCCTATGAAGAGCAGGAACCAACCACACAATTAGCTGATAACATTTAACCTTTAACTATAACGGTATTGTTTCAGTTGCCTTACCTGTCCTGTACCTCGTTCTCTCTGGTGGTGACACCGACACCTGCTGGTTGCTAGGGGATCAGATGACTCTGGTGGGGTACAGTACACCGAAGATCATCTATGAACAGGGAAAGACAGGATGGCCAACTCTGCATTCCAGGTCTCGCTTACCCTGCCTACAAAGTGGTTTCTGGAAAGATTAGCAGAGTGATCCCTCTCTTTTACTCCTCTCTCAGTTGACAATGACACTCATCTAGGGAAATGTTGGCTAAAATATTAGTAATATACAGTATATATAATACATTCATTATACTTTACAGGGCAATAGATGCAAAACAAATCAAACATTAAGACAAATATCAAAAGGAGAGATGAAAATCTTTAAAATTTACACTTATATCACTTTTTTTCTCTTAAATATGACTTGTTTAATGGATTTTGGTTACTGTTATTCTGTTTTTACTGTAAATTACTTTGTTTTAAAAGGTGATATTTAAATAAAGTTATTGCTTTCCTCAGATTTAAGAAAATAATACTAAAGAAAATAAACCAAAGTTAGTTTCCATCAATCACAAATAACAAAAGCAGATGTTTCATCTATAATAGACAATATCATTCTGTGGTTGTAAACATAACATTTTCAGCTAGCGTCTTGACTAGTTGTTATTTATTACATACATTTTTCATCGAGGCCATACAAGAGAGCTTGATAACATGCATGCTCAAGCTGAGGAGATAAACCTCAGTCTAATTAATCCCTAACTGCAGTGACAGTACAGGAAAAAAAAGACCGCAAATAAATAACCGAAAATCTTCAATTTAAACACAACAATCTGTTTATATGAGCTGTATTATGAAGCCTAATATATGCTGTGAAATACCCCTTTCACAACCATTCATTTAAAATTCACAAACCGGCACAGAATGCAAAATTAAACAATGCACATATTATTTAAAAACAGACAACACCTTTATTTTCAACAGACATTTAAAATCTTATAAAACAGCACAGTAAATAATCTACCAAAGCTCCTTTAATAGTCATGATCACAAAGCCACAAGCTTTCAATATAATACTGTAGTTATTATTTTCTAAACTAGTATTGCAGGAGTCGTCTACTGTGTGGAGTTATACGCAGCTATATAACAATCACAGGCCAGGGTTAAATATGTAGTGTTTGGTTGATATTGTAAATAACACTTAAAGGATAACAACAGTGTTGTTTGCAGTTACAGCACTTTTTAACAGCCTTTTCTACTGTCTAAATCTAGTTTGAATCCTCACGCCTAATATCCATTGTTCAATTTTTTTTGTCTCCTTAAAACATAAAATCCACATGGAAATAACTGCTGATGATGATTGGCATAAACCAAGAGAAAACACCACTATTATCCTTTAAGTGACCTGGCAGGTACAGTATATCTCTGCTCTACAGTAAAAGAGACAAATCTCCATGCAATATTCTGTAGATTCTACTGTCTCAAAACATGAGTTTGTCTTTTTGATTTTTTTACCTAAAAGTACTCAGCTACCAATCTTAAAAGGGTAGTTTAGATTTTTTGAAGTGGTGTTGTATGAGGTACTTATCCATAGTCAGTGTATTACCTACAATAGATGACAGTCGGCAGGCTTCCGGTTTGGAGAAGCAGACAGGAGTTACCGCACGGAAGCAAAGTAATGTATAGCTGTGGACGGGGCCAGCAGCAAAACGTATTTTAGCCACCTTAAAGAAAGGCCCACCTAAAAATATCAATATCAGTTTAAGTGTACGCTATATTTATAATATTTTCCCCGGTTTACCTTGCCGTGGGACAACCGTTTCTGACGGGGAACTGAGGCTGCTGAATCCATCTATGCTCTCGCCAAAGCCACCAGACTCCATTGAAAAAAACAGTAATTTTACCTCGCAGAACGAGGGGGTTGCTGGTCTACCGCTGCCTCCATCGGTTACTTTGTTTGTGTTACTTTGTGACTTTGGTTATTTTGAATTTACCAAAGTCATACAGTCTGTCTAATGGTAAGGTAAAACGGCGTAAATATTGTAAATATAGCGTACACTTTAACTACTTTTAGGTGGCTAAAATATGTTTTGCTTCCGGCCCCGTCCACAGCTATACACTGCTTTGCTTCCATGCCGTAACTCCTGTCTGTTTCTCCAAGCTGGGGGCGTGCCGACCATCATCTACTGTAGGTAATACACTGACTATGGATAAGTACCTCATACAACCCCACTTCAAAACTCCCTAACTATCCTTTTCATATCAATGATTGCTGATTTTCAGGAGTCCATGGTATTAAAATAAGGGGGGTTTCAGTGACAATACCAGTTCACAGACGAATATTCATGAGGCACTGAGCTCTCTTATTAAGCTGCCAGTGTAGTTACTGGGGTTTATGGTAAACGGAAAAGATGGCACCAAACAGTCCAATCTCTTGCGGGCAGTTCAGGTAGAATGGCGACGAAAAAGGCATGTAGGAAAATAGGAAGGAGATAGGTAAATATTGAGTATATGTGATATTCAGTAGCACCAGGAGAAAGAGTATATGTGAGTGTGTCAGTGTCAGAGGGTCTGCACTATGACAGGATACAGTAGGGACATATGTTCAGCTCCTCTGATAGGCAGCTTGTGTGTAGTGTAGAAGTGGATGACCTCGGGGATAGTGGAGAAGGGAGGGCTGTTCTCCCCGAGCACATAGCGGCCCTCTGAAGACTGAGTGAACTTCATATGCATGAAGCCCTTACAGCTCCTGACGGAGAGAGAAGGAAGAAGGAAAGATTTGTCTTTGCTTGTTGTTGAGACATTTTACAGAACAAAGATTAAAGTGCATCTATAGGAACCGTAAAGCTGTTTGAGACCACACATTCATAACAAGACAAAAACTCCCTGGTGTCCTGCAGAGAAATGTTGCAACAAGTTAGTAACCCCATCTGGAAGAAACATGTCGAGTTATGTTTCTGAAAACAATTAGGGCCAAAAACTCTTTTCTGTGAAAATGATGAAAGTTGGTCCCATAAATCTGTATAAACTCGGTCTATCATTGTAACACTCCTGGCGGGCTCCACGTCCTAAATCTATCTTCCTATGTACATAGTCTGGTAATTTACAATGTGTCAAACGTTATACTCAAACTATTCCTGCGTTTATTGATTATTTACTTGATTTTGGCTTCACACAAGAGCTTTCAAATTACAGCTCCACCACTCATTGCTTCAAACGAGTACAGACGCGAGGTTCGGAGCAATTCCCAGCATGCAGATGATCACTTGCAAAACAGCTGCTTTCATGTAGATTATTCATACAAGATGCAAATATACTCACAGAGAGGAGAGTGGGGGGATGGGGGAAGGAAAGAGCAACACAGATAAAGCGACTGGGTGGGAAGAGAGAGATAATGGGAAAATGGCGAACAATTAAAAGTTGCCTCAGGGCTCAAGTCTGAGGAGATGCTCTCACCACCCAGAGACCATAACAATAACCAAATGAGGCAAAGATTGGATCAGATAATTTTAGCACAGTACAGTGCAGTACATTGGGGTAGAATTCCCCTTTAAGAGAGGGCAATGATGTTTCAAATTAAGACAGTATGAGGAGGATTTTATTTTTGGGATCCAGCACAGCTTACAATAAAGCGTAAAGAGAAAGCAGTTAAAAAAAGCTGCTACAACTGGCACAGAGATGGGATAAGCCCAGAATGTGCAGTAAATGACTTTAAAAGGACAAATGTGGGACACTAATGATTTGAATCTGAAATGCAGCAGGAGTCAGGGTGTGAATAGGAGTGTCTACCTGAGTGAGAGCGAGTAGTCGTTCCGGCAGCTCTGGCTGTTCCTCACCAGGTAGGAGCTCTCCTTGCACAGCGTCAGTAGACTCTCTGCCTCCGAGCGGCTCAGGGCTCCATGGTACCACCTGCAGGAGGAAACAGAAGAGTTTTACTTAAATCCACGTCGTGTAACTCCTGAACTGTCGTGGTCTTCATCATGTCTCGAACCGTAGTTGCCTCTTTTCTCTATACCTATGCTGCATTTGTGGCTGAAACACACTACGACAATGGCAACAGGCATGGATGAGATTGAGGCATTTGTAGAAGTTGTTTTAAGTCAACAACAATCGGGTTGCGTTTCTCCAAAAGTTGATTCTGAATGTTGATCTGTTGATTCTTCTGAATTGACTTGACTGAATATTAAATTCTGTCCATATCTATAAAGTTGTAAAGCACAAGAGCAGTTTCTTTTCCTTGTAAATGCTAAAATAGTAGACTGACCGTTGCACGTTTCCATTCAGGGGAGTGAATGTGGTGATTAATGTGCAGTGAAATTATGTGCATTCCCTCTATGATGAAACTGTTTTGTTTAAGACTGCTGTATGTAAACAGTAAATGAAGATGATAGAAGCCTAAATGTTACTGCTTTTACTCCAATCATCAGATTTTTAAGCAAAACCACGAAGAGTCATTGTAATAAAGAACGAAGAAAGCCAGGGGACACATATAACTAGATACAACCAAAGGAAATACAACAAAATGAAGAGCTACCGTAATACCTGTATGTGAAATCCCAAAAGAAATTAAACCTGACATTTTTGTTTTGATCAATATCAGACTGTAAAGTAATTTACTCTGAAAGCTCAACTGTCGGGATATAAAACAACCATTAAAATCCAATTGAAATGAGAAAAACACATTTGAAACTCTATCTTTTAACATTACAGATGTCCACTTACACTTGTCTCTCCAGTGGCATGGATGGATCCACTCTCTCTCCGAGGAGAGGAGGAGTGTCACCAACCAGACGGAGTGTAGTTGACTCGGCTGTTGTGCCCGTCTTGGTGAGTCTGGTTTGATCTGTCTGAGCTCGCGAGCGCTCCCTTTCTGCCCCTTCAAACTGAACTATGGACCAGACAGAAAGATACAGTAGGTTAGTTTAAAAAAACACATTCGAGATAGAAATGTATTTACTCAGGCTGTCAATGGATTAAAATATTTAATTGTGATTAATCGCATGATTGTCCATAGTTAATTGTGATTAATCCCAAATTAATAATTTTTATCTGTTCAAAATGTACCTTAAAGTGAGATTTATCAAGTATTTAATACTTTTCT
Organism: Sebastes umbrosus; assembly: GCF_015220745.1. NCBI lineage: Eukaryota > Metazoa > Chordata > Actinopteri > Perciformes > Sebastidae > Sebastes > Sebastes umbrosus. Next base: position 22,894,229 of record NC_051284.1, on the reverse strand, counting down.
CAACATGGGAGAGGGCAAATATTCTGCTTTACGCTAATGTATGTATATATTTATTATTGGAAATCAATTAACAACACAAAACAATGACAAATATTGTCCAGAAACCCTCACAGGTACTGCATTTAGCCTAAAAAAAGATATGCTCAAATCATAACATGGCAAACTGAAGTCCAACAGACAACAACAGCTGTCAGTGTGTCAGTGTGCTGACTTGACTATGACTCGCTCAAAACTGCATGTGATTATCATAAAGCCCACTACAACCTCTAAACGATCAATTGCGTTAATGTATTAAAGAAATTAGTGGCGTTAAAACAAATTTGTGTTAACTTTGACAGCCCTAGTATATACTGAGAATGCCAGTTTACCTGCTAGAGCTTTAGAGATGTTGTCCTTCTTCCACTCCCAAGGTTGGTCGTATTCATCAGCCGGCCTCTCATCATCCTGAGGCAGCTTGCTCTCCCTGCTGTCTATCTGGAGAAGTCCGCCCTCAAACCTCTGAGTTAGTTGTTGTGCTGCTGGAGCAGCTCGGTGGTAGTGACGAGTCCTCTCCTCATACGGGTTATCGTACAACTGGCCGCCATCTCCACTCCCAGACCTGTTAGTCATCATGCTGTGCTGCAGTTCTGCACGGTAAACAGAGAGAAAATGACTTTTGGCGTAATTTAAAGTCACAAACAGGCAAACAGTGCGACTACGTTGATCAAGCTTTGCCTAAAACTGAAAACATGGAGCCAAAAAAACTGGCATGTGGGAGAGAAAAAGATCTCATAACAAACCTGAGATAATCCGTTGGGCCTCAAAAGGCTCCATGTAGCTGCAGCAATCTGTTGGTGCAGATTTGGGCTCCCAGTTTGGTCTGCCTCTGGGGTCTGGACGGACATCAAATGGATCAGAGTAGTCTGTGTCAGTGTCCGACGCGGCAGGGGCAGAAGGAACCACCTTGGTGGGGAGAGAGAGAAACAAAGAGCATCTCACTAATAAATAAGCTGGAAATATACAGTAACTCTGTGTTTATCTATGTGTGTGTGAGACAAAATTAGTAAACGACTGAGATAGGGCTGTCAAAGTTAACACGATAATAACATGTTAACGCAAATTCATTTTTACGCCACTAATTTCTTTAACGCATTAACCTCTAACCTCAAGATATGTGAATGAAATGGGTTCTATGGGTACCCACGAGTCTCCCCTTTACAGACATGCCCACTTTATGATAATCACATGAGTATTAAATACTTGACAAATCTCCCTTTAAGGTACATTTTGAACAGATGTTTGAATACAAAATGTGTGATTAATCATGATTTAAAATTGTAATCGACTGATAGCCCTAGAATGAAATAAAGAAAAAGCTAAGGATGGGGCGAATAGAGGAGAAATGCCAAGAAAATACAGCAGAACACAAATAAAAACAGTTCTTACGGGTTCCTCTTGAACAGTCACAGGACTCAGGGGGACTTTACAGCAGCCAAACTCCTGAGAGTCCACTTTAATAAGTCTGTGCTTGGGAGACACCACTTTCACCTGGAACAATAACACATGTAAACAAAGCTTTAAATGTTTGAATTTAATGTCGTCAATACTCAATGTCAAAGGGAGATCTAGGAGAAAAGGTATGTTTATTTAGCGAGATACCTGGTATACAATTAAAAAAAAAAAAAAAAAAAACTTTATTTACATGACTGTAAAAACATGCATGTCATACCTCCACACCATTAGGCAGCACTGAACCAAATGCAGGGAAAGAAGGAAGGCTCACTGTGGCACTACAGGGGCTGAAACCACCATTCTGATGCTCCTTATCAGAGTGTTGATACGGGTCCTCGAAATCTAGCTCCTTCTGAGCTCTGTAGGCCCTCAGAATCTCACTCTCGCTGTAATCTGGCCTCGGGGGCTGTGGAGGGTCACGCCTGGCGCCAAAGTTTAGGTAGTCCTTCAGCCACTTTGCCATGGATCTGGGAGTGAAGCAGCAAACAGATAGTTTAGTATAACTAAGAATGATAAAGTGCTGAAATTTACGCACAGAGCATCCTGAGGGACAGACACCACCCAGCTCACTCTCTGTTCAGGTGAAAGGAATCAGGATACAACCTGAGGCACCACAGGCCAGAGAGCATCTCCACTCACAGAGCACCTCTGCTTTCACAACAGCTTCTTCCAAGCTACAATAAGACTGGTGGCAAAGGACGTTAAAGAGGGACACAAATACCCCACACCTCACCTCCATACCATTATTGAAACACAGTACACCTGAACTGAATGGACTGTAATGCTGTGCAATATGATGCCTTCCACTGTGTAATTGTCTGAAATATATTCATTATTTATTTTTTTAAATATTTTTTGAGAGTTACAAGTTCTTTTGACATGGTCATGGAGCATATATATACTGTATATTTGTATTCTGGGGTTATCGTTCTTATGCAAAGGGTAGTTTAGTTTATTTATTGACTACACTGAGGGCGTTTTATATTTTAATAATTTATTTATTTATTGTGTTGAGTTGAATGTGCTACTTATTTTGTACTGTAATTACCTTGTGCCTTTTCTACCTTTTTTATTTTCTTAAAGCTGACTCGGTGTAAACTGCTCAGAATTCCAATGTACTTATTGGTGCAAAAGGCAAATAAAACTCTTGAATCTTGAATTTTGTTTATGTTTACATTAGCATACATGAACTTGGCTTGAGTAAAAAAAAACAACCTAAAAGACAGACCAACCCTGAGGAATAAAAGGTGTTGGCATCAATCAACAGGTCCAGCGACAATAAGATGTCCAGCATCTCATGGTTAACATTGATAAAGTAAAGCAGAGAAAAGGGTTTTGATAACAATGCCAGCTAAAATCAGCAAATCACAGCAACACAATAGCTAGTTATTATCAAGGGGGTAAATTAGGGGGGTTATCATCAATCACCTATATTCATAACAGTAGATTAGAGACAGCATTTCCTTGATCAGCACAAAGCTAAATAGTTGACTACTGTTATGTTATTTATTATAAAAAGTAAAGGGTTAAAGTAGTATACATGATATATTCCATAATTCTACAGTCTGGTACCACTGACTCAGTGTTTACAGTTTTAAAACCTAGATTTCAGAAGTGGTAGACAAAAAAAATGAGTGGCTGGTAGAAATGTTCAGTGACCTGACCTAGGTGAGGAAAAAGGTTAATTTCAGACCCTGATTGGGCGTATTAAGTCTTCTAAGTTTACCAGGCTAATAACCACTATAACGATTTTGTTTACATTAGCATACATGAACTTGGCTTGAGTAAAAATCCCCCTAAAGGACAGACCAACCCTGAGGAATAAAAGGTGCTGGCATCAATCAACAGGTCCAGCGACAATAAGATGTCCAGCATCGCATGGTTAACATTGATAAAGTAAAGCAGAGAAAAGGTTTTGATAACAATGCCAGCTAAAATCAGCAAATCACAGCAACACAATAGCTAGTAAGCATCAGGGGGGTAAATTAGGGGGGTTATCATCAATCACATATTCATAACAGTAGATTAGATACAGCATTTCCTTGATCAGCACAAAGCTAAATAGTTGACTACTGTTATGTTATTTATTATAAAAAGTAAAGGGTTAAAGTAGTATACATGATATATTCCATATTTCTACAGTCTGGTACCACTGACTCAGTGTTTACAGTTTTAAAACCTAGATTTCAAAAGTGGCAGACAAAAGGTAGAAATGTTCAGTGACTTGCCACAGTGGTAGGTGAGGAAAAAGGTGAATTTCAGACCTTGAGTTGGGCGTATTAAGTCTTCTAAGTTTACCAGGCTAATAAACACTATAAGGATTTTTTTGTTTACATTATCATACATGAACTTGGCTTGAGTAAAAATCCCCCTAAAGGACAGACCAACCCTGAGGAATAAAAGGTGCTGGCATCCATCAACAGGTCCAGCAACAATAAGATGTCCAGCATCGCATGGTTAACATTGATAAAGTAAAGCAGAGAAAGGGTTTTGATAACAATGCCAGCTAAAATCAGCACATCACAGCAACACAATAGCTAGTAAGCATCAGGGGGGTAAATTAGGGGGGTTATCATCAATCACATATTCATAACAGTAGATTAGCATTTCCTTGATCAGCACAAAGCTAAATAGTTGACTACTGTTATGTTATTTATTATAAAAAGTAAAGGGTTAAAGTAGTATACATGATATATTCCATAATTCTACTGTCTGGTACCACTGACTCAGTGTTTACAGTTTTAAAACCTAGATTTCAGAAGTGGAAGACAAAAAAAAATGAGTGGCTGGTAGAAATGTTCAGTGACCTGACCTAGGTGAGGAAAAAGATGAATTTCAGACCCTGATTGGGTGTCTTCTAAGTTTACCAGGCTAATAACCACTATAAGGATTTTTTTGTTTACATTATCATACATGAACTTGGCTTGAGTAAAAATCCCCCTAAAGGACAGACCAACCCTGAGGAATAAAAGGTGCTGGCATCAATCAACAGGTCCAGCGACAATAAGATGTCCAGCATCGCATGGTTAACATTGATAAAGTAAAGCAGAGAAAAGGGTTTTGATAACAATGCCAGCTAAAATCAGCAAATCACAGCAACACAATAGCTACTTAGCATCAAATTAGGGGGGTTATCATCAATCACATATTCATAACAGCAGATTAGCATGTCCTTTATCAGCATAAAGCTAAATATTTGACTACTGTTGTGTTATTTATTATAAAAAGTAAAGGGTTAAAGTAGTGTGAGTGGTATTATTGGTGGTAACCGTTCTGTATGTATATGCCAAAAGCTAAGTCAGCTAGCTGGTTAGCAGCTAACTAACGTCTCAACCGTTACGTTAACTGACGTAACTTAACGTTACTTCTTAACGTCCTCACCCTCTTTTCTTTGCATTGACGGCTTTCCGTTCCAGTTATGTCGTTCTTCTTACCATCCGGCGTTTTCGGTTTTTTAACGTTATTTAGGCTTAAAAATAAAACATTGTTATCCGTGAAATCCCGTCCTGCCTCCTCTGAGCCAAGCAGGTCAGGCAGCTAATGGTAGTAGTGATGGGTCGGTCAAGAACGAGTCGGTTCAAAGAGCCGGCTCTTTTAAGTTAACGTTAAGAGCCGGCTCCCGTCCGAGAGACGTTTTTTTTTTTCTTTCTTTAATTAATTCAAGGCAGAATGATAGGACGATCTTCTCCGCGCCACGGGCACTCCATGCACTGACTGTGACTGAAGCTGCATCTCATTTCACGTTTTTTTGTCTCTTTGTCTCCTCGCTCCTCGATCCTCCGGCTGTGACCCAGAAATCGATCTCAGCGCTCCATCTTGAAGGACGTCCCAATTTCTAAAATGCATCCCGAGGATCGAGGATCGAGGATCGAGGATCGAGGAGGCTTGCCGGAGGAGCCATGAGCGAGGATACATCAGTGTATCCTCCACGCCCCCTTATTGGATATCAGTTATTGATTGGATGCTGCGCCGATCGGACTGATCTGATACACGTCAGCATCACTGGAGTTTCATACCGGAGTGAAGACAGATCACAGATTAAAGTTTTCTAGTTTCTTCTGATTCACCATCTAGTTAAAATCTGTGTTAACTGTCGGTGTGAACAACAAACGGACCATTTTGATGGTGAAGTGTGAGTCACGTGAGGCTGATAATTCCTGAGCGTCGGGTTTGATATGAGTTACATCTTTTACATTTTCCCTGAAACATTCAGCCTAATACGTAATTTCTAGTGTCAGAATATCAATAAATACTGACGGTATTAATGAATAAATAATATAAAGATATTTTGCCAGTAGAAATGGTTCCTGGTCCTCTCAGCAGGACTCAGTCCACAGTAGAAATACAGACTGCAGCTGTTATTCATGTGCAGGTGTTTGTTAAACAGGTAACAGGCTACAGAAGGCTAGGCAAGGCCCTGAATGTTGTGTTTATGATATCTGTGCGACCAATCAGGTGATGACAGACAAGGATCATACCATCAAGCAGGGAGGGGTGGGAGTGCGCTGCGCGCTGGCGGTCTACAGGTACAGAGCAGGAAGGAGAGGAGGAGAGAAAGAGAGAGGACTGCGGTGCGCAAATAGCAGAAAAGATGAGTGACAGTCGGAAACGAAGCAGCATGTCAAATTATGGTATTCTGGAAATTACAAGGTTAGTATAATTATATTGAATAATATAAGTGATATATGTGCACACATACTAATCATAGGTCAAAACAGCACTAAATTTGCCTGAATTATAAAAACGCAGAAGTGGTAAAACGAAGAGCCGTTTGGGGAGACAAAAGAACCGGCTCTTCTTGATGAGCTGAGCCAAATGATCTGGCTCACTAAAAAGAGCCTGAATTCCCATCACTAGATGTTAGCTGGACCAGACGAGACGGAGCAGCAGACTGTCTCCTCTCCGACACAACACTAGCTGGCACGGCGAGCTGGCTTAAAGGGGAGGGGGAGATGTGTTTTAGTTGGCCGACATTAAAGCCTCAGATATGTAAAGCATTGCAACTCTGTGTGACTGTTAATATGGAGGACCACAAGAGTCACGTAAATTGTAATAAAGCATTTAATTGATTAATAACTAATTGTACAATTAAAAAAAAATAGCTATGGATACATTTGTTTAGAAATTGATTTATTAATCTATGAATAAATGGACTAAATTACAAAGTAATTCATTATTTTACATTTTAATGGGCAATAAAAATAATTATAAAAATAATTTATAAATTAAATATTAATATATAATTAAATAGATAGATAAATAAATAAACAGTCAATACATTAATGAATTCATAAATAAATAATGGAATTATAATAATAGAATTAAATTCTATTTGAAAATGCAGTTTAAAAAATAATAATTGGATTCACAAATTGAATTAAGGAAACAGGTTTTCAACTTTTTGTAAATCCCTTTTTAATTTGAACTATTTATTGATGGATTAATATTTCATTTGTAAATTCTTTTTATAATTCTTCTTTTTATTGCCCATTAAAATGTCAAATAATTCATTGATTAATAAATCACTCCCCTTGCTTTTCTGATCTACATAAATTCATAACTTTACAGGCAGTCAGATATAGGGCAGCACAGACATATAAAAACAAAATATTCTGATCCCACATTGACATTTAAGATATCAAAAGAGGCGTTGCAAGATGTACATATTTCATATTTACTTATGTTTCTCTACATATATTGTTTATATTGTAGCATTATGCACATATTATAGCATAATATACATGTTACATACTCCTTTACTTCCATTTCTTTATGTTTATATAAGAGTAACTGTAACGCCCTGAATTTCCCCCAGGGATCAATAAAGTATTTCTGATTCTGATGTCAAAGCATGTCAAGGACAAAGATTTAAAGTTAAACAGATTTTAATAAACACTAAAATATACATCTGATATTTTCACAGGGCAAAATCTGACTCACAAAACTTCAAACATTATCATTTCTTCTAGGTTAAATTCTTAGTAACAACAGGTCTATGAAACGATGGATCAGCTAAGGAAGATTATTTTTGTTTCACTGGGTTTGGATAGCAGACAATAGAATTCCTGCTAATGACTGCCCACCAACACATTGACTTATCATCAGTCGCTTCTTTATAGAAAGGTTTATAGGATAGACCCACAAACTGGTTTACATTGGATTTCTGCACAGCATTACAAAAATGAATTATTAATAATAATCCTTTATGCATCAATTATACAATTGTGAGTCAATCACTCAAAATCAAAAACCACCCCGAGCATCTTCTTTTCATTCGCTGTCATTGCTGTCACTGTCTGAATACGCCCCCAGCAGGCTGAGAGACGACGATCCATTTTGTGTGGTAACAGGCTTAGAGGCATTCATGTAGCCAGCTGTAGATGCCTTTGAATCTGTAAAACAACATACACAATCATTGTGCCTTCCAAATCACATGTAAACCTTTGATTGAGAATGTGAACAAGCAGCAAAAGAAAGTAGAAATCTTAAATGTACAAAAAGGAAACGTGTGCTCATAGGAACACGAGTGAGGAGAGTAAATAAATCATAGAAACTAACTAATGTCTACGATTTCAGAGTCAAGCTATACAAGGTTTTCATGTAAGATGTAAGAGATGCTGATATGTTACCTGTTTGTGAAGTGGGAGCAGCAGCTGCTGCCACTGGACTGGGTTTGTTGACAGCTGCTGCCACTGGACTGGGTTTGTTGACAGCTGCTGCTGGTTTCTTTCGCACGACCAGAGACCCCAGTGCCCCTTTACTGCCCAGCGTACCCACACTCCTCTCCCAGCTCTCCACCTTGGCCCTCTTCACTCCTCCAGCTGAGGCTTCCTGTGGAAACACAGAATGAGACAAGATAGGATGGCTTCTTAGTTTTTTTTTTTGTATTTTCATCTTTATTAACGTCAACAATGTATGCGTGCAATCAGTTTGTGATTTTATCTCATTAACATCAGCCTCACTGTTTACTGTTCACTCTCCTAAAGCCATATCAGAGGGGATTAAGTAACAGTTTCTACTGAAATAAATAAAATAAACATGAATACCTCTACTGAAAAAGCCGTCTAGCTAAACAAAAAGATGTATCCTATCTGTGATGTAATAAAATGTTTGTTTGTTTGTTGTTGTATATTTTAGTGCCATTTAAGTGAGTTTTAAGCATATTTTGATGATTAACGGGATAATATTGTGAATCACAATGATTTTGGCCAGGATAATTGTGACATGCCTAACACAGGGTGACCTTTACTGTGAAGCAGTCACTGAAAACTCAATGTATTTGTCACTAAGCTCAGAGAAATGGTCCTTTTTGGGCATTTTTTTGACTGTGGATCAGTTTTAAATGTTGCAGGGACGAGAAGGAACAGTGAGAGAACGAGAACAATGAGCTGTTAGATAAAGAATCGCATGCAACAGGACGGAAATCTTGAGGCTTTTGACTTTAAATTGGGTAAAACCATGACAAATATTTGCAAATGTCATTGCACTGAATACACCTATTCACACACATACGTACCTGTGCCTCTGTGGGTTTGACAGTGGTGAGGATGTCTGTTGGTTTGTCTGGGCTGAGTTTCTTTGACTGTGAGCTGCTGCCCCCCTCCTCCTCCTTCTCTGAATCAGAGTCAGAATCTCTGAGTCTTTTCACAAGGGCACGATCCAACATCTCTCTGTGAAACAATTCATACATTCAGTCTTGATTAAGTTTTTAATGACTATTGCTCAGAGTTCCGTCTGATTATGAGAGGAATACACATAACAAAACTCATTCAGAAACATACAATGCAGAGATTAAAGTTCCTATGCATCTGTAGCATTTGTTATAGTCTTTAGATGACCGTCAGTGTTGGATATTTATAGTTATTCTAGTAAATACGTTTTTTATTTTACGGTACACTTGAAAAATGTAACATTCTTTAACTACTCATTGTCTATTCAAACCTTCCTCACTCACTTTGTCTCTAGCTCATCCTCTTCTTTCTCTCTTTCCTTCTCTCTCTTCTCTAAATCTCTGTAGCGGTCGATCATCCCCTCAAAGTCCACCTGAGCCTGCCTCTGGTTCAGCTCCTTCAGCTCCTGGAGGTTCTCCAGAACCTCCATCTCCATCTTGGAATCCTTTGTGCGGTTCTCCAACACCTGGTAGAGGATTGGGAAATCATCAACTCTTCATTCCTACTGGCAATTAAAACAATAACAGTAAATTACATTTTAAACACTGACCTTCATGGGATTGTTCAGCTCCTCTTCTTCTCTCTCAAGTTGGACTCTCTTCTCCTCTTCCTCAATCAGTTTCTCTGCCTGGAAGTTTCGTGTTGCACCGTGCTCCATGGCATAGTCTGTGTTCTCTGGGTCGGTCTATAATCGTGTGACAAATAAAGTGTGAGAAACTATTATATGCATAACGCTGGAGATGTTTCTTTCAGAAAATAGCACAGACACAGCTCTATATTTACCTCTGTTCCATTTCAATACATATCACAGTGATAATCAGTGCATTAAATACGCTCACCTTAAATGTAATCTCAGCAAGACATCGAGTACATTTGATGTAGAAACGGAAGATGGGTAGACCCATGTACAGCTCATTCATTACAGTCTCTTTGCGTGCATTGAACTTCTTTCCCTTGTAGATGTATTCGCCACATGTTTTACACCTGCAAACAACCAGAGAGGCAACGCTGATGACATCACAGTCACAGGACCCATTTACAGAAGCCTGAAAGTGCTTGTCGCTAAGAGGTAACCAGGTTCCTTGCAAATACAACCAGACTCTAAGAAACCGTTTTTTCCCTTCAAATGAAACAAGCCATCCAAGACTCCTGCCAGGATAACAGTCTCTTTAACCCTGCATCCCTTCTCTTCTTCACTAAACCACTATTCAATTCAAATAAGCACAATACTAAGCATGTAGAGGTTGCTGTCACTTTTGTCCTGAGATCCTGGGTGTAAATATGTGACAACTTAACTGTACTATGCTGATGTTTGTGTATTGAAAACAGATCATTTAACCCTGTAATGAAACTCCATCCTCTGCCACACCAGCTGTGTCCTGTGTGGCAATAAAACTATTGTGGAGCCATGGATCAAACAGACATACCTCATATTGAATGGAGCCATCAATCTGACGACATACTGACGATCTTTTGGGAGTTTAAGTTTGGGGATTTTGGATGGATCAAAATCCGGGGGGTAGTATTTCTGTGGAAGAAAAAAAGCAGAGTGAGTAACTGAAAATGTAGTAGCTGTTAGTAGTAATAGTAGTAGTAGTAGTGGTGGTAGTAGTGGTGGTAGTGGTAGTGGTAGTGGTAGTATTAGTAGCAGTAGCAGTAGTAGTAATAGCAGTAGTAGTAGTAGTGGTAGTAGTAGTAGTGGTAGTAGCAGTAGTAGTAGTAGTAGTAGTGATAGCAGTAGTAGTCTAGTAGTAGTAGTAGTAGTAGTAGTAGTAGTAGTAGTAGCAGTAGTAGTAGTAGTAGTAGTAGTGGTAGTGGTGGTAGTAGTAGTAGTGGTAGTAGTAGTAGTAGTAGTGGTGGTAGTAGTAGTAGTAGTGGTAATAGCAGTAGTAGTAGTAGTGGTGGTAGTAGTAGTAGTAGTAGTAGTAGTAGTAGTAGTGGTAATAGCAGTAGTAGTAGTAGTAGTAGTAGTAGTAGTAGTGGTAGTAGTGGTAGTAGTAGTAGTAGTGGTGGTAGTAGTAGTAGTAGTAGTAGTAGTAATAGCAGTAGTAGTAGTAATAGCAGTAGTAGTAGTAGTGGTGGTAGTAGTAGTAGTAGTAGTAGTAGTAGTAGTAGTAGTAGTAGTGGTGGTAGTAGTAGTAGTAGTGGTAATAGCAGTAGTAGTAGTAGTGGTGGTAGTAGTAGTAGTAGTAGTAGTAGTAGTAGTAGTAGTAGTAGTAGTAGTGGTAGTGGTGGTAGTAGTAGTATTAGTGGTAATAGCAGTAGTAGTAGTAGTGGTGGTAGTAGTAGTAGTAGTAGTAGTGGTAATAGCAGTAGTAGTAGTGGTGGTAGTAGTAGTAGTAGTAGTAGTAGTAGTAGTAGTAGTAATAGCAGTAGTAGTAGTAGTGGTAGTAGTAGTAGTAGTAGTAATAGCAGTAGTAGTAGTAGTAGTAGTAGTGGTAATAGTAGTAGTAGTAGTAGTGGTAATAGCAGTAGTAGTAGCAGTAGTGACAACAATGGAGTTTGATTTCTACAGAAAGTAAATGTAGTTGTAACACATACAGTAGTTCAGATGTCGTAAATGAACAGTTGAAACAAACCTAGCAACCCCCCGTTCACTATGAAATACTGTAACCTTAGTTACCATCGCTGATAACACCACGCTTAGCTTCAAAGCTAACGTTAGCCTGTTTGGTTACATGTTTTAAACTGATTTTAAACGTTACTAACAGAGGCAACACTGTTCATATACTTACATTTAACACTTTTCTTTCGGACATTGTTGCTTTTGCTGGAAACCCAACGAGGAGAATGAAACGTTGGAATAATCAGATTGAGAGCTAATTCAGCTACAGTGCTAGCTAGCTGCTTGTACACTTCCGGTTATCTCTTCTTCTTCTTCTTCTTCTTTGGGGTTTTACGGCACTTCCGGTTGTCTCATCATTAGCTGCCCCCCTGCGGCATGGGTGAGTAACTACAACAACAACCGAAAAAATATTCCTGAACTGACTACAAAATACAGGAAGACAAGGATATAATATGACAAATAGAGACAATTACATGGAAGTAAAAATAAATAATAATAAATAAATAAATAAATTGTGGAATGGGTTAGGTGATGGGTTGAAGTGGAGCACAAATATAAATCAATTTAAAAAGCTATACAAAAAAATATATTTTTGGGAGGTATATGGATGAGGAAGAGTTGTGATAGGGGTTGTGTTAAGGGTTGGTTTATATCTACTCTTTAACTCCGGATGGATATGTGGGTTGTAAATAAACTTGGGATGCTGTTCATATATTTAATTTGGGATGTAAATAAAAGTGTTGTCTTGTTTTGTTTGTTATTATTTTGTATCTGTTTTTATTCATTTTTTTAAGACATTAATTTATTCATTAATTTATTCATTCAATCATTCAAATAAATAATATTAAAATGTTCTCTTCTCTATGATAGATATTCTGGAGGATGGTTGACCATAGCACCTCACCATGGCCTAATATTGATCAATGGGACTAATTCTTCTATTAGCTGATGTGGCAAGCAATGGAATAATAAAAAATAGACTCTTTGAGGAGGAAAAGGATCACAAAAGAAGGAAGGTCCAAGGCACTCTTCTAGCAAACAGTTAAAAAGCCTTTAATCAGATGGCTATTTCAGTGTGAAATACTAAAAACATAGACAATGCTGGCATTGTCATGCGTATGCGTGGGTTGTAATCCATCTCACAATGTGCCATCATTGTCTATTGTCTATCTTGTCTATCGGCTTTTTAACTTTTTGCTAGAAGAGTTTTTTGTGTTCCCTACCAAAGAGCACCTTCATTACACTTGTTTAAACTTCCAAGCACTCCAGACCTTTTCTTTTTTTTTTTTGAGGAAAAGAATCATGTTGGGATTCATATGTTTGTTTATTGTTTATTTATTTGGATTCTCACTAGCTGTCACCAGCACAACAGCTAATCTTTCTGTGGTCCACAAGAACATAAATTAATATGGCAATTTTAAGGTATTATGCAAATCAAACAAAATAGACAATCGTATTACATGCTTATATATACATATACATACATACGTTACATAATTTAAAAGTATATTTTTGTCATCTTTATTCATGCAAGTTGACTGGTCATGACAATTACTGATCATTTTAAATCATTAACCACTTGAAACCTAATGTTACCATTACAAAAAAAAATCTTCTAATTTGCTTTAAATGCTTATTCTGACACTTCATTGAACCCATATCACATTTAAAAATATTATTTTTAATGGCTGCACCTTAAAGTAGGACAGTTCTACATGCCGTATGCATCATTTTACACATTTTTATACACATGGTTTAAATGATTTCTCCTTTTCTCCCTTAGTCTGTCAACATCTTATTCTTTAGTTATGTTTTTGTTACACCTAATGTCACTGAGTGAGCAAGTGTGTGATTGGTCACTGGGCTGTGGCATATTCCTATAATGAGATCCAAATGCATCTGTCATGAATAAATGTTGAAATATACATAAATATTGTGTCAAACACCCTAAACCTTGAAATATATATTTTCCATTGCATTTATTCTATCTGAATGAATCATAGGATTTATATATTGACCAATGCCCTCATTTCTTCCTTAGCCTTGTCTTATTCAGAAGACAGTGGAGGAGATTTAGATCGAGGAATGGCCTCTCAGGGGTAATGTATAATTGTCAGTGACATGGGGGCTCGTGTGTAAACATAAGCTTGTCAGCCAGCCAGCACACACATGCATTAGGGAGCAGCTAAGGTTCTTCCTACAAAAGGAAATTGGATCCTGATTACAGATTGGTGTCAATGTGGGTTAACCTGAGGGCTGAGTTCAGCTTTATTGAACAGAGGTGACAGGAGGAGAAAGGCAGAATAGATTAGCAGCAAAACATGGGTGTGTTTACAAAAGATACCCTCTCCACAAGAGGTAGTTAAGAGTATGGTATTATATTGTGCTCTTTCTCACTCAAATCTTATAAAAATCTTAGAACAGATTACTATCAGATTATACGCCATAGAGCGGTGCAGAGGCAGAAACAGGTAGTCTCCCTTTAAAAAATGATATGCAACTACTTTGCATGGTCCTTGCATTCAATGAAAATTGGTAATCGCATGTGAGATCAGTAAACAGAGAGGATTTGACAGTTCCAGATTCAGATTCAGTTTTGTTCAGTGATGCTTTTATGTTGTATATGTGGTGAGTTATCAGCCTCATTCTGACACATCAAAATGACTCATGAATGAGTCAGATGTATGTTTAATAGGCCCATGGATAAATATTTGAAACTGAAAATTAGATTGGATTGGCTTGTGATAAATGTTTCATTCCCACTCAGCAAACTAGATTACATTATCAAATATGTTTTATGAAATGTAAATCCACCTTTGACTGCCCTTGATTTTATATCCTGTCAGGTCCCTTCCTCCAAAGACACAGAAGGTGCTGAGCAGTGTCACCAGGGTCAAAATGTTCCATGAATATTTCAGAAGGTGGCTGATGTCAACAGCAGCCATAAGGCGCCTATAAAGAGCAGGTCCCTGTACAGGAGATCCTCCAAACGTCTAAGGAACATCCACAGACTTTCCTCCACCTGCTAAAGAGAAGGACTGCTCCTGTTTGTGTCTTCAGCACCATGGTCAGCGCTCGAGCTCTCCTCCTCGTGGTCACCTGCTGCTGCGCCTACCTGTGGTTCGCTCGTGCAGAGGAGTCCTCACTGGAGACGCGCTCGCTGGATTTCTCCATGAAATCCCAACAGGAGAAAGACCTGGTGAGAGATTTTTATTAGGGGTATATGGGTGTGAAATGTGTCAGCAGGATGGATGAATATTATATATTGAATGAAGATTATTATAAATACATTATATATAATATATATATATATATATATAAATATTATATTATATATATATATATAATAATATTATATATATATATATATATATTATTATTATATATTATTATTATATTTAAATTGTTCTCTCTTACAAAATGACCAAAGATATATATATATATTATATATATATATATATATATATATAATATTTAACTTTTTTTTGCATTTTGTTCTCTGTAGATTGACGCTTTGCAAGAAGTTTTGGTGAAGCTGAGGAGCAAAGAGATGCCCTTGGAGAAAAAGCTCGGCTGGCTGCCTTCGGTATGGATTAGAAATGATAAAACAACTTGTATTTCCGGGACAGGGGATACTATAATATTTTTGGGATATTCTCTGAATTTATTACATCTAGAAATATGCTTTAAAATTGTATTACTCACTTTTAAAGTACAATTTGGTCTGACCCCAGAATACATAATGGATCTCTTAACACCCTATACACCTGTACGTGGTCTGAGATCATCTGATCAGCTACTTCTTGCTGTTCCCAGGTCCAATTTTGTGACAAGAGGCGATCAAACTCGTGAATGCACTTCCTATAGAGATATGATCATCTAACTCTGTATCCACTTTTAAAAAACTTTTGAAAACACATTTTTTTAGGATAGCATTCCTATAAGTAGAAGACTGGGTATAAATATATGTATATGTACATCCGTTTCTGGACGCATGTGTACATTTATACACATCTATGTATATATATATACTGTATATTTGTTTTATCAACTTGTCCTACAATTTTACCACTTCTATTATTATTGATATGTTCTGTGATGTTCTGTTTTAGCAGTTACCATATCTTTTACTTTATTCATCTGCTTTGATTGTCTTGTGAAGCACTTTGTAACATCTGTTTTGAGAAGTTCTATATAAATAAATGTATTATTATTATTATTATAAAATAGAAGAATTTTGGAGATGTGATTTCTGTTTATAAAATTAGTTTTAACTTGGAAATCAAAGCATACACGTACATTTCTGACTTTTCCTGACTAGTACTTTCGAAATACTGTTCTTTGATCAAGTAAATGAGTGTACAACTTATATCCGCAGTTTTATGAATGTTATGTTGTTTTTGTCGTTCCAGTGTGACGCTGGAGAGCCGTGCGCAGTGCGTAAAGGCGCGCGCATCGGCACGCTGTGCAGCTGTCCTCGAGGCACTTCCTGTAACTTTTATGTTCTCAAATGTTTGTGAAGGAAAAAATAGTGTGAAGGAGAAAAATAAATGTAATATGTGATTAATAAAGGACGCTTTTCTTTTATTAAACGTGGACTGGAAGATGTTAGAATATTGGTTTTGAATAGATTTGGAGGTCTGTGTGCATCTGTATCTTTTAGTTATTTGTGTCATATTTGTGGCATCTTGTGAAAGACTTTAAATGAAGTTTTTGTCATAAGTCCTTTTCTCCCCTTGTAATTTTGTTTGTGTTTTTGTTTGTTGTTAGATAGTATATCCTTGCATCGGTTTATAAACACATTTGTAAGATAAGGAGCTCAATAAATTAACTAAATTATATTCAAGTGTCTGTGTGTCTGTTGCACTATATTATATATATATTATATTATATTATATTATATAATATATAAATATTATATATACATGCATAATAAATATAATATATATAAATATATAATATAGATATATATTATATTATATATAATATATAATATATATATAATATATATATAGTTATATATATATATATGCATACTTAGAGCCTATTAGAAGCTGGATGTTTGTCATTTTCCCACAATCACTTGTGGGAAAATTGCTTTGGATTAAAAATCACCGCACTAAAAACACTTAAGGGACAATAAAGAAAAAATAAATATTGATTCCTTTTTGCCACGGAGGTGTCATCAATAATGCATCCTCTCTTCCTACACATCCACTAATGCACGGCCGCGTTCCAGCACACACCAGCTGTCTGTCATCTCTCTCTCTGTATAATAAAAGGCGCTGTTGTCAAGCTTTTTTTTTTTCTTTCAATGACATCACACCCAAGTGCAAGTTTCCAACATGGCGTCCAGCCGGGTGGCTGAGAGGAGGGAGGTCCAGGAGGAGCCGAGGAGAGCTGCTGCTGCTGCTGCTGCGACCGCAAAGCCTTTTGACTTGTGCCTCCACAAATACTCCCTGCTCATCATCATAGGACGGACCGCTCAGCTCAGACACACTGGACCCATCAGCGGGGACATTGAGCGAGGTACGTTTAAAGCCAACGCCTCTTTATTACAGCAGCTGATTGCTTTTTCTCTCTACTGTACATTCGGATAAAAAACAAAAATTCAGACGCCTGCAAGTTCATCAGCTCGGATACAGCTCCTCACTGACCTCATTGCAGTGTTTGTGTCATTTTATTCTAAAGGAGGATGCGTCATCTGGCAATGCTCCACCATCAGCATCACCTCAGCATCCCTCAGGGCGCATTAGAATTAAAAGCAGTCTGGTGCTGTGGTTTGTCTTTAGCCTCAGTGTGTTGTTATGTAAGGAGAAGCTTTTTGGAGGAAATGTATAGCCACTTGTAAATGATGTGCAATTAATCTTTGTGTGTGCACATACAGCAGAGACTGCATGGCTGTAGACATGCAGGCATATACAGTCTGTTTTAACTGTGTGAGTGCAGATATAAGGTGCATCAAATCAGACAAATTATGTAAAAACACTGCATAAAGGCTGTAGATAGATAAGGGAACATGACGAGGACAGATGCAGAGTGACAGATATACAGATAAATTATAAGGCCTATCAACATGTCATCTCTGTCCGGTGAGAACAACACAGGCCTATCTCCTAAGTATGAGCTGTTTTCAGCTGTGCGTCATTTTTCAAGTTTTCCAATGTGTTTTTAAATGGTTTATTTATCTAAAGAGTAGAGTTTCTTCTTTCTCATCTGTCCTCACTGGCCACTTTATTACACCTTGACACTTATAATGCAACTGCTCTGCCATGAAAGCCTATGAGTTTTCAGTCTTTGTTGACACTGTCAGCACTGTTATTGTTTATTTAGTGGTACATTTGTACTAAGATATATTCCCCTTTCCATTTTCCTTAAATAAACAGTTTTAGCTTCCACACATTGAAAAGAAAGAACCATATATTTGAATTTTGACATCATTTTGACTAATGGCCATAGAATTACTGGTCAGCATTGATGCACACCGGACATACACAAAGTGGATGATTTAATGTACATGAATGAGCCAAATAGCTTTTAAAACACATTTCTCATATTTTAATGATTATTTTGAACAAATAATTATGAAAATTATTTACAAAAACATGTATTTTAATGTTAATCTGAAGAGCAAAACCTAACCTTTAGCAAATCAACAACACGAAAACAGCAAATTCCAGCATAGAATATGCATTTTTTTTGCAAAATAAATGATGGGACCTGTATACTTTTTTGTATTAAATGAAAGAGAAATGTGCCCTGATATAAAATTGACCATTGCTTGAAGTGAATATTTAATAAAATTGATAAATACAGCCCATGGACATGACATGTACCCCTAATTATAGAATCACTCATCACCTCATCATCCCTCAGGGTGCATTAGAATTAAAAGCAGTCTGGAGCTGTGGTTTGTCTTTAGCCTCAGTGTGTCGTTATGTAAGGAGAACCTTTTGGAGGAAATGTTGCAGGGCAGATATTCAGTAGCCACTTGTAAATGATGTGCCATTAACCTTTGTGTGTTGCACATACAGCAGAGACTGCATGGCTGTAGACATGCAGGCATACAGTCTGTTTTACTGTGTGAGTACAGCTGGAAGATGCATCACCAGGTGCATACAAATATATACATATAATATAATACATATATAATATGTATGTAACTATTATTGTAACAATATTATGTTGACAACATAATATAATATATACATATATAATATATACATATAAGGTGCAGACAAATTATGTAAAACACTGCATAAAGGCTGTAGATAGATAAGGGAACATGAACGGAAACACGAGGACAGATGCAGAGTGACAGATATACAGATAAATTATAAGGCCTATGAACATGTCATCACTGTCCGGGGAAAACCACATAGGCCTATCTCCTAAGTATGAGCTGTTTTCAGCTGTGCGTCATTTTTCAAGTTTTCCAATGTGTTTTTAAATGGTTTATTTATCTAAAGAGTAGAGTTTCTTCTTTCTCATCTGTCCTCACTGGCCACTTTATTACACCTTGACACTTATAATGCAACTGCTCTGCCATGAAAGCCTATGAGTTTTCAGTCTTTGTTGACACTGTCAGAAAGGTGATATGTTTCTTATTATTGTTTATTTAGTGGTACATTTGTACTAAAATATATTCACCCAACTCTCTCCTTTCCATTTTCCGTAAACAAACAGTTTTAGCTTCCACACATTGAAAAGAAAACAACCATATATTTGAATTTTGCCATAATGTTGACTAAAGGCTATAGTATTACTAGTCTCTAGTACACTTAAAGTCCAGTAAATACTCCGGTCCATTTAGGCGTTAACACATGATTTGTGTGAATGATCCTATCAGAAATTAGAAAAATAATTGAATGATTTCAAATGTCCTAAATGAGTTTTTTTTAGTGTAATCAAAGATGTTTTTTTTGTGATCAAATTCTATTGGTTTTAAAGATATGCGTTGGAAATAAAATGAAATAATTCAAAACAAAACATTAAATGAGAAAATACAAAAAATAAATAAATAAATAAATAAATGGACAGGCAAAGTATTTATTGGTGTACTTCAAAAATGTACTATCTGTAAAATTAGTAATACTTACAATAACCAAATTTGTACATTATAACTTGCACTTTTCTGTTTTGTTTTGTGAATATTTGGACACTTGTGTGATATGTTTTTGGCAGAGTAAAACTAATTGTTGCTCCTTGCTGTGACTATGTGTCTTTATGTCTCCAGGTATTCGCTCATGGGACGTTGACTTAAAATCCTGTAACCTGAACCTCTATCTCCAAGAATTTCTCTCCCATCACACGGCGTCTTTCAAGGGTGCAGGTAAGTCACAGTGTGTTAATGTGACGCCTTATGGCACAGAAACTCCCGTCCCCATGGTAACCCGACAGTTCGGCTGGTCTGGGGTCAACAAGGAAGGAAGGAAGGAAGGAAGGAAGGTGTAGGAGCAGTCGAGTGATTGTTAAACATGGGTGGGCCCTTTTGACATAAAACAATAGAGACCTGCAACTGAGCTGTGCCACCTCTCTTTCTGTATATGTATAACAGCCTTTTAGTATACAGAGCCAAGAACAACCAGGGCAAATGGGAAAAAAGGCAACACAAACATCAGAGTCAGACAGTCGTGTTACAGCCGAGCTGTGAAGTGATGAACACAGACAGGAACGGACACATCTCTTTCTAGGGAGGACAAATGGCAGCCAGAAAGGTTGCCTGTATGCAGTAGTGAATTATCTTTTAATAATGTCAGAGCTTACATTGTATTTTTACGATGTCAGGGTTTAATAAAATTGAGGGATTTGACATTTTGTAAGTGACCTATAGTTAGAACAAGCAGCTTGTTAGCTTAGCTTAGCATAAAGACTGGAAGCAGGGGGAAACAGCTAGCCTGGCTCTGTCTACAGGTCACAAAGTCCGCTGACCAGCAACTCTAAATTTCACAAATTAACACTTTATATCTTGTATAAAAAACTGAAGTGTTAAAGGTCCCATATTGTAAAAAGTGAGATTTTCATGTCTCATATATAATAAAGCAGGTTTAAGTGCTTTATAAATACTGGTAAACTATCAAAACGCTCAATATACGGAGAAATACACACAGCCCTATTCAGAAATTGTGCGTTTGAAACAAGCCGTTCGGATTTCTGTCCATTTGTGATGTCACAAATATACAATATTTAGACCATCACACGGTTTTAAATATAAACATTCTAAATCTGTCCCAGTTAATTTCCTGTTGCAGTGGATGTAAATAACATCAGCTGACAGGAAGTAAACATGGACCCAAGCTGTTGCCGTGTAGGATTCGTTGGCATCTAGTGGTGTGGTTGCAGTTTGCAACCCCTCCGCTCCCTCCTCCCCTTCTAAGACTGCGGTAACGTGAGCCGCCGAGTGCAAAACCGTGGTAATGCCGTTCGCCTCACTCAGAGGCCATCCTTACCATAATAACAATACTTTAGAAGCAACGGAAGTCAGACGGCAGTTGGCGGTACCACGGTTTTGAACTCTGCAGCTCAAGTTACCGCAGTGTCGTTGAACTATGTACGGTAGCCTTCAGGTAATGTAAAAACGTAAAAAGACTGCAGTGCAGAGAGGATTTTATATTCTATATTTGGAGAAGATTGGGGGGTATTTGCCCCAAAAAATACTTTGGTTTTATATCCATATTCTCAGATAAAAGGATATCTACTACTGTACTTGTTAGTAAAATTTGGTCGCGAAATAGTGCAACATCAATTTTGGTAGCTTTAATATTGAAAGGACCAGTGTGTAGGATTTAGCAGCATCTAGTGGTGAGATTGCAACCGAGTGCCCCTCCCCCTCAAACCTTCCTTTCCAAGCGTGTCGGAGAACTACGGTGGCCTTCAGGTAACCTGAAACCACGAAAGGCTCTCTCTAGAGCCAGTGTTTGGTTTGTCCATTCTGGGCTACTGTAGAAACATGGCAGAGCAACATGGGTGAAGAGGACCCGCTCCCTATGTAGATATGAATATATCGCTCATTCTATAGCGATTCTTAGATTCAGGTGATTTTACACTAATAAAAAATATAGTTATGAATATTATATTTATTTCTGCTAATAGATCCCCTGACATGTTACACACTGGTCCTTTAAAGACGAAGAAACGTTTGTTCTTATTTGGGGTCATTATGTTCCAGTTGGCTGCCTCTGTATCCTCTAACATTGATCCAGTTCCCCTCAGACTGGATATTCACTGCAGACTGAGTTAACTTGGCATCTCATCCTCGGACAGTCCCTCTGACTCAGCTGTTCCACTCTTCTTCCTTCCTCTTTTTTCGCTGAGGGAGTCAATCACCCGCCCAGCTATCCCAGTTCACTTTCTCATCGACCTCTCTGTGTTCCCCTCTGGCCTCTCGCTCCCTGCTCACATCCGTCGGCTTGTTTCCAGACTCCCTCAGCTATACGACTTTCCCCAGGTCTTGTTTGCTTCCCCTTGGCTGTCTGTCCTTCTCTTTCTAGTCTTTGTTTTTCTCTCTGCGTCCTCAGGGCAGAAGTGTCTGCGCCACAGTACCAGAGTGTTGGACACTCAGGTGCTGATCAGTCCATCTCAGGAACAGGTTCACTCAGAGGTGAGGGGATAAATCCTGGTTCCTTCGCAGATACTTGGAAGTTCTTGGAAGATATAGTTAGCCAGGTGTTATCATGACGCAGTCTGATTGTGATTTATTTTTAGCAGTTTTTAATGATCAAAATTAATTAAAATTATAATCTTTTTCAAAATGAGAATCTGAAACAAAGCAGGGTACATGATTTGAGAATTATTATTTTGTAGTTATTTCTATTTTGATTCAGTTCATACAGGAATTTGACAATCTATCATGATTTTCATGATTGCAGAAAGTACAAATACACTGAATTATTCTCATATGATTATAACGAGGGCCACAGCTAATATTTATTTTTCATTATCGATTATTTACCTGATTAATATATTATTTGTTTTGTCTACAAACATTACAGAAAATAAAAAATTACCTGTCACAATTTCCCAGAGCCCAAGATCTCCAAACCCCAAAGATATTTAATTTACAATAATATAAAGAAAATGGTCACATGTAAGCAGCTAAACGGTATTTTTGCTTGAAGTGACTCAAATGTGATAAATAAATGATCAAATTACTTTTATGCTTTTGGAGCTCAAAAAGCCTGTTATAGATTAGTCTTTGAATTCTCTCACTCCCTTTACTTTATATATTTTTCTTCTCTAATGCCTTTCTTTTACTTTTGATTTTGGGAAAATGAAGTGACATTTAGGGTTGGAAATTAACTTTTTTTTGTCCACCTGCCACCATGGCTGGTGGCTCAATAGATTACCATTGTCTTTTTTGTCTGGTGAGTGACACAAATCTAGCGTCCACTTGCATATTCTACCAGCATTTGGCTGGTGGCTGGTGTTAATTTCCAACCCTTGGTGACATTGCAAAATAAAAATAAATCTTACCATCTCTGTTCTGTTCTGGCCAGGTGTTTGCTCTGCTGTCCAGGGAATCGGCCCATAAGCTGTTGATCTTGGCCGGCCAGAGCGCGGAGGAAAGTGGCGACCTGCTGTTTCACAAAGGACTGTTCTCACCACACCAACTGAAACAAATACTAACAGAGCAGGTACGACAAAGTCTCTTTAATTCTCTGCCGATAAATGTTCAGATGTTACTTCAGCTGCTTATTAGACACATGTAACCTTGAACATACATGTAGGCTTATTTTAAACCTGCAATTAACTATTACTTTAATCATAGATGAATCTGCTTAGGGCTGTTTGATATGGTCAAAATCTTCTATCCCTTTATAGATCATTTCATATCTCGAGGGCGATAGATATATCACAATATGGCATCTTATCTGATAATTCAATAAATAAATAGTCTATATGAAATAACCACATGATAAGGCTTATTTTTGTTTACTCCTCTGTGAATTAAATACTTGACAAATTAAAAGTAATGAGTATTTACTCATTTTAGGAGCTTGAGTGCAAAATGAAGATAACAGTTAAGTGAAATAATAGAGAAAAGAAGAAATAAATACAGGCCAAGCCTATATCGTGATAGAAACAAATATATATGATAGACATTTTTATATAATTTTGACGATATATATCATCATATTGCCCAGCCAGAAAACAGAAAAATGCCCATCACAATTTCCCAGAGAGATGTGACATCTTCAAATTGCTCATCTTGTCTGACCAACCCCCCCCCCCCATATACAAAGATGTTCAATTTACAATAGCAGCAAATCATCACTAGAACCAACAAATGTTTGGCAATGTTGCTTAAAAAATGACCTAAACGATCAATTGATTGTCGACATTGTTCCCAATTTATTTACTATCAGTCTACTAATCGCCAAATTGTTACAGCTGTAAGTTTTAGTTTATTTTACTGCTAAACTCATACGTCATCATCAGCTTCTGCTTTAAATGTAAACATAAATGTGTCATCAAGATGGTGCTTTAAAAGAGAAGCTGACCTATGCAGGATATTTGTGTGTTAAAATTGTATTAAATCATTGTTTGTTCCTGTACTCTAAAGTATCTAAAATGCTGTTTTTAGTTCATAGATGAAGGAGAGAGCTCTGCCTCCTCCTCCAAACTCAGTCTGACCCTCAGCTGTCCCAACATCGGCCAGTGGAGGAAGACTCTCTTGGAGAACCGGCCTCTGCAGGGTCCTTTAACGCTGCACATCAATCCCCCAGAGGTGCTGCCCGTCATGGAGGCCCTGGGGGAATTCACCTCCCTCATCTCTGGTACCCTGTCCCCTCCGTCTCCCTTCGACCTCCTGCCTCCTCCAACCACCGTGGGGTTTCTGAAGCTGTCACGCCCCTGCTGCTACGTGTTCCCCGCCGGCCGCGGTGACTGTGCCTTTTTTGCTGTCAACGGGTTCACGGTGCTGGTGGACGGCGGCTCGGACTCTCAGGCCTGTTTCTGGAAGCTGGTCCGCCACCTCGACAGAGTTGATGCGGTTTTGTTGACGCACATCGGGACAGAGAACCTCCCCGGGGTCAACGTCTTCCTCGAGAGGAAGGTGGCTGAGCTGGAGCTGAGCTCTGATATCAAAGGTAAGAAGTCCATTTTATTCATACAGCCCAAAATCACAAATTGGGGCTTTACAATCTGTTCAGCATTTGGATGAGGAAAAAAAGGTTGAAAACTCAGGAAGAGCAACAGAGGAGGGATGTTGCTTTTCTTCCTGCAGAACGATGATATAATGAGGAACTGTTGATGGGAGATCAAGATTTCTCTGTAGTCCTCTTTATCCGTTTCATGATTAAATGTCCTTTTTGTTTCTGTGTCTTAATATTCTTTCATCTGAACAGAGGACTCGTCTAAGAGGACCATCTCCCCAGAGCTCGGAGTCGTGTTTTTTAACGCCCCCAGCAGGCTGCAGGTGGAGGAACAGCCTTGTGAGTGATGCATTAAAACCTACTGTACTCATTTCTAATGGGATTGGTTGCTATAAAGTTAAAGCCTGGACACTATTTACCCATGTTTTTCTGTTTAAGTGACTAATGGGGACAACTATTCTGTATTTCAGAGGTTGTAGCGGGTTCAGTTTTATAGCCAAAGTGAAGATACTGGTATCATATAAAACTAAAAAAACGAAGGAATCCATTGGTCCCAACCATGTCATGCTCGCTTGTCAGGAAGAATGCTAAATAACGCTCCAAAGCTAGCTAAATTTTGACGAGGAAAAACTTTTCAAAGGGGCCCCTTGACCTCTGAACTCCAGTTATGTGAATGAAAACGGGTTCTATGGGTACCCACGAGTCTCCCCTTTACAGACATATATGTCTCGGATGCAGTGACCCAAAATGGAGCAGTTTTTGAAATGAAAAAGTGATGTTGGAGACAACCCTGCACCGGTAAATGCTCCAAAGCGTGCGGTGAGGAAATATGACCCTGAATACTTTGGATTCATAATGGCATGCAATGATGGGTGAGCGTAAGCTGAATATTTATTTGGGTCATTACAGCTGACGGTGGCATTACATATATTTATTTATCTGGGAAGGTGGTCCTTGAAAATTTTAACAATCAGAAGTGGGCCTGAAAAATACGAAAGGTTGAGAACCCCTTAGATAAACACAGAAACATGGGAACATACGGTCAGGCTGAAAAAATACCAAAGAGCCCCTTTAATTATCCTCCTTCTCATGTCAGGTTTGGACAATGTACTGAAGAGCACGCACCAGGCGGCCCTAACCCTACAGCTGTTGAAGAAGTTAGACATCAGACCACATCCATTGTTTCGCCCGCAAGGGGTCCCCATTGAGCCGCTAACCCTGTTCCAGAAGATGGGAGTGGGACAGTTGGATTTATACATCCTCAACCCCGGCAAAAACAGCCAGGAGTACCAGACGTTCATGCAAAACTGGCCTGACGCCGTGTCATCAGCATCCAAATCCCAAACTCTCCCTCTCACCGCCCTGGCCTCAGTGTCTGCCCTGCTCGTGTGGCACCCAGCGTGCCCCCAGGAGAAGGTGGTCAGGGTGCTGTTCCCTGGTGTCACCCCACAGGCAAAGCTCTTGCAGGGGCTGGAGAAGCTGAAGGGGCTGGCCTTCCTCCAGAAACCCACGGTGACCACCGGGGATATGGAGAAGCTGGGGGAGGACAGAAAGACACTGAGGACAGAGAGCCAGGACAGCGGAAGGTCACAAGGGAAGGAGTCAATGCCCAAACACGGAAAAGAGCGGGGAGTTAAAGAAGAGGGACTGGTAAGGGAAAAGGGAAAATTATTAAATGGAGTCGCTACAAGAGATGTTGATAAAACCAGAATCAAAGAGACGGGTGTAAAGCAAAAAGGAGCAACGTCAGAGAAGAGTACCTCAAAGAAAGGAGGAGGGAAGGATGGGAAAAAGGAGGAGAAGCCGGGAAATAAAGAGGAGAACGATGTTATGAGGAACGATCAGGGGAAAAAGGATGTTCTCCCTTACAAACCAAAGAACGAAAATAAAATCAAGCTCAAAAAGGAAGCAAAAAATGACTCTAAAACAGGGGTGAAGAAAACAAGAAAACCATCAGGAAAGGAGGCAAATAATGGCAAGAAGTGTGAACTGTCAACAAAACCCGACACTGGGAATGTGTTGCCACAGCCAGGGGGTATTGATACAAAGCAGCAGAATCAAAAACCAGACAAAGAGTCTGAAGAGAACCCCTGTGGCTCCAAAATGTCTACCCCTGAGGATATGACAGCCGATTTTCTCAGGCTCCGGGAGGAAACTGAAAGAGGAGAGACGCAGGTGGAAACAGCAGATAAAGCAAAGCAGAAAAGCAGCGAGTCAGGAAATGAAAAGAGCCTTGGAGGTACTAGCAAAGAGACGAGCAGTGAAGCTGATGATACATTAGGGGAAGAAGCTGCAGGGATAATGGGAGGAAAGTGTGGGGATAATGGAGCGAAAGCTGATGTAGACCTGCAGAAAGCGCCTGTGGACCAGCCTGGAAATGCTGCCAAACCAGCAAAGGTTATAGGATTTCCATCTCCCCTGAACAAGGCGCCAAAGAACGAGAACACAGTCCAGATGGACTTAACCCCGACTGAATACACTCTCCTGGACGGGGCTTTGAGAAACAGCCCACCCTCGCGATCATCTCCAGAGGCCCCGGTCAGCGCTGACGAGCAGACCGTAGAGCCCGCCACCCCTGATTCACGGCCCAACAGTGCAGGCCACACTCCTTACTGTCTGTCCCCAGATGATGTGTGGTGCAATAAAGACACTCTCAGCAGGTTACAGGCCCAGATGGGTAACTTAGAGTCAGCTGATGTCAATGGATCATCCAAGCAAAGTGACGGGCAGCCCAAAAGCAACCCAGAGAGCTACACAACCAACAGAGAGAGGCAGCTAAGCTTCCTTTCTTTGGGTTCATTTAAAGAGGGGCCGTCAGACCCTTCTCCATCTTTGGCTACCACCACCACCACCACTACGCACTCCATGCCAGCAGAGGTGAGCTCACCTCAGTCCACAGAGGTAGATGAATCCCTGTCCATGTCCTTGGAGCAGGGACCCACCACTGTAAGCCAGAGAGAGGATGACAGCGTTCATAACTCCCACTCCAATGGTGGCCATTTTGCTGGGATGCCTTTACCGGTAAAGAAGCCTCCCAGATCTTCAGGGCAGGGTTCAGAGATGGGGCGGCCTCCAGCTCCTAACGCGCTTCATTTTGAGGTGTCAGCTCACGATGTGGATCTGTGTCTGGTTTCCCCCTGCGAGTTCAAGCATCTCAAACAGCCCGACTCCAGCTCAGGTGCGAGCGAGACCTCCAGAGGAGCTCCACATCATCACAGCGGCAACAACAACAACAACCCCAAGGACACGTCGCCCAGCGAGTCAAACGCCCCCATCTGCACGGAGGACTGCCCGTCCACCACAGCAGATGGAGGTCTGGACTCGGATGAGGATGAGTCGTATAGCGAGCCGTCTAACTCGCCCCACGATCTCCGGTCCTGTCAGGCTCTGCCCCCGGACCCTCTACCAGCCCCTCTCAGAGACAGCCCGCCCCTGCCCCCACATCCTGATGCGTCCATGCCCGTTCCTCAGTCTGACTTCGACGCTCACGGGAAGAAAGCTAAAGCGACTGGTATGCGAGGGAAAAAAAATCCAGCGGTGAGTTTGTCTTGTAAGCATAGAAGTAAAGGATGTCCGTATGATTTGGTGTATGAGTTCATGCGTATATTTAGACTACAGTTGGCTGCAATCAAGTCTTAAGCTGCATCACAGCAGATCAGGCGGTGCGGTTTGGGCTGCGGCTGTGGCAGCCGTAGGGGGTGCCGGAAAAAAAAACGCAGCAGCCTGCAGCGGAAAAGTAAAAATAGAATCTTTTTCCAATCCAATTATTTTTGGAGAAACGCAACCCGACGTCACGCTGCAGTGGCCAATCACGTAACCGGCAATCCAGAGCTGTACAACCCAGCCATGAGGGAACAAAAGATGTTGATCGCAGCAGTTAATGGGCCATTAAAGAGACTCTCCCACATCACCGCACAAACCTGCGTCAAATTGGTATAAACGCCTGATGTGGTGTGAATGTAGCCTTATGGTACGTGTCCATATGGGCGTTTTTGGAAGCCTCGTTTCCCAGAATAGCACGCTTGATGGGTTGCCACTCGGCACCTGGATTGGACAAACGCTTTCCTTCGTGGGCTGCTGTTCCCAGCTTTCAAACCGGAACCAACATGGCGGCTCGTTTGGAAACTTTTTTTTCTTATATTACGAAAATAGATCACATGCTAGGCGAGAAATAATACATTCAGTCGCTGAATCTTTATTTTAGATCGACAACGGTTAGTTTAAAAGTTTTGCGGGAGTTTACAGAAGTGGCGAGTCGCGCCAGACGCCCCTGATTTGCATAAAGCAGCCGAGCCCTCAACTTTATGGAAATAAGGAGCGCCTAAAGTGACAGCCCGTCTCTCGAAATGCAACGCTACCAGAATGCATTGCACGGCTGCTTATATAGACTATGAATGGGAAGCGTGGAAAGGACGAATCCTGTGGACACGTACCATTAGTATCCCTGTACTATAAGGAATCATAAGAGTATAACACTGTGTCCTCTTTAAGTATTTAGTCCTGGTCACAGTTTGCATATTTTAAAGTGAGTTTTTTTTTAAAGTTATTATGATTTTGTGGATACAATTATGTTTTTTTTATTATTATGGCTTAAGTGAAACTTGCTTTTTTGCTCCCAGGTTATTGAGGCCTCCCAAAGATCAGGCTCAGGGAAAAGCAGGACAGGGAACCAAAGTGGAGTCGCAAAGGGGAATGTTTCTTCTACTCGTACGCCTTCCTCCAGCACCCGCTCAGCACCAGCAAAATCCTCCCCCAATCCAGGTAGGAGGTGTAAAATGTCAATGACATTAAATACTGTAGATTGTAGACTTACCACTGAGTTCTACTGAAATGTCTATCATCAGTTTCTCCTCTCTCTCCCGTCACAGGCTCCAAGTCTCCCTCTGTTGGTGACGTCAGCGTGTTCGTGGACCTGGCCTATATTCCCTCTGGAGCCTCCTCTTCGACTGTCAGTGTGGACTTCTTCAGATGCGTCCGCTCCTCCTGTTACATCATCAGCGGTGACAGTCAAGAGAAGGAAGAGCTAATGAGGCATACACTGGACGCACTACTGGATGCTAAGATGTCCTGGACTGACACTATGCAGGTAGGAACGCACACACAATTAGATTCATGCACATTATATATATATTTGATGTTGGTGGTTGACTTGATTTATTACCTCAGTAAACATTGTTAACATGAGTTTATGGTCTCAATCGATAGTTTCAAGTCTTTTTCAATACAGTATGATGTTCATTTAGTAAATTATGGTCCCATTTAGAGTCAAATAGACCATAAAGCAGGGTATGCTTTAAGGCGGGGCTACCTCGTGATTGACAGGTCGTTACCACGGCGTTGTCCGGTCTGGTAGCTGTCTGTGCTCAAATGTTTATTAGTTTCGCTTTTCAGAAAAAGAGCCACTGTTGCAAAATATGTGTACTGTAATGTACTTTGTCTCTACTGCAACAGAGCTTACCTGGAAGGTGTGTGACTTCAGCTCTCTCTATAGAACAGCTAATAGACTGTTGACTGAAAGGATATTTGAGATGCTCTGATTTATCAGTGGTCCCCATACTTTTTTCTGTCATGCTCTACTTTGAAAGATGATTGTTTTCTTCTTTCGTACTTGACATGTTGTTTTGCTTTCTGAGTAAAGTTTGCTCACCAGAATGTTCAGGCAAGCAGATACTAGTCCAGGTTAAGTTTCAGGTAACAGAAGCTCAAAAGCAAAAACACAAGGCAAGAAAGCAGCATTGCAACTTTGAAAAAACTGGCAAGCAGTGAGTAAAAAAATGGCTGATATCTACAGGGGCTGATGAGCAGATGGGCGGGGAAGGTCAGGTGACTGTGACTGGAGGGAAAGGGGTTATTGCAGGGCAAGAGGGAGTGGCTAGATGTGGGTGAGTGAGGTGACTGGGACGGGAGAAAAAGTCTGAGGGCATCTGGTGGACAGGAAGAGAATGGCAATGAACTGGTCAGAGAGGCAGAGTGTGACAATAGATCCTCTTCTGACAGTGTAAAAGTGATCATACAGGACAAATGGTGGATAAAGAACATATGCAGAAACTGATTTAAACTAATTAAACTGAATTCAGTGCCTAACATTTTGTATTAGATTAATAATGGGGAATAATGTGATCAAGTATCTCGGGGTCTTTTTCAAGAGTGAGGGTAAAATGGAGCGTGAGATGGCGGTTTGGCGCCAGCAGTGATGCAGGTGTTGTACCTTTGTGGTGAAGAGTGAACGGAGCCAGAAGGCAAAGCTCTCGATTTACCAGTCCATCTCTGTTCCTACCAACACCCATGAGCTTTGGGTAGTGACTGAAAGAGTGAGATCACAGATACAAGTGGCCGGATAAGGGGATGAAAATGAATGGATGGATAGACGTGATCAACCTGTTTTTTATGGCACAATGTTCTTTATCATGGTGCTTCTGACGCCTTTGCCACAACTGAATGTCACCACAACCACCAGCAGTATTTACTAACAGGGCAGTTTCCATTTCACCTACAGTAATAATGTAAAACTGACTACATGGTTCTCCAAATTGGTGAATTAAGTTACTTTTTAAGTACTTTTTGGCAGTGGCAAAACAGCAAACGTGTGCAAATCCAAAGTTTATGAATTGAAGACTGTAGCCATGGATACTGACGAACGACTGAAAGTGCAACTCAGCAGATAACTTCCCTTCTTTTTATCCGCCTATCCCCAGGTGACGGTGATCCCTACCTTCGAGTCGGTGCCGATGCAGGAGTGGTACCAGCAGACCCAGGAAAGGCAGAAGGAGCTGGGCATCACCGTGCTGGGATCCAACAGCACCGTCGCCATGCAGGACGAGACCTTCCCCGCCTGCAAGATAGAGTTTTGAGGAGTTGGGGATGCAGCGATGGAGGGTGAATATGAGCTGAAGGATGAAACTGCGTGTGTATGACGGGGACAGAAATTGAAATTTAAAAACAGAAATTATGGGGAAATAAAGCGAATATATGGCCCCTTTCTGCACGAACACAACTGACATGGGACTTTCACCCAATTCCCTCCTGGTTAATCACTTCTTTGTGGGCTACTTTTGCAACAAAAAGCCCTTATTTCTCTTTATCCAAGGAGAATACACATTCCTGTGCATGATTTTTTTAGAGAGGAGAGGAGATCACACTGGCTGCAAGAGAAGCATGTCGGGCTGCAAACATGTGGAGCCACATGAAAGCTGATGTTGTAGATTAGTCAATATAGTTAGGGGTTAAAGGCACTTTGTGTAGGCTTGTTTTCTTAATGCATTCAGCACTGAAGTGTGATTGTAGTGTGTGCTACGTTTAAGGGCCCATTTTGCTGCTTTAATGCAACATTTATCAGTCGACATTAAACGACTACGGATGCTCCCTAATGGCAAGAGTTGTGGTCGCATTGAATTTCTTTTATTAACTAAATGATATTCGTCTGATTAGCACAGAAGATGTCTATATCGTAAAAAGAGAGTCTTACATTGTACCTTTAATGAAGTGGCGTTCACAGTGTGTGGTCAGGTGTTTGTTGTGAGCACTGTAAGCAGACATGAGGTGAGCTGTGCTGTGTGTCGTACCTGCTTTTTAAAAAGTATCGCGCCGCCGTGGCTTCACTGTTGACCTCCAGATCTCCGCCGAGCAAACCAGATTTGACGTATCTGATGTTGAGGCATAATCTGAGATTACTGAATCTGCAAAAAAACTAATCTGTCAGCAGGGATTAGAGTACCAGATTAAATTTAACAGCATTACAGCAATTATCTTATTTAGAAAAAAAATGGTACTCTAGTTGTAATCCATTAGAAGTGCTTAAAATCAGACTAATCAGGAATCAAATAGCAAATGCTTTTGTAAAAATAGATGTTCACTTGTTAAAGAAAACGTTAAAAGTGATGACATGTATTTTGATTGTGGATATGATCATATTGTAGACAAATATTTTGCACAGCATAAAATCTCAAGTTTAGTCATGGTGAGTGTAATAACAGCTTTTCCAAGTTGTACTCTGTAAATACGAATAAATTAGATTGTATTTATATTCCGAACAAAATAATTCGCTTTGTTTTATGGGTGCCTAATTTCCTAGAAACTTTTCTGGTATTAAGTGTATAATTTGGTAATAGTTATTACTTAATCCAATTAATTCCCTGCTTACTGCATCATACAATTTGACTTATATAAAGACTACATTTTCTAATAATAAATGACAAATAAATGAATATTTACTTGGTTTTAAATGGAGCAGTTCTTTCAAGGAAATTCTTCTAGAAATATACAACTGCAACTAACCATTCTTTTCATTAATCTGTTGATTATTTTCTTGATTAATCGATTAATTGTTTGGTCTATAAAAGGTCATAAAATGTTGAAAAATGTCAATCAGTGTTTCCCAAAGCACAAGATGACGTCCTCAAACGTTTTGTTTTGTCCACAACTCAAAGATATTCAGTTTACTGTCAAAGAGGAGTAAAGAAACCAGAAAATATTCACATTTAAGAAGCTGAAATCAAAGAATTTTGACCTATTTATTTATTTAAAAAATGACTCAAACCGATTAGTTGATTATCAAAATAGTTGGCGATTAATTTAATAGTTGATAGCTAATCAGTTAATCATTGTAGCTCCACTGAAGAGTATAGTATAGCTTTAACATAAATATAGTGGAGTAAAAAGTACAATATTTGCCTTTGAAATGTAATGGAGTAGAAATATTAAGTACCTCAAAATTGTACATTTAGTTGCAGATTAATTAAATAGTTGACAACTAGTCGATTAATTGTTGCAGCTCTACTGCTTATAACTAAAATACTCAACTCTACTTACCCTGTAACTAGTACCAAATTATACCGATTTTTGATAGACTTCGAAGGAAATTATGAGGACATTACAGATCTGTAAAATAAAGCACACATATGTAAAGTAATGGATTACATTGTAATCTCTCCAGAGCTGTCTGTCCACTGTTTTTCCTTTTTATATTCCTTTTGTCCCAGTCTGGACGTCCAAGAAACGGATGTCATATTCTGGTGAGATGTAAATTAACCACAACTAGAGATGCACCGATACAGACACCATATGGGATATCTGTGACTATGGGGGCTGATCTATTAAATTCAATTCTATGTTTAACATTATATACTGGAGTTTTAATTCCTGTTTAAGTTTTGACCAATTCATTGCTGCATTAAAAAGTTTTACTCTTGAATTGTAATTCCTGTTAATTTCTAAGATTTGTTTACCAAGTTGCTGGTGTACGATTTATTATTTTTAATAATAAATAACAATTCACTAAATTTATATCTTTGTATTTATTTGTAAAATGTTGTTTTACAAAGTTAGAAAAGCAACATAGAAGTCAGGCCTGTTGTTGTCTTACACATAAAAGAATGATCCCAGTCACTTCCACACAGTGAGACATACAGTTTATTAATTAAACACCGGTATCGGTACTCGGTATTGGCCGATACCCAAAGCCAGGTATCGCTATCGGGACTGAAAAAGTCAGATCGGTGCATCCCTAATCACAACTGATTATCTCAGTTCACACAACTGATGGCATACACAGTTTCCTAAATACCAAAGCATGAGATCACAAAGACACCACCAACCATTTTCCCCTCCGGCTCCAAATACAGGAAAAAAAAATGTTGTTTCTCTAAATGATCTGAAAGACATTTTGTAATTATGTAAATGCACAGTTGAACTTTTATCATGGACTTATCTTGTGCAATCATATTTCTTTTTAACAAACTTTTCTGCTGCCAGATTAAAAGATTTATTGGCATCGGAGGGTTGAACTGGATCTGTAATCATGGTTGACGATTACTTGAACCCCACGGTAGCAAAGTGAATAGTAACTATGTGTATGTGTCCCGCATGTATAAAAAATACTGTATGTACTGTATGTTGTTTCATTCATGATATTCATGAAGACAGAGAGCAAAGCACTGTGGGAGAGCGCGGGATGGTGGCGGGATGAACATTGAGAACCTTTCACTTTGTAATTGTCTGTAAGTAGTAAATACAGTCACAATGTCAAAATGTGTGGGTTGGAGGGCCGGGACTATAATGTATGAATAAAGAATGTGCATCACCATTTAAAAGTGTCTGTTGAGAGTCAAATTATTCAGCAATGCTGCCCCATGGACGTTGAATGAAATTATGAATGTGTCGCAGGCTGATTTACATTTTCAGTCCAACAAGAGAAACTACTATTATATTATAGATGTTACATTTAGCAAAAGGACATGAAGAAAAGGTTATTACAAATATCATCAGTTTGCAAAATATCACAAAATTATAAAACCAGTGGTGGAAAGTAAGTGCCTATATAGTTAGTAGGACTAGAGGTGGTGTGGTAAATAAAACTGCAGCAGGTCGCTGTAGTTCAGTAGATGTTTCTGTTTCAACAAAAAGTGAAACTGTTGCACTTGTTAAAAAAAAGAAAAGAAGAGTTAACTGTTCTGGATGCCAAGCCCTTTGGGGGTTTCCATAATTTTACAGTGGTGTATCAAAGATTCTGTAATCAAACAAGTATTTTCAATTTAAAATAATAACTTAAAGGGTAATTTTAAGTATTTAAGTATTTTTTTCCCATGTTTTTGTGTCTAACTGACTAATAGCGACCAATTTACGTCCACTAAAAGTACTTGTTTTTGCCACTGACACTCTGATATATATATATATATTTTTTTTTTTTCTTTTCTTTTCTTTTCTTTTATATATATATATATATATATATATATATATATATATATATCAGAGTCTGATATACTCTGACATATATATATATATATATATATATATCAGAGTCAGAATATATCAGACTATGATATATATATAATCTTTTATACACTTCTGTAAAATTATGGAAACCCCCAAAGGGCTTGGCATCCGGAACAGTTAACTGTTCTTTTTCTTTTTTTTTAACAAGTGCAACAGTTTCACTTTTTGTTGAGACAGAAACATCTACTGAGCCACAGCAACCTGCTGCAGTTTTATTTACCACACCACCTCTAGTCCTTCTAACCTACCACTGCAGGTGAGTTAAATAACCTTCAACTGCATCAACTGTATTCAGGTCAAACATGGTCCGGGTTCAGTTATAGATCGACCATTGGTGGGTTTTGTTTGAGGAGTAACGCTTTCTCTTCGATGCATTTTCTATCATCTTTTTTTTTTTTAAACAATGAAACATTGTTGTGGGATGTAGACAGTATTTGCTCTAATGTTTACATGATCTGAAGCAATAATTTCATAAAAAGTACACCCAAAAAAACAGTTTCTCTTTTAGCTTTCTAAGTATTATTCATCGAGGTTAAAATGAAAATGAAACTATAACCCCTGCAATCATTTGAAGAGCAAAACAATGATTTTTCACATTTTAATTTAGTGTTATAGCTGTGATGAATTAACATGTGCTTTATTGTCTAATGGTTAAAAAGTGTTTATAAATTGTACCTAATAGTTTTGAGATGCTTTATGTAATAAACCATCATGTTGGGTTGCCAGGTTTAGTGCCAGGTTTGGTTGCCAGGTCTACCATCCACATGGCATACTGTAGGTAACGTTACATCTGATTTTCAGATGTTTCACATGGAAAGTAACTAAGTATTCAAATACTGTAGGCTACTTAAGAACCTGTAGTACTTGAGTATTTCTATTTTAGCACTACATTTCAGAGGGAAATATTATATATACTATATATATATATATATATATATATATATAATAATGTATCAGTTGCACATGTAATTTTTGAAGAACTATGGACACTAATATTCTTCACTCAAGTAACATTTTTAATGCAAGACTTGTAAGTAAGACTGAGAGTAAGACATCCCTTTTGAAACACATGTAGTTGCATGGGATTTTGGACATCATATTTAGTATCAATTAAAATATTTAATCGTGATTAATCTCAAATTAATCACACATTTTTTATCTGTTCAAATTGTACCTTCGAAGGAAGATTTGTCAAGTATGTAATACTCTTATCAACATGGGCAAATATGCTTGCTCTATGCAAATGTATGTATATATTGATTGGAAATCAAGTCTATAAAATGTCAGAAAATGGTGAAAAATGTCGATCAGTGTTTCCCAAAGCACAAGATGACGTCCTCAAATGTCTTGTTTTGTCCACAACTAAAACATATTCAGTTTACTGTCATAGAGGGTTAAAGAAACCAGAAAATATTCACATTTAAGAAGCTGGAATCAGAGAATTTTTTTCTCAAAACATTACTTAAACCGATTAATCGATTATCAAAATAGTTGGCGATTAATTTAATAGTGACAACTAATTGATTAATTGTTGCAGCTCTATTTATTATTTAGGTACATGTCAACACTTTTTGCTTATAATGGAGATATATCATGATATCTAATCACAGCGCTACATCCTCAGGTCTGTTTGGACAGTCTACCCTACGTCATCATGTCTGTCGTCACATCCAACCTGTCTGAAGTTCAGAAGAAGAAGCTGCTCTTTCTCCTCGGTCATGTCAGACTCCACCTGCTCTACAAAGCCAGCGTCCACGGCTTCACTGCTGCTGCTTTCCACAGGCGCTGTGAAAAGCAGGGGCCCACTGTCATCGTCGCCTACAACGCCGCTGGGTTTGTATTCGGGGCCTACACCTCTCAGGACTACACCGAGAGCGAAGAGCAAGTCCATGATGAGGAGGCCTTCCTCTACAGCATCAACGCAAGGGTGGACAAACCACTGAGGGTGGCAGGTATCAGCGGACAGCCTGCTTTCACCGCAAAGGAAGACACCGGTCCGAATTATGGTGCTTTGGTGTTCCTCCAGGATAACGAACCTAAGATCCAGTCCAACCCAGGGACAGGCTTCACCTTTGAGAAAGCGGCGATGCACGGAGACAACTTGGCACTGACTGAGTTTGAAGTGTATCGAGTTGAAGGTGTGTGACGATACTTTCAGACAATCTTTAAAGTACATAATTGGTCTTTTTATACTGAATTAGCCGTTAAATTGATTAAAATATGCAAGTAAATTGACTAAGGATCACATTGTTTTATTAAAGTGGCCTGTAATTCATTAATTTTGAATGTTAGAATAATATAAGCCATCATGTAACAATTAACTTATTTTCCACATGCAGGCTTGGGAGGTCTTCTGGCCAAACCCTGGAGGAACATCCAGTGGACTCCTGAGTATGTAGAAATCTTTGGCGACTTTTGCCAAGTTGTGACTCGAGTAAATGGCAAAAGTATTTTAGTATCCAGACTAGAAGAAAGAATAAATCCAAAATCCAATGCTCTAATTTTTAATTGCCTGAAAATCATTAAGTTGTTCCTCATTTTTCAAAATGATGCAGTGAGTTGACTTAGGCTCAGACCTGGGGTGAACTTACACTTTGATCTAATCCTCTGCAGCTATTAGACGTTTAAATGTCACCTGTATCACTTGTGTTCGCTCTAGGAGGAAGCAGCAGCTGATGAAGACCATTCAGAGCTATAGGCCTGATAATAAATCAGTTCACCAAGCCCGGGTGTTGTTGGTGGGACCCGTCGGGGCCGGGAAGTCCACCTTTTTCAACTCCATCAACTCGGTGTTTCGAGGCAACATGACATCCCAGGCCATCACTGGTACAGCAGGGAAGAGTTTGACCACTCAGGTACTGGCACAATTTTCCCTCTTTGTGATCCTCTGCAGATATGTTGAAGGTGAAATGTGTCCTAATCAGGAAAGTGTGATTGTAACCTGCAACAAAAACAGCAGAGAAAAAAGACAACATTAGAAAAACGGTTACATTTAGTATTTATATGTATATATAATTTAAATGTAATCTGATTGAGCATGCTCTAACTATACAGACTGTCCCATTAAATTACATGTCCCGTCTCTCCTGTAGTTCCGCAGCTACACCATCAAGGCAGGGAAAGGCGGAGAAGTTGTTCCTCTGATCCTGTGCGACACAATGGGGCTGGAGGAAAACGCTGATTCTGGTTTGGACACTGAGGACTTAATCAACATCTACAAAGGTCACATAAAGGATCGCTACCAGGTCTCTTATATAACTACCTACCTAATTACCTATCTATCTTCATGTGACTGATT
The DNA here is from genome assembly GCF_015220745.1 of Sebastes umbrosus. Lineage (NCBI taxonomy): Eukaryota > Metazoa > Chordata > Actinopteri > Perciformes > Sebastidae > Sebastes > Sebastes umbrosus. The sequence continues at coordinate 22,855,340 of NC_051284.1, read as the reverse complement.
TAGTGGTAAGAATGTAGGATGCTTTATTGGGTGATTAATCTGCTTTATTTGTTCCTCAGTTTAGTTCCTCCAATCCTCTCCAGGCGGACGCTCCTGGCTTTAAGAAGAAAGCGACTCTGAATGACATGATTCACTGTGTTGTTTACATGGTCGACACCTGCAAGGTCTCTCTGCTCACCCAAAAAATGCTGCAAAAGTTCGCTAGCATCCGGAAAAAGACCAACCAGCTGGGTTAGCAGTATAATAACGTTATTTTTTTCATATTTCCACCATTTCACACTTTATATCTTGATATTTATTATATTATGTACGTTTATTAGGGCTGACCCGAATGCTTCGAAGCTTCGTCCGTTGCCATGGAATTCTTTGTTTTTAATAAATAATTAATCGTTATATAACCTCAACTTACGGTACATAACTTGGAATGCCAATTCAAAGACAGACCATACACGGTCCATCTATATACTCGGTTTTGACCGACTCTTGTTTCTACTCCATTTTGTTCTGCTCTCTTATAGGAATTCCTCAGATTCTGCTGATGACTAAAGTAGACGAGGCGTGTCCGCTGGTGGCAGAAGACTTGCAGAATGTTTATCGCAGTGTTTACATCCAGAGGAAGGTATCTATCGTCATGTTAAGATGCTCCAGAAATCATGAGAACAGCGATGCTCTAATCGATGAGGTGGAAACTTGTGTTTGTGTCGGCATTGAGAACTTATTCATGTACATTCATTTTGCTGTCTTTCAGGCCCGAGAGCTGAGCGAGTCTCTGGGCATCCCCTTGTCCTGTGTGCTGCCGGTGAAGAGCTACAGTGAGGAGCTGGAGCTGGTCCGGGACGTTAACATACTGCTGCTGACTGCTGTGGAGCAGATGCTGAACTACTCAGACAGCTTCTTTGAGAACCAGGAGGGGACTGATCAGCCGGATCTCTACAGATCCCAAGAACTTAACCGCCCGGTTTTTACAGATTAAACTAAACAGAGTATCAGCATTTCCCAAACCTCATTCATTCAAGCAAATGAGTCAAATATAGTAAAAGGCATGGTTTAAATGTTTATCAAATATATGTTCATAATCTTTGCTGTAATTTTGAGTGAATCGACTCCAAAAAAAAACACAAAATGGAAATTAATGGATAAAGATCGTTGTTTGCATGAATGTCTTATTGAACATGTATGACTTCAACCTCCTGTGACTTTTAATTTTTGTAATAGTGGGGAGGGACACTCAATCATTCAATTAAACTGGAAGCAAATGATATAATACACTATGAAAACAAAAACAGAAAATTCAGCTGACTGTTAATTTATAAATTTTAGTGGAGAAATTTCACATCCATAAAGTTCTTGGGGTCTTTCTTATTATTTGAACACTTCAAGATTGAATTTAGAAAGTACTGAGTCTATCCAACTTATAAACAACAAGAAATGTGTTCATATACTTAAAGGTGCAATTGATAACATTTAGCCACTAGATGTCGCACTCTCCCTTCTCCGTTCCATTGCATTCCAAGCCGGGCGCTTACCATCAATCTCAGCCATTTTTCCATTTTTTTCCACACTAATTGACAACTTGATTGCTGACAACACAGAGATACCACGTGATACCAACGTCATTATACTGTTGGCTCAAAATCTAGTTGGCATGGCTATTTTCAAAGGGGTCCCTTGACCTCTGACCTCAGGATATGTGAATGTAAATGGGTTCTATGGGGACCGACGAGTCTCCTGTTTACAGACATGCACACTTTATGATAATCACATGCAGTTTGGGGCAAGTCATAGTCAAGTCAGCACACTGACACACTGACAGCTGTCGTTGCCTGTTGTTGAGTTTACCATGTTATGATTTGAGCATATTATTTTTATGCTAAATGCAGTACCTGTGAGGGTTTCTGGACAATATCTGTCATTGTTTTGTGTTGTTGATTGATTTCCAATAATAAATATATACATACATTCACATAAAGCAGCATATTTGTCCACTCATGTTGATAAGAGTATTAAATACTAGACAAATCTCCCTTTAAGGTACATTTTAAACAGATACAAAATGGGGGATTCATTTGTGATTAATCGTGATTAACTATGGACAATCAGATGATTAATTGCGATTAAATATTTTAATCGATTGACAGCCCTACTTTTTTCCTGTCTTTTTTTTTAATCTTGAGTCATGCCTGTTTTGATTATTACCTTATTATAAAATTCTCTGTTTGGTTATATTCTCACACACAATAACTGAGGATTCCTACAATAAAGAAATGTGAGGGGAAAATAATAATAATAATAATAATAATAATGATAATGATAATAATAATAATAATAATAATAATAATAATAATAATAATAATAATAATAATAATAATAATAACAATAACAACAGTGGGGAAGGTTATTATTCAGACTTTTCTTTCCCTCAGTCAGCCACCAGATGTCAGTCATAATTTCATAAACACTGGTGTCCAGTTATAGAAACTTGTTATGGAAACACGAGGAGCTCGTGTTGCACAACTGCACAGCTCAACATATTCAAGCAAGTATGACATTATGCTTTATTACAGATACCAAGTCAGAATGACAAAGCACATGTACTTCCTCTCGTGTAAACGCATCATTCCGTGCAACCAAACATGCAAACACACGAGTCCTCCACATGACAGAGTCAGCCGTTTGGTTTCTCTTTGGAGCCAATTGCAAAACTCGGGTAGTTTCGGTTCCGCCTCCTCTCAGCTGCGGTATAAAGACTGAGACGCAACGTTGCCAACAACAAACGGTGCTGACGCTTCTTCACTACAGACACACTGAGAGGGAATATACCAAACACCAACAGGGACTGTACTGTCACACTCTTTCTCACGGGGATCAATCTTTGCAACCTGAAAACATGATTCCAGAGGAAAGCTTCGGCTCCATCGAGAACAGGTGAGATTTGTTGGTTTTCTGCACTTTTGTCAGCTGTAGTTTTAAAGCTGTCTGAGCCATGTGGATGGAAATCATGTGCTGGACACGAATGCATCTAGTAGTCCTTTGACCCCTTGCATTGCATGAACTGGTGAGGTAAAAAAATCACACTGTGTGAGCTTAGATTTAAGACTTTATCTGGCTGGAGAGCAGATATTTTCAGCTCCAAATACTGTATATGCATTTAACTCACTAAAGTTTGACAGCATGATATAGCCTAAGCATAATGCAACTTTAAAAGTTGGTGCATAAAACCCTCAATGTTCATGTTTTACTTCTTGCACAATAGGCTTACTGTGCATGCATGTTGCACAGCCTGCAGTATACACTGTATGTGTATGCAACATAACTGATGGGACTGGAGGATATACTTTATTAATAAGTTCTGATAGTGTTTTATCTGGCTTCTCTCTCTCTCTCTTTCTCATTAGATAAAGTTATTTGAACAGCAGTTAATGAAATGGATTAATACAATATTGGGCTTATTTATTAAAGAACTGCAGCAGGTGACATAATTTTTTTTTTTGCAGAATACAAAAAGGTTAATTGTTGTGTCTTCCCCTCTCAGGATGCAGTCTGCAGGTCTGGCCCTGGAGGAGTTGCTGGTGACAGCTCAGAAACAAGACTGCCTGACCGTTGGCATTTATGAATCAGCCAAACTTCTTAATGCGTGAGTTGAAACTATTAAGTTTGCATGTGTATGCATCTCTTGTATTTCAGAAAATAACTTCCATCCCAGACACGTGAGTGCAAGTACTCACAGTTTTCTCATTTGCTCCGTCCTCCCCCAGAGACCCAGACAGCGTGGTCCTGTGCGTCCTGGCAGCTGACGCTGTAGAGGACGCAGACGACGTGGCGCTGCAGATCCACTTCACCCTGCTGCAGTCCTTCTGCTGCGACAGCGGCATTACCATCCTGCGAGTCTCCGGAGTCCAGCGGCTCCAGCAGCTGCTGGGTGCCGTGGATGCCAACAGGAACCAGGAAGACCACGGAGACCTCCACTGCATGCTGGTTACGGTATGTTGACTCAGCACGGCCGCCTTCTGTTATGTAACTGGAAGGCCAAAGTGGAAATGTATTATTACACATTATTCTCATGCAGTGCTGTAGCTGAAGTGTTGCTTTCATATTCTTGGTGTTATTTAAGAGAACTTTTACTCTCAACTTTTCCTTGTGATTTACTTTCTGCAGACCAAATTCACCGTAAAGCCTGATCATGAATTTGATGTTGTCTTTGTTTCTTTGTGCAGAACCCCCAGGCTGACCACTGCAGACTACAAGAGGTGGGGACCTACTGCCAGGAGAGTCGACGCCTGGACCAGTGGGTGCCTGAACTGGTCCTGCAGGAGCGCTGAAGGGTCCGGCACTCACATACACCAACAAACACATGAGCTTTCTGGGTTCAGATGCTGATGAACTGCAGGGTCCGTTGTTGCTCGTGCAGGGATGGCCTGGAGTGGACTGGAACGGGCTGTCCTGACTGATGACAAACAGGAACCAAGGACTCCCTCTCAGTGAAACAGTCAGAGTGGAGACCAGTTTACAAAATCTACTTTGTGCAGAAGATACAGACAGAAATAGCCAGGCCACATTGTTTTTACATTGTCAGTAAAACTAAATCTACTTTTGTGCTTCTGTTTGACTACTACAATGTGTACGGGGTGTGACAATCAATAACAGCGTCGAAAGAAACGTGTCCACACCCAAATTACCTGGAAGACCTGTGTGTTTGACAGGACAGGAATGCTGTAATGAAACTATGCCCAACATTCCTCTGCATTCCGACATGGGAGAGTCCTTGGAGAGGAGGCGTGTGAATGTGTGGTATGCGTGTACAATACTCGTGTCTTTCTTTAGAAAAGACTGGGCGGGCGAGCGTGTGCGTTCCGGAAACAAGCAGCTGAACCTGCGGAGGAATCGTCGCCATGGAAACTGAAATGGAAATGATGTTGGAGTTGAAAGTCGTACAGGATTTATCGGCATTTCAGGACCACAAAACAAAGTGGGCAATGAATGTTTTTGGCCAGAGGAGGATACAAAATAAGGAACTGATGACTGTAAATTCTCATTGTGCTGCAAAAGAAACCACAGTCTATATCTTTGGTGCCTTCAGGAGTGCTGCTGTTTTTTTGTTTTTTTTTATCAAATGCTGTTAAAATACTATGAAACAGTGCTACACCAGTAATTTATTGATTGTGTCCGTTGTTTGTGTAGCTATTTATGGCTGAATTTTGTGCTAATAAATTATTGTATTCATAATTGTTCTACTTCTTTGTCAAGAACGTCATGCTCAAAACAAAAGCTTTGTTTGCATCGTGGAACTGGAGCTACAGCTGAGTTACGCAACTACAGTTTACATTTGGGGTTGAGATAATGGAAAACATGTGCACTTGGGGGTAAAGTCTTTGTCGTTGACAGCAGAGCCTCTTTACAAACCGGCTGGTAAGCTTCCTTGTTGTTAAGTTAGTCAGAGGGAGAAACTGGGGTGGAGACTGAAACTCTTTGTGTTGGAGCAAACAGGCAAAACAAGCTGGTGCAGACCCACTGTCCCTACAAGTTAAGAAGCCGGGGGTGGGAGGAGGAGGAGGAGGAAAAGCTGCAGGAAGGATTCAAGTTGCCTGCTCAAACGTATTAATTTCTCCCTTTGCATTCTAGTTGTGTACATGTTTCACATCACAAATTGGAGCTAAACCTGCAGATGCATGTTCCAGAGGGCTGAGAGATAGGGCCGTAACCCCACCCATGCATCGGTATCTCCACATGATCGGGTAGCAAGTTGTTCCTGTAACGCAGTACAAGTGGTTCATCTTCCCCTCTGCCCTCCTTTCACCCTGTTTTCCCACCCCACCCTCCGCTCTCACATGTCTGGTCACAGCTCTGATTGCAGTACAGCAGAGTGGGAACATTCAGGCACATGGTCCTCCCATTTGTTTACCACGAGCTGGACAGGGGTGTGGATAGTGTGGGGACTGACCTCTGATTGGCTGTGGTACTTCCACCCTAAATCTGATTGGTTTCGACTTGCAGAGGGTGTTAGGTGGGGAGGGGTATGGTTTGTAACTTGGAGGAGACTCGTGACTGTTGAGGCAGAGCTTCAAAGGGCTCAGAGAGGGACAGCCAGAGGACTTGTAACAATGACATTCCTGTTAACTGACCCAGAGCTTTACCTGGCATGTTTACTCTGTTCTTTGTTGTGTCTTGTTTGTTGCAACAAGTTTTCATCTTTGCACTGCACACTATGTACCCATATAAGGCCAGGGAGCATGTGTGTCCATGTGCATCGTGTACAATTGTGGTGAGAAAAAAGCCAGACCCTCCTACTCAGAGAAAAAAAAAGAAAAACACAGAAAATATATTAAAAAAACTGCAGCTAAAAATGCACAAGAGTAGGTGTTTACAGCCTTGCTGGTGGATGGTTCTGTGAAACTGTACTTTTGCGGTGTCGTAAATAATGAATTAATTACTTACTTAATTAATTAAGAATCAATCTTAAAACTCAGATATATTTGACTAATGCAGAACTGCCAGAAAACCAAACAAGCATGGATGCCTAGCATCAGCCAATGGATGCCATTGAATGTAATTAAAGGGACAGCGTGTAGGATTTAGTGGCATCTAGTGGTGTGGTTGCAGATTGCAACCAACTGAGTACCCCTCTGCTCACTCCTTCCTTTCCAAGACTGCGGTAACGTGAGTCGCAGAGTGCAAAACCGTGATATGCCACTCACTTCACTCAGACGGCGGTTCTTAAGGTAACGTAAAAACGAGAACGGCTCTCGCTAGTGTTTGGTTTGTCCTTTCTGGGCTACTGTAGAAACATGATGGAGCAACATGGTGGACTCCTTGAAGAGGACCTGCTCATATGTAGATATGAAGGACTCATTCTAAGCTAACGAAAACACAACAAATTTCCGACTAAGAACTCAGACATTCCGACTTTCCAGCTCAAATGGGACGCAGCATAAGTGAAAAAGCTATATGCACACTCACTTCCGCATTTCGAATCAGCCAGCCATGTCACTTCCAGTGCTTGTAACGCAACAGACAGCTATGGCGTTTGGACAACAACGTTAGTCAAGCATTGTGCCAAAAAACTATACGTTTGAAGCTACTTACACAATTACGAAGGTACAGTAAGATCCGGACCACTGTGTGCATAATGCTTAAAGTTGTTGTTGGACCGCATATGTCAACCTCACGGTGGCGCTAAATGAAAAATCAGGGGATCACCAAAGTCATTAGGTTCATCCTGCAGGAACCATGAATGTCTGTATTTCATAGCATTGCATCCAATAGTTGTTTAGATATTTCAGTCTGGACCAACCGACATTGCCATCCATAGAGCCGTGCTAAAAATACCACAAGAGCATGTGTTATTATATCATCTTTTTATTAATGTCATCTACTTCTCAATATCGTCTTTTTAACAGCAATATCCACAAAATATTAACAGTGTGCAAGAAAACATGAGTTATGGCACATCAGAGAACAGTTACAAAAAATAGATATATTTTCTTCATAATCAATCAAGGCAAAAAGATACATATACTGTATGCATACACAGGAGATCAGAACACAAAAGATGAGTCTCGGGAAGGGCTCAGAGCCGATTCAGTGACGTTTGATTTCAAAGTCCGCCAGTGAGGAGCCTCAACTCTCCCCACCATGACCTGAAATTAATTTCACCGGGCTCGCTTTGCATCACAACACCAGTGGATTTCCATCTCGAGCCACATGTTCTTCTACTTTAACACGGTTCATTCTGTTGATCTGATAACCCCAAGACCAGCATTAACACAATATACGCCACTATAAGGCAAACTAACAACCAACCAATCAGACAAACGCTCAGCCAAACCAGCAATTTAGGCTGGCTATCTCTGATTTTAAGCAACCAGCTATGGAATGATTGAAAAAAACAATGATAAAAAATAGCATCTGTCAGACATCTCCAGGACAACATCAGTGTGTGTATGTGTGTGTGTGTGCGCTGATATGCATGCTTGTTTTATGTGATTCTTCTTTAGCTGCACCTTGCAAACAAATTACAAGGAACTGCCTTTCTTTTCCTGAACACTAACAATGACTTATTACCCCAGATCATTAATTCTGAGTTACTTCCTGTCACTGCAGTTTGCACTCAGGTTTCTGTTTGTATAGTTATTATATTTCTTTAGCTCCTTTTTTTTTCTTTTTTTTTTAAATTTTGATGAAAGATCACCATTCATATCAGCCTAAATCAGGTCGAACCATCTTAGATAAAGGGATTTATTTAATTTAAAGGAATAGTATGACATTTTGAGAACTTAATGGATTCCTTCTTGAAAGTTTGATGAGAGGACTTTCATGTCTGTTTGCTAATATGAAGCTACAGCCAGTAGCTGGTTTGCTTAGCTTAGCATAAGGACTAGAAACCGTAGACTGTGAAGATGGACGACATGACAGCTCCCCAAAAGTGAAGCCAAAACATCTCGATCGCCCCCTGGTGGCTGGCTGCAGTACAGGTCATAAACCCCGCCCCCTCCATGTTAGCGGATGGGACATGGGCCAAACTAAAAATTCAAAGTAAACGTCAAATACATTTTTGCTAAAGACGGTTTCTGTCATTTTAGGTAGTTTTTATCACGCTGATGTATGTTCAAGTGTTAATTTTCTGATAAGTTTGGTTTTAATTAGTTATTTAATGCTTTAAAAAGGGGCTGAGACGTCATGATTGACAGCTGCTCTGAGTGAAGTAGTCGCAGCCGGAGGCTCGAGATTTACACGAGAGAGGAGATGTAACTCTAACTTTCCATAACCGTCACGAGTCTGTTTAATAGAACATGTGTCAGTTTGATTATAAATGTAGTTATAGAGATATTGTGGTTAGTTGTTGCGTCTTTCTAGCTAAACAGCTGCCATGGTGCTAACGTAGCAGCTAGGTGGCTCACACTAACGAGCTGCAGCCGTGCTCGGGTCGTTATTGGCTCGGGCGGGTGTGAGGACGGGAACTCGATACCCCGATTACTACAGCGCAGTCTCTGGTTCCAAATGACGTCAAAATCTCAAGATGACTCACTTTTGTACAGTGGGAGGAAGTGGAGAAGCGTCTATATGCTAGCAACATGGAGCATCAGTTGGTTGCCTAGCAACTTCACGGTGACGACAAGACTCACAGTGAGATGAAGTCTGTTCACTGGTGAGCTTAGATTCAGGTTTGCTGTTTCACCAGCTTCCAGTCTTTAAGCTAAGCTAAACTAACTGGCTTCATATTGAACGGACAAATATGAGAGTGGTATCGATCCTCTTATCTAACGCTCTGCAAAAAGCGAATAAGCGTATTTTTCCCAAAATGTCAAACTATTGCTTTAGGTCTCTAAGGCTTTAATGAGTGATGAAAATAAACTGCAGCTAATACAATGTAGCTGAGTCAGGCACAGATAGAGCTAAACAGAAAAAGAAGTCAGCTTCGTGGGTTGTTTGGGGGTTATTATTGGTCATCACATTAAAAAATAGCTTCCCACACGTCAACTGACTTTAGCTTGTGACAGAATCCACTACCACTCTAGCATCTGACGGATATATAAAGAGCGAGTGGAGGGCCAAACATGCTGATCTGACTCAGACAGTGTCACATGACCTCTCCTCCGGTCACACTCACCCTAACCTGGAATTGCAGTACTGTAACATTACTATACCACGCTCTGCACAGCACTGGAGGCACTGTGTGTGTGTGTGTCTCTCTCACACTCACAAAATGCACACACCAATGCGTGCGCCTCTATTTTCTCTTCTCCGCCTACTGCTCTGCCAAATCATCCTTTTCAGCTACACCCGGCACCCCCACACACACACATGCACACCGTCAGCCCTCTCCATGGCCTTTCTCCAGCTCCGGCTCTCTCTCTCTGTACTTTGGGAACCGCCTGTCCTCTGTGTTTGGAACAAAGGCAAATGAGAGCTCAAGCAGGGCTTTGTACCAAGAACCATCGCCTACAGTGAACAAGCAGGGATGCTAATTAGCAGTTTAGCCTTGATTTGAATTGTAAAGTTGTATTTTTCACATTTTAGGGAACACGCGTATTTGCTTTCTGGCTGAGAGTTAGATGAGAAGATTGGAGATCACTTTCTAGTCTGTAGGGTAAATATGAAGCTAAAGCCAGCAGCTTGTTAGCTTAGCTTAGCATAAAGCCTGGAAATGGAGAAATATAAAGCCGGGCTCTGTCCAACAAAATCCACCTACCAGCACCTCTAAAGCTCAACCCCACGCAAAAACCACAACAGATTAAAGGTACAGCGTGTAGGATTTGGCGGCATCTAGTGGTGTGGTTGCAGATTGCAACCAAGTACCCCTCCGCTCACTCCTCCCTTTCCAAGACTGCGGTAACGTGAGCCGCCGAGTGCAAAACCGTGATAACGCCGTTCACCTCACTCAGAGGCCATCCTTACCATAATAACACTACTTTAGGAGCAACAGAAGTCAGACGGTGGCTGGCGGTACCACGGTTTTACACTCAGCGGCTCACGTTACCGCAGTTTCACAAGCTTGTCAGAGAACTACGGTGGCCTTCAGGTAAGATAAAAACACAAAAGACTTTCAAGAGCCAGTATTTGATTTGTCCAACATGGTGGACTCCGTGAAGAGGACCCGCTCTCTATGTAGATACAGTAGCTGTTTCCCTCTAACCAATCTTGTCTTTTAACTCTCAGCAAGTAAGTGAAGAACTTTCCAAAATGTCAAACTATACCTTTAAAAACAAGTTCATAAATTGGTCGAGGGTGCCACATTTCAAGACATTTCTTTTAAATATTCTGTCACAATACCACAGAAAAAGTGGAGCTACAAATTTTGTATAAAGAAAATAACACTTTCAGGACTAAATACACCATTAACTTCTTAATGTGGGTATTTTTAAAAGGTGTCCCCAGCAGATTGTGCAAACAAACAACTGCTCACCTCTCACCGCTTCCAGAAAAACTGCAGACTCCCACAAGTCAGTGCAGCAGGTGGCTCATATTGACCTAGTGATTAGAGAACAGAAAAGCAGTGGGTTCAACTCCCCTGACAATCCATCAGCAGCCGTAAGTCCCATCCAAAAGACTCCACCCTGCCCTGTCACTGTACGTTACTCCTGACAAAAGCCTCGGCTAAATGCTCAAATGTAAATATGATGGCACAAAGCTCCCCGCAGCTTTGTGCCATCAGCCTAAATGCCCAGCCTTGCCGCTCCTTTAAACTTTGACCTCTGACAATCAAACCTTAAACGAAAAACAGTAAGAGAGAGTGTGTGTTATGTGCATGTTGTCCTAGTTGCCTGCCGCCCACCAAAACCAACACTTGATAAAAACTGTGGGCTGCTCTGGTGTTAAAGGATAGATCAGGAGGTTGCCACTGGAATGAGGTCCGATGTTGATTCATCCTCTAACAGGATCCTAAACCTAACAGTTGTTTCTATCAGGTGTTTGTATTTGTGGTTAAAACCATCCTCTACTATCGCCAGCCTCTACAACCCGAATGACAAAACAAAAGAAGAAGAAATGAAGACAGACATGATCCTGACTGACAGAACAGAATAAGTAGTACTAAAAAAAAAATCCAACATCCACAGAAGGGTTTTTCTGTGTTTAGATTTTGTATCTTACAAACACTGTACAGGGTAATACTCAACTGACCAGGTTCCATGGACTCCATAGAAAGAAGAAACTCAAAAATAAACCCAAAACAGCTACTCTTCAACTTATCACTTCTGCACACGTCTGAAAGAAAGTTTATACACTTAGTTTGTTTCTCTTGACTTCATTTTTTTTTTCACTTCATCTTCAGCTTTTACAATCAAGTTTGGTTTGTCAGAGAGGAGGAGCGTTGTGGAGGAGAGGAGGACGGAGGAAACCGAGAGGGGAACTGCTGCTGGCTCTTACTGATCCAGTCCCCTGACCAGTTTGAGCTCACATTGAAGCTTCTACTGGGTCGACTGGGGACTTTAAAGACTGGTAATAAAGCCAGGTCATATTTGTTTTATTTTTGATTTAAAGAAAGACTTCCTCTATTATAGAGGCAAACAAAACATCCACTATCCAATGCAATATATCTCTACCCTCCACCTTATGAAAACTGCCAATCGAAAGGATCAAACATAAGCGGAGAAAGTAGGAAATGGAAAGCTTCTTTCCACTTTTCGGGACAGCTTTAACTTCTAAAGTTTGGGTTTTTCTCCTCCAGCCTTGCAGTCCTTGCAGACTGGTTCTCGGGCTGCGACCTCGCCCTCTCTCAGGGTAAAGCACAGGGAGGCTTGATGTACAGTAGAACCTTTTGTTTAAGATCCTAGCAGGTGTCTGGTTCTAGGTATTACCCCTGGCTTACAACCAGATCTCCTGTCGTTTCATTAACACTAGCATTTAACGCCAGACAGGAAGAGAAACCTGATCAGCCAGAGGCAACACCTATGTCAAAGCAAAACAATAATTAAAAACAAAAAAATACAGTATTATCTTATCTGTTAAGCTTCAACAAAATATCAAAACGTACAGTTCACAAACAAGTATTTCTTAAGAAAAATGCAGTAAACGTCCAGGGTTAATAGCTTGAGTTCTGTGTAGAGCATGTTCCCCTCATAGGTGCAGATCTGAGGTCAGCTTAGACATCGATTTCAACCAAACAGCAGCTATAATGAACTGCGGTGGGATCGTTTGACGGCAGATCAGCATCTAGAGACGACTTTCTGTACAGGTTGGCACAGCTGGAGGTTTGGCCAGACGGCCGCAGTGAGGCCACAGGCAGAGAAGGTCTGTTGAAACAGGTTTTTTGGGTGGGAACATGCTAGCCCGATAGAAGGCAAAGGCTTTAGCCACTCGCTCCAAAATTACCCGCCATGATTTAGCACAGGCAGGCTCGTGGGCAGACCTTTTCAACTCCCACTATAAAAAGCTTGTATTGAGCTTTTAATGGGACATCAGGTCGTGTTTGGCAGCAGAGCCTGCCGCCCATTTCTGTTGCTCACATGCATCCTCCCACTCCTTGCCTAAGCACCCAACCCCTCACTTCATGACAAAAGAAGGAACAAAAAATCCTGCTGATTATTAATGTCCAAATCCCTTTTGAAAAGTTAAGCTGACACTTGTAGAGTTAATTTACCAGCACATGTGAATATTACCAAAAGCACCTTGGATCATACTCAGTGATATACTGATGTCAGCCACAGAGACAACGAGATACCTGCCCCCTAGCTGTGGCTCCGGGGTATGGCGCTTTTCCAGAGTGGCTATTTTGGGAGTGTGTGCTAGATGGGCTTGAAGTGTGTGTTTGCATGTGTATGTGTGTGTGTGTGTGTGTGTGTGTGTGTATGGGGATCAATTGAAGTACTGAATGTGTGCATTTCTTTAAGTGTGTCTGTATGTGCATGGGTGTATGTGAATGGAGCGTAGCGCGGCTATAGGATGATGCAGGGCTTCTTGTCCTTGAAAGGGTTTTCGGAGGTGGGAACCCCGACCAGCAGAGGGTCGCTACGAGCGTGCTGCTCACAGTAACTCATCAGGTCTGCTGCTGCTTTAGACACCTGTCGGGGAGGTGAGAGAAGTGAGGTGAGAAGAAGGTGAGGGATTTAAATGGGGGTGGACATGTAGGGGAAAAAGAGGAGGAGAAGAAAGAGAAAGGAGAGAACAGATCAGATGCGGATGAATAATCACGCTCACACATACAGCGTGCATGGCGGTAAACTATCCGTCCTACCTTAATGCGTTCAATCCCTGCCTCAATCCTCAGCTGTTCCACCAGTTTCCTGGTCTGGGCGATATTATTAGTGGTAGACATACTGATCCATCAGAATACACCAACACAGGAGAAAACTGAATGAGAGAGAGAGAGAGTAAAACATGTTTGCTAATCAGACATTGTAACCAACTGAAACTTGTGCCAAATGTGTACGGTGGCCGACACGAAAACATGAACAGCCCCATAAAAATCAGTGCTGGGTTTGGGTTTCCGTTCTACTGTATAAACATGACGGCCGGCTCCGTGAAGAGATGACCCTCTCCGTATATAAACGGCTCATTCTAAGATAACGAAAACACAACAATTCTAATTTTCAGGTGATTAAATACTGAATAAAACAGTTATTAATATTATATTCCATTTCTGCCATTGGATCCCCCTAAATCCTACACACTGGTCCTTTAAGTTTAAGTTTCTTCATTCTGTACTTTTATTTGTAATGGCACATTTTTACCCTAACGGGATAAGCGGTTGCAGATGGATGGATGGATGGATGGCACATTTTTACATTTTGGTATTGATACTTTTAAAAGTACACTTCTTCCAGGAGCATATACAGGAGTGTTCTGCAGGATGCATTTACTAATGTGGGATATTGATTAATTATATTGATTAATAGCAAACAATTAAATGATGATTTGCAATAGCTTCAGTGTTTACTATATATGACCATTGCTTTTATACTGCACTGATTTATGAGCTGAATCACCCTTTGAGTCATTTTGAAGACTGTGTGGCCTCAGTTGTAGAGTTATAGCACCACCGTGAGGTGACTACATGGTGGTGCAACACTACTAACGACAGAAATGTGTCAGTTTCATAATCCAAATATAGTTTATGAAGGTGATAAGCACAGCATAACTGAGGCTGCAGCTTTACTTAACAACTTAAGACATGTAACTGTTAGATGCGTTTACCTGATGGGACTCTCTCTGAACACAAACGTGACTGGATGGAGATCTGAGCAGTGCAGAAAAACAGTTGCCAAGTCAAGACGACAGAGCCGGACTGCAGCTGAGCTCACATTGGCTTGTCTCTGTAAAAGAAGGAGAGCAGGTGAGATGGCTGCTGCTGACACAGTTAGGTTACAGACAGGCAAACGTTTTATACATTTAAACATGTTAGATTTATCCATTTTGGCTTTTAAAAATGTTTCATGTCACGATACACAAAACTTGGACAGAGATTTTTGTTGTTTTAGTGACTAGCTGAAGTGTGAATGTCAATATTACAACAGTAAAACAGTCATTCTTATACAATTTTGAGTCTGGATAGCTGCTGACTTCAATTGGAAAAATCTCAAGAAGACCAAATTAAAAGTTTTCATATTTCAATAAGACTTTTAGAGATCATGAGGGTGAAATTTGCTTCAGTACCAAACTGTCATGATCCACCTCATCATTCATATTACAACAATCTGTCATCACAACTTCATTTTCCTTCACCACTTAACCAACAAGGACATTCCTGCATTGCTGATCCAAAAAAAAAAAGGAAGTCCTCGCTTGACCTGCGCTGTCAAAGATTCATCTGTAAGCCTCCAGTTTCTTTCTTTTACACGTTCTTTTAGCACCACAGCGTTCAGGTTTCCCCTCCACCAGTGATCAAAACGCACCTCACTCATCCAAGTACATCACTGTGAGCATGTTACGACTCAGCGTCTCTCACTCTGTCTCTGTCTGTCTGTCGCCCTCTCTCCCGGGAGGAGAGTCCTGCTTTAATTACTCCTACTGTGGAGTAGCTCACAGATTCACGTCTGTAATTAGGGCCTTTGTGTGTGTGTGTGTGTGTGTGTGTGTGTGTGTGTGTGTGTGTGAGAGAGAGAGAGAGAGAGAGAAGGGACTGAATAGATTTACATTATAACACCTGATGAAATTCTCTCTCTCTGCACACACATTTGTATTATTATACTTTTGAGGACATTTATTGATTGTTACCCAAACTACTCCTAATCCTAATCTTAACCCTGAGCCCAAATCCTAATCCCAACTAGACCCTTAGAGGCAAAATGTCCCCCATTTTAGTGGGTTTCTTTTTCTTTCTGTCCCCTTTTCTGTGTATTTTGTTCTCTCTCTCACACACGCAAACTTGTTTTTGATGAATTGTAGATTAGGGATTAGAGGTGGGAGTATCGATACTGTTAAAGTCTGGTTTTGAGTATCAATACTTACATTATCAGGGAATACATTTGTGTTAAGATACATGGCGTTCTAGAAACATAGTTCCTCATTAGTTCAGACAATTAACACACAATTATGATTTGGGGTTCTTTACCATTAAAACAGAGCAACAAGTACTCAGAAGTAACCTATTAATGATGCATCTCCCTCATAAATTATGGCACTCCCTATTAAAAGATGCTTTTAAAGGTAGGCTTGCTAATGATTTTGCAAAGATTTTTTGTTATATTTTTTTGAAATTCTCATTACATCCTGACAGCAATCAATAAATCAAATAATCTGACAAAAAAAGGGTATCTGTGGTTGTAGCAGGACTGTAATAAACCGCGAGCTGCTATAGCTTGACAGCTGTGACTACTAACAAAAGCCATGTTTGTTGTTTACGTTCGTAAGGTTATTTTTCGGGAGTGGTTGAAGGGAGACCTGAAGTGACGGACTGTCATTGTTGCTGACTTGGCGACTTTTTCCTCTAGATTTAGGGACTTGTGGAGCTAGTGCTGCTTTCATTGGAAAAGAGTTGGCAACACTGGGCTCGGTTTTTCGGTTGGATCATTTTTAAAAATCTAGTGCACTCTTGTTCATTTCTCTCAAGATTACCAACCGTGCTTTCAATAGTAAAAAGTATATGTATTGGCCCTTGTGATAAATTGACCCTAACACTATAGCCTACAGTACACTGCATGCATAAACCCAACCCTGACATGAATGTAACCCGAACCTTAACCAAAACCGTAAAGTGTAAAGGTTGACCTCACCTGATCTTTGTCGCCAAATAGGAGGCGATTGTGTGAACAGATGTATGTCCCTAAAATGTGTTCAATACTAAGTGTACACATACACACACACACAGACAAACAACCTTTCCGTAAAAACATACGTCCTCGTTCTCTGTCACGGTTTGAGGAGACACCTCACTGACAGCCACCAGAAGAATATAGATATGATATAACAACAGCAACTCACAATAACAAATAAACCAAGTAAGCATCACACACGACAGCCGGAATAACTACCACAGATTGAATCAACAGCAGCAGCAACAAAAAATAAAAAGCTTATTAAAGGATTTTGTTGTCAAACCCCTCTAAAAATACTCAAAGTATAGCACCCTTTCTAACAGGAGAAGTGGGCAAATATAGAAACGAGGTGACATCACTTTGTTTACAAACTGTTGTACCTTTTGCAAACTAGATCTTTGCTGTTTTTTTTAACACGAACGTTCAGATGCAAATGATGGTTTTGATCAGAAATGTGCACATTTTTCTCAAATGCAACTCGCATGGACAGTAAAATTCATAAATATATCACCTAAATTACTTCAGTGATATTATAAACAGAGTGCCTTGATTTCTTCAGCCTGTTGATTTGTTCAAACTTTCTGCTATAGCTGCTCAGAGAAGGAAGCTTCATGTGCACTTAAAAAAAAAGCACAAATATGAGTTTCTGCCTCTCCACAGTCACATCTCTCTCCTTTTACGCCCCCAAAATTGAAAACAAATGTGTTTTTTTTTTGTTTGCTATATTGTTTTGTTTTTTAACTCTACTCTTTCTTTTTGTCATTATTATTATTATGGTTATTTCTTTCCCTGGTTTTGTTTTGGTTTTGAATGTTGAGGTGGTTTTCTCTCTAAGTGTACTTGATGGGTTTGTCTGTAAAGCTCATCTACTTAAAAGTTGGTTTATAGACTGTTGTAATTACAAAACAGTGGATTGCATATATGAAAACAGCCTTGAAAAAAGGGAAAAAAATACAGTATATATATAAAAAAAAAAAAAAAATTGAGAACATTTTTCTTTGCACAGAAAAGGCAAACATGTATACAGTAAGCTTATCTTATCTGTCTTGTGCCTGGACCTATAAAAACATCACCAAAGCTTGGTTTTGTTTGGGTTTTGGATGTTGAGGTTGTTTTCTCTCTAGTGTACTTGATGGGTTTGTCTGTAAGCTCATCTACTGTACTTACAAGTTGGTTTATAGACTGTTGTAATTACAAACAGTGGATTGAATATATGAAAACAGCCTTGTAAAAAAGAGAAAAAATAAAGTATAAAAAAATAAAATAAAAATTTAAAACATTTTTCTTTGCACAGAAAAGGCAAACATGTATACAGTAAGCTTATCTTATCTGTCTTGTGCCTGGACCTATAAAAACATCACCAGAGCTTGGTTTTGTTTGGGTTTTGAATGTTGAGGTTGTTTTCTCTCTAAGTGTACTTAATGGGTTTGTCTGTAAAGCTCATCTACTTAAAAGTTGGTTTGTAGACTGTTGTAATTACAAAACATTGGATTGCACAAATGAAAACAGCCTTGAAAAAAAAGAAAAAAAAATTGAAAACATTTTCTTTGCACAGAAAAGGCAAACATGTACATGCAAGCTTATCTTATCTGTCTTGTGTCTGGACCTATAAAAACATCACCAGAGCTGGACAGGCCTCAGCCAGCCAGTCAGCCAGTGTGAGCTCCACAGCAGCTCTCAAGACGCGCATAAAACCAGCATGAATCCTTATTGATCCAGCTCAGCTCCTGAGCTCTGGTTCAGGCCTGTAGCACGGATCCATGTCCTCCGTGCTACAGGCCCAGCTTGCTGTGTGAAAAACACAATGCGGGCATTTTTTGATGGATAGAACAGCATGTCCTCTCTCTCTCTCTCTCTCTCCATGGCTCTCCACACACAGTGCGCGCAAAGCACAGACAGGCTGGACCTTGTGCACATTATCAAAACCACCAGAGAGACATTTCCCTCCAGAGTGGAGACCTAGACTACACTAGACCAGCTTCAGGTCTGCAAAACAGGCCCTGACTGTTAGTTAGCTGTGGGAGCAGGGTGGTGACATGTTTGGAGCTCTCCAGCAGCTCAATATATCAACCACATCCAGCCACAATGGAGCAACAAGACTGCAGGAGTGCATGCTTTTATGATCCGCTATTATGCAAATTGCATAGCAAAAAAATCCTTTTTTTTGTGCGTCCTCAAGAGTCCAGCCTGAGCTTGTTGTAGGAAAATCTTCCACTGACCCTGTCCCCGGTCCTCCCCACCCTCTCTGCCGGCTAAAGGGCTGGGGAAAACCGGATTCGTGACACAGATGAAGCTCCTCTCTCTCGCTGCAGGAGGAGCTGCAGGGTGTTGCAGAGAGGCGCACAGACAGACGCGTTACAGTTATTATTATACACAGGCTATAGGAACAAATACCCCAATATCTCCAAAACTCACCTCCGAATGCGCTGCTGTATTGGTGATTTAAAGGGCCAGATCCGCTGGTTTCTCTCTCCCTCTCTGCTCGTTCACTCCCTGTCTCAGCCGAGCAAAACGCCTCCCCCTCCACTACCAGAGTCTGTCCACTCCTCTACCTCCTCCCTTCCTCCCTCTCCTCTCTCCTCTCTCCTTCTCCCTTTAACCCAGGGGGATCCCAAAACCACAAACATTCACATTCACACAAATCACATCCTGAGTGCATCCTCTAAATAAGAATGGATCGATTTTTTTTAATGGATGTATTTATTTTGTTTGGGACCCATAAAGACTTTTGCAGCCCTGTACATTTAGGGGATTTGGGTAGAGTTGTGAAATATGCATGGCTTATTTTATGCAAACCTTGCAGCAGAGAAAAAGGACAGACCAGTGTACTTTATTTGAGCATTAACTTGACCAAAAGTATAATATATAAAGCGTTCATGCACTATAGTGTGTATAGTTGAAGTGTAGATTGGGTGCATGAATGAAAGCCCCATTCAACATTTAAAAAAAAAAAACATCTTCCTCTGCCATCCACCAGAAATCACTTAATGTACAGGGCTGCAAAAGTCTTTACGGGTCCCCCAACAAAATGTCTTACTGTGAGGTACACAGATCAACATGTACAGTACAGTACATGACAGGAGGGGGAAAAAAACACATTTTGCAGGTTGGATTCATGGTAGAGTTGTGAAATATGTCTTATTTTATGCAAACCTTGGAGCAGAAAAAGAAATGAGTGTACTTTATTTGAGCACTAACCAGTCTAAAAGTATAATGAATGTGGAAAATATATAAAGGTCATGCACTATAGTCTTCATAAAATGCACAGATGAGGGAAATCAAACAAAATAAATTAATTTAAATTAATTTTGATTAGCCTATACCCTTCGTAAATCCTGCACAAAGAGGAGGTTTATAAGGAGAAACACATTTCTTTTTTTCTTTTTTTTAGCTTTAAAGTCTTAGAAACATGTTTCTTAGTGTATTTATATATTATAATCAGAAGAATAATGTAAAGCAATATGTCTAATATAGTCATTATTATTTGCCTGTAATCTCAGCTATCATTTAGATAAAAATAATTAAATATGCTGGTGGGAAGAAATAATCACCCATTATAAACCAGTGTGTGTCAAAATGCATTTTACTCATAAAATATCTTGCTGGATCCCCCCCGAAATCACACAGTGACACACACTGGTTTATAGTGGGTGAATGGCTTATTCCCATCAGCGTATTTAATTAATCTCTGATCATTTTTATCTAAATGAAAAACTCAGATTACAGCCAAATAATAATGATTATAGTCATTGCATATGAAATTAACTAAAATGAATGAAATGCCTTTTACTTATAGATTATCTTTATCCAAAATGCTGTATATTCTACTTTGAGTGGCAAAAAACAGATCAGATCTTGTCTAAAATGTCTCAACATGCTTTACATTATTCTTTACAATTTGTAATCATATACCAGAAATACACTAAGAAACATGTTAAAGATTCAAAATCTCTGTTTCTCATTATAAAACTCTTCTTTGTGCAGGATTTACGAAGGAAAATTAATTGATTTTTACTTTTGATTTCCCTCATCTGTGCATTTAATGAAGTCTATAGTGCATCACATGTATTATACTTTTGGACTAGTTAGTGCTCAAATAAAGTACGCTGGTCTGTCCTTTTTTCTGCTGCAAAGTTTGCATAAAATAAGCCATGCATATTTCACAACTCTACCATGAATCCAACCTGTAAAATATGTTTTTCCCCTTCTGTCCTGTACTGTACATGTTGATCTGTGTACCTCACAGTTACAATTTTGTTGGGGACCCGTAAAAACTTTTGCAGCCCTGTACATTTAGGGATTTCTGGTGGATGTTTTGAAGTGTACATTGGGTGCATGAATGAAAGTCCCATTCCAAATGAATTTAGAAAACATCTTCCTCTTCCTGCTCTTAGTTTTATTTAACAATGAAGTCAAAATATCTGTCTGGATCCCCTCAAGACCTCTTTTTTTTTGGGAAACTTGATCTGTAGTGACTAAAGAAACATGTTTCTAAGATGTTAAAGGTTAAAAAATATGTGTTTCTCATTATAAAACTCTTCTTTGTGCAGGATTTACGAAGGAAAATTAATTGATTTTTACTTTTGATTTCCCTCATCTGTGCATTAATGAAGACTATAGTGCATGACCTTCTTGATTTTTCACATTCATTGTACTTTTGGACTAGTTAGTGCTCAAATAATTAGTGCAAGGTCTGCATAAAATAAGACATATTTCACAACTCTACCATGAATCCAACCTGCAAAATGTGTTTTTTTTTACCCCCCATGTATCTGTGTACCTCATAGTAAAATATGAGTCCACACGGTGGCACCATTAACCCAGCTGTAAGTCCCTCCACTCCTGGGAGGTGTGGGCTGCTGCTCCTCCTGCTATTCCTGGCAGGCCTCAGCACAAAAACACGCATCCTCCGTTTGCACCGAGCTGTTATAGTCCAACTCCTCCTCCTCCTCCTCCTCCACACGGAGCTAAAAGTGCTGCATCTGCTGCGTGATCATTGGCTGAATGTGGACGGCATCTCTCTGTGGTGAAGAGGGGACAAAAGGTCTGATGATGAGTGATCTTATATTTTTACATGGTGATGATGCTGACAGAGATGCTGCTTTGATGCACACACACTCCTCCATCCATCCATCCATCCATGTCTTCCTTGTGGCTGTATATGGAAAACCCTTTTTCTAGCTACTTATAACCACAGGAGATCTATTTATAACTCACACAGTACCGCATTGGCCTCATTTCCACTGGTGTGTGAAATTATGCTGATGCCTATACATTTCTCTTTCATTTCCTCACCTTTTTAGCTCCTTCATTTGTCTCACTTCCTTCTTCCATCATCCCATCATCCCCTCCCTCCCTTGTTGAGGAGGCAGTGTTGGTTACTCTTCATTTTCTAAGAGATGAGTGGTGGAAGCCCATGAGTCACGACTAAAAGATGCTCTCAGGCTGACAGAGGTGCCACCCACCCACACACCTATTTTTATTTTTTGTATCCCTTGCTCTGAGCTGTGTGCACAGACTTTCCCAGATGTCTAGAAGCACACACTTGTATGTCTCTGACTGCATGTGTCTGTGGACAAGAGCATCATCTCATCATCATCCTCATAGGAGCCAGCTGATGGAGGGGGGGGGCAGCCCAAACTGGCCCTGGGGGGTGAGACTTTTTCGTCTTTCTGCCTTGTTATACACTCCAATAGCAGCCTGGGAGACCTCTGCCTGTCGTAACGCATCTCTGTCCCCACCAGGGTCACACCACACTCTCTCATGCGACAACCGTCGTCAACGTCACACCGTCTCCATGGCAACCGCGCTGGGCACAGCATCCCCAAGCAAGCACAGATGTTAGAGGGTTAAGAGAGGAGTGAAAAGGAGGAGTGGGAGACTGTGAATCCAGCATCTCTCTCTCTCTGTTATATGATAACATGATGGCCTATAATGTTTAGGCAGACTATCACCATCTTAGTTAACATGTTAGTATGCAGTGGTGGAATGAAACTAAGTACATTTACTCACGTGCAATTGCAGTTTCACAGTTACTGCTTGTTTTACATGTGAAGATTTAACACATAAAACATATTAGCTTGTTATAGATTAAACCAGTGATTTTCCCAGTGGGGTCCGTGGTACTCTGTCAGGGAGTCCCTGAAGTAATTAGCTTTAAATTAACCATTTTTCGCCAATAAAACAAGCACATTGTATCCATTACTCCCACCCATGTAAGCTTTGGGCCGATAGAAACTCTGATATGATTGTGACACAGAAACAAATTCATTATTTCTATATTAAAGCACTTATAGGCCTACTGACAGTCAGCTTTAGACTGAGTTTAAATATCTGGTTTTTATTAGGTCTATGCCAGTCTTGTTACTGTTCCATTTCGGTTAGTCTTTCACCGGGTGTCTCCATCCTGGCCAAAATGTTGTCTGGAGCTCCACATTTTAATTATAATAGCCTGTGCCTGTGGCTGTGGCGAGCAGCATGATGTGATATAGACTGTTCAGGTTCAAAACTAAAGTTGAAAAATAATTCCCGTAGTCGCAGACAAGGGAAACTCTCTACAGGATTCCCAAACGGTCAGTGCGCCATGAGGGGGGAAAAACCCACAGGTGCACCAAGTTAGCCATCCTGATGAAAACGTCTATAGTGTGTGCATATTAGTGCATGCACGTGCGTGAATGTGCAGCACCAGTTTGGGGGTTTGAAAATATGGTCACCTTATAGCGTGGGGGCTAAGCTTCTGAGACGACGTCGTTGGTCGGGACGGCGTTATCAGCCATATGAGAGCAGAGCAGTGCTGCGGACGTGACCTAGCCAGTTGGGCACTCTCACACGCATGAACATGCACAAAAAAGGCACGAACGGCCGGCCCAGCGATATCAACAAAGCACAGAGACACTTGGATTACAACACACACAGAGAGCGACTTCATTCTCTGCTCAGGTAGACATTACTCCTCTATATCTCCTATTACATAGCAAATAGTTGTTTGCTGCTATATTAATGCTCTGGATATCAAATTTAACACCTTTAAAATGAACTACAGTAAAAGCTACTTAAAGATTAACGATTAACTATTTTTACTTAAGTAAATCGGAATACTACCTTCGCCACTTAGTATGCTAACATCTAGTAATTGGCATTAAACACAAAGTACAGCAGAGGCTAAGGGGAATGCCATTAGTTTTGCAGATAAAGTATTGAACAAATTGAAATTTTGACCGGATGACGGCGATAGAGGAAAAGTCGGGGTGACCAAAAACATAGAAATTCATCCTGTGGGGGACACGAATGTCTGTAGCAAATTCCATGTCAATCCATCAAATAGCTGTTGAGACGTTTGACTAAAATCTACACATGTGACATAGAAGAAAAGTCAGGGGAACACAGAAGTCACGAGGATTCATCCTCTGGGGACCATGAATGTCTGAACAAAATTTCACTGCAATCCATCAAATAGTTGTTGAGATATTTGTGGACCAACGTGGTGAACAGACCGATAGACCAACGGAGCCATTGAACCTCTGTTAGCAACGTCAGCACGGGTGAAGTTGTGGCAAGCGAGAGGAGAAAAATCCAAATAAAAAAGACGAGAAACACTCCTCAGTTCACATTTTTATTAGGAAAATCATTTTGCAGATTTGATTATTATTATCATCTATATATATATATATGTTATTTTCAGTTATTCAGAGGATGCATCAGCACAGTATATCTTAATAGGAAGACTATTGCTAGAATAAATATCTATACATCATAATTAGTTAAATAAATAAAAAAAAAAGTCCCAACAGAAAAAAAAAATAAACCAATAGAATAATTTACAAAAAACAATAAGTGCTTTAAAAGAAAACATTTGCAAAACCGAAGCCGTAAATGCTGCTGAGGAATTTATTTAAAAAATACAAAGATGATTCACAGTTTGTGTCCTTGTTCTCATGCTGGCTGGAACACCAATAGGGACCATGCAGGAATGAAGGGCCAGAGCGACAGGATAGTACCAAACTACATTACCCACAAAGTCTATACGCCCCACTTTACGGCCCCTGTCCGCAAAAAAACAGCTTGTGAGGATCTGAGGCGATCAGACGAGATGTAAAGGGGTGAGCCGGAGAGGTTAACGGGGTCCGTTTTCATCCTCCCAACACTGATTTCCTTCAGATCCTCGGCCTCTTAGCTCGACTCAACAGGACGGCAACCTGCCCTCGTTGGTAGGAATGAGTTTATGGAACATACCGACTAGAAAACCACAACCTTTCCTGTGTATTTAGATTTTACTGACTGCCCTTCGTTTCAGCGTCACAGGGTCACGTTTCCCATCCTGCTATGGAAGAACACATGTGAACCACACTTCCTCTGCTGTACAGCAACATGCTCTAAAGCAACATGACCAGTAAGTATCCAGTTAACCTCGAACAAGGTGGAGGTGCCTGGTCCTAATCAAAATTTGGTGCCAATGTAGATTTCTATGGAGACCCAAAGTGTTTCATATTAAATAAATGAATATACCATTATGGAATAAATAATCATGTGACAATATTTAACCATAAATTGTGAAATAATCCAAAATATTTTTAAAACTCAGCTTATTAAATATTATTTTATTCTGCTTCCTTTCACAATAATTTAATTTCAGGACATTTTTATTTTTATTTCCAAATGTCTGTTTTTATTCTACAATAACTGCTTATTTTTAAAATGCCACTTTTCATCAAAACAAACAAGGAATATCCTGTAGTAAATATCTTTTTGGACGATCTGAGCAGTAATTTACGTCAGCACTTCCTGAGAGCCTTCTTGCTGGTTGGAGACGTGTAACCATGGTAACCAGTGCCAACCCCATTGACCAAAATTTGTGAGAATCAAAATCTGAATTAATTCAAAAAAATATATTTCACCTAGCAAAGGGAAATTTTATACTTTACAGTTAAATTGAAGCATTATTGGTGTTACAGAGCTTTCCGTCAACATGTGTTATGAAAAGTTGTCGTCACTACCGTATTGCATTGTGGGATATTCATGCCACCATAGAGTCCAGCATATGCATACTGTAATATTTCACCGAAGACAGTTTGCAATTCTCGTACTATTGGTTTCATACATACTAAAAAAAATCTCACATACTGTTTTAGCGTACTAAATAGCATGTTAGTACGGAATTTTGGACGCAACCTTTGTGATGAAAAGTGGCATTGTAAAGTAAATGTTCATTGGGAAACATAAAAAAACAGTAAAATTGACATTTGGAAATAAAAAACACTGAATAAAATAAAAATGACCTGCAGATTGTGAAAAGAAGCCGGATGAAATTTTATAATAATGAACTAAATTTTAAACATTCATTGCATTATTTCATACATATTATATATTCTATAGTCTGTATATGATTATTCATTTCACATCATATTTAATTAATCTAATACTGGCCACTTTGGGCTTCCGTAGATTTCCTCCTTTAAAGTTTTTCTTGCAGAGAAAATCATACTTTGGAAAAAGCCCAAAGTTTTAACAACTTCATGACAGCTGGTGAAGTTGACATAAAGCCACCAAGTAGCTCTCCTCTGAAGGAAACTGTGCCGCGTTATTTTGAATTGGACACTTTTGACTATAAGAAGGAAAAACGCAGGTGACGGCACCTTCCCACCACAGCATCCTCTCCTCCGCACACTCTCATCTCTGAAATATTATGTCCTTTGAACACTATTTACAACTATCTACAATCAGATGTGAGCAGGGTCGGCCTTCCGTCTGTTCAAGTGCAACCGACTCACAAACACACACACACGAACAAAAAACAAACAGAAAAAAACAGAGGGGTGAATGTGAAAGAAACTTCAGGGGGCGGACAGATGATTTATGGAGAAGTAGAGCTGACAGCGGTAACAGCGCAGAGCAGAAAAAACACAGCCAGTGAGAGAATGAGGTTTCACTGACAAGGCCTGTGTGAATGCGTGTACAAGTGTGTGTGTGCAGCTAAGGGCATGCAGTCTGTCTATTTTGCCTCCATGCCTGTTTTATATGCTTGTGTGTGTGTGTGTGTGTGTGAAGGATGACTCATGCAGAAATGTGTGGGCATTCTGCACAGGAAAGCTTCAAAATATCTGACAGACATTTCATAAGATGGTACAACAACAGCACACACACACACACTCATGCAGGCCAGAGTGATGGGGATGCAAATAGGTGGCTGATTGCGCACATACATGGATGCAGTCATGGTCACACAGACAGCAGCGGTGAATAATATGCTTCACCGATAAACGAGATGAGACAAGCCATGGGAGGACGGGGGCAGAGGTGTCTGTCCTGATTCATGCCAGCGTTTAACTCACACACGGACGCTCACACACACACACACACTTCCCATGCACGCCTCCTCACATGCAAGCACGTTTTTGAATCTTAACACAGGCTAGTTAGTTAGTGCACTCCATTATTTCACACTATTTCTATTAATAGCACAGCCTCTCGCTCCAGCATCTCATTGTTTTGTTTTTTGTTTCCCCCTTCCTCCCTGCTGTATCATATTCCACGCAGGGACATGAACGACGACAGTAGACGTCAGCAGAACAACAGTTTGCACAAACATGCGCTGGTCGCAAGCTGGCGTTTTGCGTGAAAGCAACCGGACGTGTCAAAGCTCATATTTATGCAGCGTGTGCACCACCGCTGCCGGTAGCTACACATCAGATCAGGCCAGAACCGTCTGATACTTATACAGATAATTTTCTAACTTTGTTAAACCTTTAGAAGGACACATCAGGTAAGGTACGTGACAGAAATCGCTCCATCCTTCTGGCATCTAAAACATGTTTTTTTTAAAAAAATAAAATAAACTGATTAAAAAAAGAAGAAGAAAGAGTACGAGTGAGCATCCCTGGCGTTTAACAGGTAAAGGGTACGTTTTTTACAATGCAAATTTTTGAGTTTAACAGGACCTCACGTTAGTGCAAAGTACAACACATCGATAACAACGGATTCATTCGGCTTTCAAAATAAAATAAAAAATAGTCATGGAGTGGAACCTTTAGTTACATTATTCACATTTTGCTAGTATTATCTGATAGATCTGAAGAGTGGATGTGTCAAATACAATATATCATGATTATTAAGCTGTATATTATAGCAACATCGAACCTCCTACTGTAACAACATTTCCTGGTTACAAAGGACTTATTCCCAGAAAGACAGCGGGTACAGTTTTTCTTTACATGGGTAACATCTTACTTGAAGCTCTTAGAAACATTTCATTCAACTACCATATGCTTTATTTACAATAACTACACCGTTTGAAATATGTGGGTCTCTCAGGGCGTGAAGAATGCATGAGGGACATTTTACATGGTGCTTATAAATGAGGCATTGCTGATTAATAAGCAAGTCTTCAAGTAAAATGTCACCCTAAAGTGCCCAGTTGTTGATTCTGCTGCACACATAAAGACAGACGGAAACAGTTGCTGTGCTTTTTTCTTTTCTTTTTTTTTTCCAGAGAGATGGACACTCAGTTAAAAGGGGGCATCATCTGTGTCTTTGGGTTTAAACAGTACACGAGCAGATTATCCTCCACCCAAATTGTTGTTAAAACCGCCTGAGAGATGGAGAAAAGTAGATAAATAATCTGACCCTCTTCTTCGTCCTTTTCAATTCTGTGGGGTTATGCGTTGCGTTCGCGCGTTTCACCACCACAGCTAACCGATACCCTGTTGTTCAGCAGAACCACAATCTCATTGTGCCATGTACCGGACAAATGAAATATACATATATATATATATACTGTATATATATATATCGAGATGGAGAAGCTACCGGTGATCATGACGCGATTGTTCTTTCATGTTCAGGACTAGTGAATAAATGTTAAAGATGCACAAAGAAGACAAAAAATAAAAGAAAACATACAAACAAAAATGTATAAATAGATATGTCGGTAAAAAAGTATTGTGCTTTTGGCTGTCCTGTGTACACTGTGTACAATATTCAGAGCTCCTGCGTGGAAAAGATAAAAGGGTGTGTACATGCACTTTGGACATACAGTGGAGCTATTTAATGGCTCCAGGAGGATATTCTGTGTTAAACGGAGATAACGTAGGCAAAAACATGACAGATTACAATTGTGTGTGTGTGTGCATGTGTGTGTGTGTTTATGGTATAAAGTGCAATGTGAGGGCATTGAGGCTGAGTGAGCCCTGTTTGTCTTCATGTAATCAGTCAACAGTGTTATTCTTCTTTTTTTGACACTTGCATGAATGCATTTGTGAGCATGCCGTGTGTGTGTGTATATATATGTTTGACTCATTCTGTTTCCTGTTTACCGATGCCTGCATGAGCGTACAGTACGAGAGGTAATGTCACCAAAGCAACTAAAGAGGAATTTAGCGATCGCGCTGAATAATCTGCACGGAGCGATTTTACATCCATCCCTTATTTATCTATTTATTTATTTTTCTCGGTGTGCTTTTTGTTTAACGAGGGCTTCTTTTTGACCTTTACATGACTTTAAAGAGCATCATAAAGCAAACAAACAACAAACAAAAAAAGGCAAAAGAAGAGAAACCTTCACTTGAAAAGTGCCAACTGACATTCTTGACCTCAGAACCGAGAAAATTATCTCTTTCGTCTCACCGGCTTGGCAATGATTATCCGAGTGTATCACCCTCGTGGACAAGGCAGACGTGTATTTCTATGCTGACGATGAGCTTCTTTTCATCCAGAGTTATTCTTCGCTAGATGAGAGTCTTAAAAGGATTGTTGCGTCGTATCAGTAGTAGCGTGTGTGCATGCCCTGCCGCTGGATGCTTCTCCACTTCAGATGAGGACATTTAGAGAGTTCGCAGATGAGTTTTTAACATAATGACAGCTGGATAAAGGAAATGTTTTTTTTAATCTTTCTGGAGGGATGATTAGGAGGAGGAGATGAGAAGATTCTTCTGACTGATGTAGTAGTTTGGGCGGGGCATGTGTCGACTAGATGGAATAGATTTATATACATCAGAGTCCTCAGGGTGCAGCCAGGTCGCATGTTTTGCTGCTGTAATGCCGTTCAAACCTTTGGGTCCTGTGCTTTCTAGCGTGACGGACGCCTCAGTCTCTTAAAATAGTGTTTTTACCAGATGAGTGAGCTTAACTGCCTTTGTCGACTCTGTTACATACACGTTACGTTTCTCTATATTGTAGGTGGAGGATGAGGGTGCTGGGATGACGAGGGGTGTGGGCTGAACAGGGAAGGAGGGGTTGGATGTAGAAGTGAGAACGGACGCTAAATGTTTTGTGTAGATATGAAATCTTTTTCCAAGAGGTGCTGCAGTCTGTGGTTTTTATTGCAGTCCAAGGTCTTGATGAGCTCCTCAGCCAGATTTTGTGGCACGTGGATGATGCAAAAGAAGTCCACACCCGCTCTGTTTCTGACTAAGGCCGACATCCATGGGTAATTCATCTGTGACACGCACTTCTTGTTTTTAATTTGCCTCTGCGTCAGTCCCCCCTCGTGTCTCCTTTTAGCAGAATGCACATGGATGTAAAGCTCCGAACTGAAATCCTGGATGTTTTAAAAAATAACTGTTGTGTTTGTGACAGTCAAACGGAGGAGGACGTGGATGATGAGATTCCTGTTACCTTCCATACGTTTTGCTCTGAGTGTTACGGTTAGTGAGTCCCTCCTCTTCCTTGTTTTCCTCCTTTTCTCTGTATTTCTCCCTCATCCTCCCTCTCTCTCTCAACCTCCACCTCCCCTCTCCTCCTCCTCCTCTTCTGGATTTACATCACGCTGCATTTGCCCTTCAGTCTCTCGGCGCGGGACTGCTTCCCCGAGCGCTTGCCGTCGATGTTGAGGCTCATGTTCCTCTTCTTGTCCAGGTTGAGGAGCTCCTGGAAGAGCTCGGTTACGTTATGGTTGGTCTTGGCCGACGTCTCCATGAAGGCGCACTTCCACTGGTTGGCCTGGGCTTCCCCGTCCTTCGTCTCCACCTCCCGCTGGGTCTCATCGCTCTTGTTGCCCACAAGCATGATGGGGATTGCCTCAACGTTGCCCTTTATGGCCAAAACCTGTAGTGGAGGAAGAAAATAAGAGGAAGGCTTGTTATGTTCTGGCTGGTCAGCCACCCGATTCGACTGTTATCAGTCGCTATAAGCGCCATAGATGCCATAGCTGTGGGTCAATAGGGGCCTACTACACCTACTACGTTGTAAAAGTTAAAGTGAAAATTAAAAGCAACAAGTTCTAACACATTGTAAAACTGAATGAAACATTATGTTTTGAACACAAACAAAAATCTTCTTTAGGTTTAGGCAAAAAACACAAGTTTAGGGAAAAACATTGTGTTTTGGCTTAAAATACCTACGAACACAAAGACAACTACACGTTGTTGGTTTCACATGGGATGCAAACTCCTGGGTGAAAACCCTGTGTAAATAAAACCACTTATTGTATTTTAAATGTATTGTATTTATCCGTGTTTTATTATAGATGTCATGTTTATCTGATTTTCAAAGAACTACAATTTGTCTATTTGCATCTGAAGATTTCTCCTAAATTCAGAGAGCTAGCATTAGATAATGTCTCATTTGCATATTTAATCATAAAATTTGAGAAAGAGTCAGAAATCTCCTCTTAAGTAGCACTTACATACCCCAAACTTTCCAGTTTCATTTCTATCTCTATTAGGGGTTTGTGCATATATCATTAATAGCCTGATTTATAGAACATTTTATTACTAAAAACATGGTGAAAACTGATTTCTTTTATGGCTGTTGACAATATTTTCTGATTTATGGAGTGAAACAAGAATTTGAACCTGGCTTTATTCAATGTTCAGATTTCTGTTTTGGTAATTTATGCAATTTAGCACATATTCGATAAGATAATACCTCATTTGCATATTAAACATAAATAATATACAAAAAATAATCGTCTTAATGTAAGTAATCAACTGGGGAAGTTTCTTGGTGATATCTATTAGTTCCATTTTTTTACCCTATTCTCCCTTTAAATGAAATAGCCTTTTAGCAAGCCATCAAAGTGATAGATTTATCTTGTATTTCCATTCTGTATTTAGTTTTAATACATGTAAAGTTTACAGTACAATCAACCCAGCCATCCACAAACACACACACCATCAGTCCCCACCTGTTGGTAAATGGGTTTGAGCTCCTCCAGGGACTGTTTGCTCGTGATGGAGTAGACCAGGATGAAGGCGTGGCCTTTAGAGATGGACAGGCGCTGCATGGCCGGGAACTGGTGGCTCCCCGTGGTGTCGGTGATCTGGAGGGTGCACACGCTCTTATCGCAGCTGATCACCTGGCGGTAGGTGTCCTCCACTGTGGGGATGTAGGTGTCCCTGAAGGTGCCCTTCACGAAGCGAAGGACCAGGGAGCTCTTCCCCACTCCCCCCGCCCCGAACACCACCACGCGATAGTCGTTGCTCTGCTCCGGCATTCTGCCCCCCTCAGGCTTAAGACAGTGTTACACCTATGATGATGATGAGGGTGGGGAGGAAGCAGGGTGACGGATGGGGAGAAGAGGATAATTTTAGCAAAGAGGAATTTGAGCAAATGAGCAGTCAGCAGATCTCAAAGCAGACGGAGGAACAGGAAGGGGAGCGCTGGCGGGGCTCGACCTCAGACCAGTGGGTGTGAAAGCACTCTAACTGTCCTCGTGGTCTGACTGTGAGCCAGAGTACAAATTAGAGAGGATGAGGTTGGTGAGGCTCCAAGTGTTTCACCTGACGCAGACATTTCCCTGATCAATACTGTTCGCAGAGTCACAGTTTCTCAGTTTCAACCCCAAAAACATCCCAGCGTTTCCTCATTTATCAACTTTAGCAACTGCAGCAAACCCTGGAGGAGACGGAGACGGTGAGTCCTTGCAGCACAGGAGAAAAACAATAACAATAACATGAACTCATGTATAATACAACGCAATCCGATACAACGGAAACTCAAACAGCAGCTTTAAAAATGAGTTGAATGGACACCTCTCTAACACAAAAACAGAACATTATTAAGACCAAAAAAGAAGTAGATACTGCAGGACTGCCGCATTGGATTCCATTCGGTTGCATGTGTGTGTGATAATGTGTATATATCTTTAATGTATGTGTGACAAGACTGACTAAACAACTAAAACTGATTCACTTCACTGCTCCTCTGTTGTGCTTCCTTATAGGGATCCAAGTAAGGGGTAGCAAGGATAGGCTATTATTAATGTAAGATAAAGCTAATTAAAACTGCTCTAATCAATATTTTTATATCAACAATCATAGACTGTTTATAAGAAGTGGACGAAGTCACCGTGACATCCCCCGTTGGTTTGCAGACTGCCGTGTTGAAGCCTCAAGATCGGCATTTTGTCCGTCGCCATGTTGGGCTTGGCTACATTGTGATTGACAGGTCGCTATCACGGCGTTGTCCGTGTTTTCGTCTTATAACTTTAACCCTTTCACAGTATGTTTTCAGTTCATGAAAGTTAATTATAACCTTTTCATCCGTAACCGCTTATCCTTCAAAACGGCAGTCCACAAATCAATGGATGACGTCACGGTGACTACGTCCACTTCTTATGTAGCCTACAGTCTATGGTTGTGATTTATGGTTTGATTTATACCTGCTGTGCACATCTTGTGTTATAACCTGTAGGATATCCCTTCCAGATATACAGGAATTGAAACAAAGCCAGGATTAAACATAGTGCACACAAGAACAAAACCACCCAATCCACATTATGTGCAGCCAGGCTGGAAATATTATACACTATTATGTGAAAAAAATATGCAGATAAAAACAAAGAAGCTATAATAAACCTGATTTGCAGTCAGCAGCAACACTGCACATTCAAGGACTCTACAAATCTTCACTCTCAATGCTACCTGCTGCAGCTCATACATATGCATCTGAACAATGTCCTCACACCTAATCTATCGCTACCTTTGTAAGTGCTTGTGTGTCTGCTGAGCGTCTGTGCATGATTACGCATTGTATCTGTTGCATTATTTATCTGCTGTGGTTCTAAACTTGCTTTAAGGTCCCATAATAAGATACTCATTCAGTTGTGATCATGTGCCGCTCTCTAAGCTCCAGCTGTAATGAAACAGTAAATTGACATCAATACTAGATGGAATAAGTGGATTTCTGTCATGCTTGCACTGCTGGAATCCACTATTGATGGGGAGGCCTCTGTAATTGCATTCCCAGGTCCCAGATAATATCAGTCAAGGAGTTCAAAATAAATGGGGATTCAGGGAGTGCCTCTTGAGTTTTATAGTCAATCTATAGCTGCACGTCTGGGTGACATATAAGAGGGTTTTATATCCATGCTGAACACACAACTACAGTTTAATCTGCAGATGAGCTTGTGTCTTCTTCTCATATGCCTACAGACTGTCAACTCTGGTCTGGCAAAGCAGAAACTCTAGTTTAATGTCTCTCCGGTGGCTTAGGGTGATGATGATACACTTTTTGAGATAGTGAGGGACACTGTAAAAGCTTTAAAACCAGCATTACTCACTTAGTTATCACTCATTTGGAGTCTTGTTTCTGTCCAGCTGATTGATGGAAAACACTTCAGCTTCAAGTTTAAAGCAACTATAATCACTATTTTTGTTAAATAACAATGAATCTCACGACAATGTGAAAACAACGCATCACTCGTAGTGATGATGTGCAGCTGTACTCGGCTTTACGGAGCTTTGAACCGAGTTTCAGCTGATTGTTTTGATTTTCCGGCTCGCTGAGTTGGTTAGTTTTGGTTCACTCTCACAGCTTTTGGCAACAGCACGCAGCTGTTCACAGTACAAAAGCTACGATAAACCCACTGTACTCTACCTGCCCAGCCAACACGTTCTCATCTCAATTGGGCACATACTGACGCTTTGTCAGACCCCTCTGCGTCACTTTTTGGTCAAAGTAAACACGTGCTTAATGTTGTGAATTAAACAAATACACTTGTTTAGGATTAGGCAAGAAAACACGGGACATCGTGAACACGGGACACAAACGATCAGCTGATTGTGACGTGAAATTGAAACTTAACGCATGGGACATGACAGTGGTCTCCTGGGCTCATCCAACGCCCCTCCCACCCACCCGGTGTGTCTCTTTTGCTCTTTAAACTACGCCACCACACTCTCGGTGCTTTTTCCCTGAGCGTTTACTGTTGCCGTGGATGGGTTTTCATTGTAGTTAATGGAAAGCCCAGTGCGTCTCATACCTTGTGGGGCGGTATTAAACGCAGACAGCCGTGATAAAGCGTTGGTATTTGACGCCCTGGGAATGAGAACAACAAAAAGACAACGATAGCGACAAGCTGGTGAACATAGTGGAGCATTTAACAGCCAAGGAGCCAAATGTTTCACTCATGAGTCAGTGGAGACCAAAAACAGAGCTAAAAGGAGAGTGCATATTGGATTTGTCAGGTGAATACAAACAAAACTCCAAATGAATGCTAATGATACTAAGTAAAGATCTGCTGGATTTGCAATTCAAGTGCATAAAAATGTTTTTTTTTTTGCAGGTTTAGAGCAATCTCGATAAGCCTCTTGGGCCAAGGGGCTATATTTCTGGGGTTCTGGTGTAGCCAGCGGATATCTGGGCCAAGACTTCCTTTATCATGTGCTGCTCATTGCTTACAGTCCAATTAGCAACTTGAGACGCGAGACTGGAATTGGGGTTGAGAGACGACGTGTACGACCGGATTGTTTCGCCAGTTTAAAAGCTAATTTTAAACCAATAAAAAGCTAGATCATCCTCAGACGATAGCCGATGGGTTCCCAGATTGCATTTCGGCCAATGACTTCCGCCTCTTTTGCTCTCTACACAAGCTGTTTATCTGCATTCAACCAAAGCCTGCTCGAACGTGATCAATAGTGATGGTCAGTACTACTCCGACTACAAACGGAAACCAGAACGCTTCCGATAACAAAATCTTGTCCCGTTGCCTACAGACTCTACATATGAATGCAGAATCTGTTTATGGAGATTAGGTTTAGAGTAACTGCAGAGATCTGGCACAACACGGCAACATTGCTACGACAAAATCAGATGGGGAAAGAAACCTGATGGGCTGTAAAAAAAAGCTTTAGACAGATAATCTAAGCCTTTTTATTATAAGGTAAAGCTAAACGTGAAACATAAATACATTCATACTCCCAACTCATCAAATATTGCCGCTTGGTCAGTGCCCCTCGGTATCGGAGACCAACACACACAGGGTACCCCTCTTACATTACTTTTGGACGTGTCAGGGACGACATGACGGCTCATACGCTTGTTACATGCCTAGTGCCCACTTCGTTAGGGTTAGGAAACGGTTGTGGTTGACGTAAACTCTCATGTGACTAGCGACTGACGTGACAAAATAAGTCAGCGTTACTTTTAGTTTTGCACGGGGCATGAACAGCGCTCTCCTGGTCGAAAGTCTTGTGTTTGTTTGACTCCTACCACCCATCCTTAGCGGACTCTCACGCTATTAATACTACGTCACTTGCTCCTATCGTCGAATAATGCCGCAGGTGGGTTTACATACTGTCACTAAAGGGTGCCTCAGTGCTTTTCAGATGCCGAGGAGCACTGGAGTTGGGAGTGAGACCGGGTTGGAAACATCCAAAGTGTCAATAGCAATCCCTCCTTGCACAGGGTTCAACTTTTAGATGAAAGTTGAATCAGCAAGTTGGTCTGTAAACTCTAAAGGTTTATTACAGTTTGCCTTTTATTTTTCTCTTCCAAATAAATTTGGCCAAACGGGGGATTTCTCGCCCTGTCTGACTTATTTTTAGCAGCGTAGCCGTGCTCCCAGATCTCAGCAACTTGGTGAGTCCAGTGTTATTTTTAGAGATAGAGACGACGGCCAATACGACAAAAACAAAACCCAAGTGCTAATAAACCAGAAATATCCTTTCAACAAAGACTGCAGTGCTTCTATTGTATACATAATTTGACAGTTGTAATGAAATACTGTAAGGAAAGGCATATCACAATAAAAGTATATGGACTGGTATGATTTCTGTGTTTTAAAGCCGATACCTGTATGTCGGTATATCTGTGATGGAGCCACACACTTGTACATGCTCTTGATACTGATATGCCTGCAAATGTTTTTTTTATTTGTCCTTCCGTATCTTTTTCCTCTTAATTTATGCGATTTGAAAATGTTTTTCTGTGACTTGCTCCTCTTTTCCACCGCCACCTGCTCTGTCACTCCCCAGGCCTCCATGCTGTTTGATCAATAAACTAAAGCCGCTGTGGTTTTGATCGATGAGGCTCGTCTGTCTGGGTCCCGTCAGTCTGTCATCCTGCCTTGCTTGGTGCCTGTTGTTTTGTTTTTTGGACGGGGATTTCAGATTCGACGACAATGATCCTGCTCATCAAAACCTTCCTCCGCTCCCTCCCTTTTCACCTGAACTAAAATTAGCTGCCTCCCTCCCTCTGTCAGCAGCTATAACTGCACACACAGGTGCAACCTCACAGTGACACGCATACACATGAAAGCACACTGTACTTCCGCTCCTTCAACGTTTTGTCCTTGACACCAGCCTGCTGATTAATGACACTCGTCCCAAACGCAAGCTGTCTCTCTCCCTTTCCCCCCCCCTTTCTCTTCTCTTGTTTTATTTGAAATCAGAAGACTGCAGTTTCTTAATGAATTAATGGTACGCTATAAATGCATCTGTGGCAGTGCAGCCAAATTCCATTAGCAGATAGCTTTGGCACGGACCAAACCGGCCTCCTCTGCTCTCAGTCAGAAAATAGACGAGAGGCAGCCTTCTCCACTCGTTTATTTCACGGAGCAAGCAAGGAAATGTCACCTTTAGCGAAAATATGCACATAATTTCTCTCAAGAGAGCCACTTACGCAGCGGCACAAAGGAAGCGCATTAACCAACATCAAACACAATGCCATTCAACAGATCAAGAGCGTGATTAAATAGACACCCGCAAAGCAGTCCCACGGTGTCTTGCGGAGAGAAGGTTTTAATCAAGCCGCGGATACTGGAATGCTGTGGATACACGGCTATTTGGCGATGAGAGTTTTACAGGATTTTGGGCTTGAGGTTCTCTGAAATATTCTGGCCACAGCTGAGCGCTCACACAAACTCATCACGATGTCTGAAACCTGCACAAAGTTTCTGCCAGACTGTCAGATAACGTATGAACATGTGTGTGTGAGATGTGTGTTTGCGTCTGTGCAGTCAAGCAAAAGATTCCTTGTTCTCTGTGCACACGTCAGCTCAAGTGTGTGTGTGTGTGTGTGTGTGTGTGTGTGTGTTACCAGGGGAATTAATCTGCGTTTTTAGCAAGAGAAAATTATAGACTCGGGCATTTTCATTAGGTTTGAGCAGACTGTAGAGATTCAATTTATAAATTTTGATACAGTCTCACACATTCAGTCACGCTGCTGCTTCTCTGTGTTCACACCTGCTAACAAAACACACCAATGGAAAGCCCACAGACAACAGCTCACATGTGCTTATTTTAAAATCTTTTAATAAGCTGTTGGAGTTCATGTAAGATTTATGAATGTGAAAAAGTTTATCTTTCACTTTACTACAAAAAAAAAGGATGATAGGCCCACACTTTTTCCTGTCTGCTTCCCTGTGTGTGTGTCTATTGGAAGGAGATGATGCAAAGAAAGGAAACATCCCTTTCATATGCATCAGAGATAAATCTGTGAAATTTGTTCATGATCCATCAAGATGATGGATCCTCTCCATTGGATATGGGGTGTACAGTGTTGTGTGACTCTTCAGTGTGATCTCATGGGAAAGCGTATAGCACGCTACTTTTAAGGCAACGTATTCTCATGCAACGGTTTGCATGATATCTTACGAAAACGTTATTCTAGGGCTGTGCCGAATACCATTTTTTGGGCTTCGAAGCTTCGGTGAGAACTATTCAAAGGTATTCAAAGCTTTGTCTGTCTCCATCTCCCCCCGTTTCATAACTAATAATAATTAATGTTGAATATGAATAATGAACATTATTATTTCTAACAATTTCCCTTATTTCATGGGCTATTTTGGGATTTATACATTATTATTACATACTTATATACAAAAAATATAAAAACCCATTAAAAGCAAAGCATTAAAATACATGATTTTACTTTAATTTTTAATTATTTTTGTTCGTTTTTTTAACCAGGTTGTATCGTTTCAGTTTAGTTTTACTTAAATATTATTTAGTTTCAGTTTATTAACAATGATTTTCACTGCTTATTCTCATTTTAGTTTCAGTTTTAGTTACTATAATAATCCTGCAGAGGAGTGTGTCATCCTTAAATACAATTGACACCACTCTTTACAAAGTAAACACATGTGTATTACATCTGTATGTACAAGTGACCAGCTTGATCAATCAATTAACCAATGTGAGCACAGAAGCAATGACTTCACATCTTCAGAGTGATTCTGAATAATTTAAGAAAATTGCATTTCAAATATACAATTGAAAACATCTAATCATTGTCTTCTTATTTGCATTAAACCTCTGCATTACGTCATTCAATAACAAATGATTGAGTTGAAGTCAGGCTATGCTGTATGTGTGTACATGCATGAGACGATATACATGAAACAATACCTTTGGGTATGCTGGAGGTGTTTGAAGGCTGTGTGTGAGACTATGAGTGCTTCTCATCAGTGTCAATCTATACTGTGATTGAGCATACACCAGCGTATATGCATGGAGTATGGGCCTTAGACTGTACAAGAGATTGCAGCACTGTGGTCTTGGCTTAGCAGCTAATCATTGAGCTTAACCTCCCCTGTGCTGCCGGCCTGCTCTGCATTGACCCAATTCCCAGGACTTAAGACACCAGCGGTCTCCCTATAAGACTAACATGCAGCTCCGGATGAAGCCCTCTGATACTGCTTGCACGTCCTTTTGACTCAGCATGCACTGACAGCAGCGCTGTGGCATGGGAATATCAGCAGTACGGGTGACATTTATCTGCCTATTGATACTCACAACACCACATTTATGTTGGATCAGAAGGTTTTGCAGCAGGAGATCCATCTATCAACCACAGAACGGCTCCAGGAATTTCCCCCTCAGCACTACTTTGCAAGTTCACCGGTGAGCTGTGCACAGTTTAGGCTTTCCCTGGGGTGATTCAGAGGTTAAAATAACCATGAGAGTTTCAGTATTTTTACTAGAATGATAGTAGGTTTAACCCAAAGTTTCTACTTTCTCCAATCCAAGCACAGTGTAGATGATAAATCCAGCCAATGTAAGACTGCAGCGTCAATAAATCAGTAGGATGAAGAATCGCTTAGCCTTATTTCTTTAATGACAAAACAAAATAAATCTCACAATGTGCCACGATATTATTGGTTCACCATTGGTGCTTTCACAAAATATTTAGACAATGAGATTTTTGATAAATAATCATCAGCAATGTGGATATAATGATTAAGTGGGTAAAGGCAAATAATAGAACGGACAGAAGAGTCTGGTAAATTCAGAAAATTACATATTTTACTGTAATGCAGCCTTTAAAACCAAGAAAAGACAACACTTATGCCATATTAAAAAATAAAAAAATAAAAAACGATATCTTGTATCACGATATCAATATAATATTGATGTTTTGCCCAGCCCTAGCTCTCACCAAAGCAAAACGGCCTCATTTCTGCCTGAAAGATAAGCATTTTTTAGTTAAACTTTTAATCCTTAATCCCTGATTTGGTAACACCCAAGGTTAACGTAGTAAGAGCACGTGATGTTTACTACTACAGCAAACACTCCTTGTCAGAAATACAACAAAAGAGAGACTGGTGTATCTGTTTAAGGTGTTACCGGACTAAAAACAAATGTCAAACATAAATAGTATTAAAAATGGGGGCTTGATTTTATTGAAATCTTAAGGATTAAAACACTAAATCAGTTGTTTTTAAGAGTATTCATTCATTCATTCAAAGGTTGTAGCTATTCCTGATGTTACTGATTTATTAACACAGTAGTTTTGTCAGTGATGTTGCCAGATCTACAGTATGCGGATGTATGTAACGATTAATCACTTAGTTGTCAACTATTAAATTAATCGCCAACAATTTTGATAATTGGTTTGGGTAATTTCTTAAGAAAAAAAAAAAATTCTCTGATTCCAGCTTCTTAAATGTGAATATTTTCTGGCTTCTTTACTTCTCTATGTCACTAAACTGAATATCTTTGAGTTGTGGACAAAACAAGACATTTAATGACATCATCTTGGGCTTTGGGAAACACTGATCGACATTTTTCCCTATTTTCTGACATTTTATAGACCAAACAACTGATAACCAACAGATTCATCGACTATAAAAATAATAATTAGTTGCAGGCCTAGTTTGCGCGATGTCTGCACTTTGCTGGGGCAGGAGAAAAGAGAAAGTTTGGCTTGAACCCATTGTCATAAAACAATAATAAATGTCTTGCTAGTTGGAACTATCCAGGGCAAGCCACATCGTGTTTGGCTCACTGGTGTACTTGCAAAAAAAATTGCTAGAGGGAAATGTAACTGTAGAACAAAATGAAAATCTTGCCATAAGGACACTTCAAGGTGCTAACATTTTCCAAAAACATATTTAAAACAATCCACAATCGGAACCAAACAGACATGTCTTACTGCAAAAGCAAAATTTGTATCATCATTAGTATTTAGCTTGTTAACACCAGTGCTTGTTGCAAGATGCCGACCTCCCTCCACTTTATCTAAACTGAATAGCCATCAGTACACAGCTGCATCGGGTGTTCAGAGTTTGTATTTAAAAACATCTCTCTACCTGCAACTCTACATGGAAATATATAGTAAATGTTAGGGATGCAAAACAATGACCGTGTGCTTGTTGAACTGTTGCACCTCGACTAAATACGTGCCTGCTAATTATTTGATGAGTCACCAGAGACCTAGAAGAGGAAATTATCTGAACATAAGCCTACTTGACCATTAAGTAACCGGCCTTATTTCATGTATAAAATCAGTGTTATGGCTTCATATAATATAGAAACTAGGGCTGTCAAAGTTAACGCAATAATAACGCATAAATTATATAGTTTGCCATGTTGTGATTTGAGCATATTTTTTTATGCTAAATGCAGTACCTGTGAGGGTTTCTGGACAATATTTGTTATTGTTTTGTGTTGTTAATTGATTTTCAATAATAAATATATACATACATTTGCATAAAGCAGCATATTTGCCCACTCCCATGTTGATAAGAGTATTAAATACTTGACAAATCTCCCTTTGAGGTACATTTTAATTTGCGATTCACTACGGAAAATCACGCGATTAATTGTGATTAAATATTTTAATCAATTGACAGCCCTAACAGAAATATCATTTTATATATTTTGAGTTCTAACACATTGGAAAAGGTTACGTTTTTCTTCTCCCTAATGTGCAAAACAAATCGAACTGAAACCGTGACCAAAAAAACGCAATACAAAACTGAACCGTGGGCTTGTTGAATGGTCGCACCGCTAGTAAATGTGCACTTTCAATAAAGAGTTTAGGAAAACATTTCCCCCTCCGGCAGATTGAATCAACCCTGCAACCATAATCACGCTGATTCTATGCAGCAGTTTTGACACAGGACTGGCCATGTAATTAGTCTTTGAGTGTGTATTAGTACTGAGTATTAGCTTGACCTGGGGAACCCTGGGTTGCTCCGTCTGGCCTCTCCATAAGACTCTGCTAATACCACGGACTGGCAATCTGGGAAACACACAGGCGTCTGGATATTAACGCCAAGAAACAGCAAAGAAATTTCAGTTTCCAGCACTGGTAATGGAGCAATCATGTCTGTTTTCAAGTCTGCATAATGTATTCAATTTTTTTTTTTTTTCAAGAGAGTCTATTCTTAGAAGCTATGAAGGCCCGACCTGACTGAGGCACTAATTGCAGACTGCCAGAGTGTGTTGCTGAAGCGTGCCTGCAGTGACAGATGGTGACACTGACAGGGTTGGTACTTCTGGATTGACTCCACTGGTTTCTACAGACGAGATCAACCAGGCAAAGCTTTTTTTATAATACCACTTGATCCACCACGTCTGATAACAACGCAGATGGAGACAACAAGGGAATCCCGCTCCAGACTTGCATGTGACGCTCCCATGATGCAACTGACCGTTAACAATTCTTCATCTCAAACCACTAAAATCATTTTCTCTCAATTTCTCAGAATTTCTACAAAACAGATTTAAAGACGGATGGTGCCGAGAGTGCTTTACATTAAATCAACGGCTGATATTTGAACAAAATGTCAAATAAAAACACAGTAACTCAGAGGTCACAGAGTGCTTAATGGACCCGAACAGCCATCCTGGCCTTCTATTAGTTATGCATAAGACAATCCTGCCTAATGCCATGTATAATGAAGACTGTATAGACCTTTCAAATGAGCTGATGCCGTCAGAACAACTAAAACACTTTAGCATTGATCTGTTCTTGTATTAAAGCAGACGTTATGCAGTGCACGGTTATATATAGCCCAGGAGTGCTCAACAGTGATGGTGCACTTGACTAGACTTGTGCTGTCAAAGCAACAGACAGACTTAAACATCATGAGGAGACACTAGCAGCTAACTATAACTTTAAAAAAGCATTATGGAGGTAGTTTCAGAAGAGAAGCCAGTTTTGTTTCATGCTTTTCATATTAAGAGAATTGTAAATCAAGCCTGAAATTATATGTAATGGTTATTTTTTCTACACTTAAAAGAGGGGCTTCTTCTCATTAACATTTAAGTGTGGCACATGCTTCCAATGAAATGCCCAGTTTGTAGATTTAAAAAAATGTCATACAATTCAATATAGCTCACTAATTGCTGTTGCGGCATTATCATTGTTTCCATCTTTAAATAAACTAAAATGTTCCACAAAACCACAAACGTGCAGGAACACAAGCTGGAGCATGGTTAAATACTGTATGCTGCTCACACACGAAGCAGCAACATACCTGAACCTGATTAAATCAACCTCCTTAAAGGAACAGTGTGTAACACTTCAGGGGATCTATTAGCAGAAATGGAATATAATATTCATAGCTATGTTTTCATTAGTGTATAATCACATAAAAATAAGAATTGTTGTGTTTTCATTAGCTTAGAATGAGCCCTTTATATCTACATAGGGAGTGGGTCCTCTTCACAGAGTCCACCATGTTGCTACGCCATGTTTCTACAGTAGCTCAGAGCGGACAAACTCCTTCACGTTTTTACGTTACCTGAAGGCCACCGTAGTTCTCCGACACGCTTGTGAAACTGTGGTGAAGTGAGCCGCCGTCTGACTTCTGTTGCTCCTAAAGTAGTGACATTATAGTAAAGATTAGGGCTGACCTGAATGCTTCGAAGCTTCAATCGTTGCCATGGTATTCAACCTCCAAATCACTATTCCAATGCTTCGTTTTTTTTAATTTTTTTGTATTTTTATATATAAGTATGTAATAATAATGTATAAATCCCCAAATAGCCCATGAAATAAGGAATAATCCCACAACATTATTAATTATTATTAGTTACTCTCAGATGGATATCGCTGTTTGCTGTGTGTAGAGGTGCGTGTGTGTACAGTAGTGCGGCAGCGGCGCTGTCTCGGGCACTGAAACAGGAGAAGGAGACAGAAGAACATGTCAGCCTGCAGCACCGCGCTGCCTCGTGAAGCTTCGAATACCTTTGAATATTTCTCACCGAAGCTTTTAAGCCCAAAAGATGGTATTCGGGACAGTCTTAGTAAGGCTGGCCTCTGAGC
Organism: Sebastes umbrosus; assembly: GCF_015220745.1. Lineage (NCBI taxonomy): Eukaryota > Metazoa > Chordata > Actinopteri > Perciformes > Sebastidae > Sebastes > Sebastes umbrosus. The sequence goes on along the minus strand of NC_051284.1, from coordinate 22,810,941 downwards.
GAGGCGAACGGCGTTACCACGGTTTTGCACTCGGCGGCTCACGTTAGCGCAGTCTTGGAAAGGGAGGAGTGAGCGAAGGGGTACTCAGTTGGTTGCAATATGCAACCACACCACTAGATGTCGCCAAATCCTACACACTGTCCCTTTAAGAACCTCTATACAAATAACTTCAAAATAAGGATGCGTAATATCGTGTGCAACAACCCGTGTCACACATTTTCACTCAATGACAAATGACAGCCGCCCAACAAAGCTACTTTTTTAGAAGAGGGGATCTTTTTTCAAATGCATTTCCCTACGACATTTTATCAGCCAGAAACCTTCAAGTCATGGGCATGCTTCTACATCTTCTGGCCTACTGATGCCTCACTGTAAATTGATGTGTATATTTACTAGGGCTGTGTATTATATACATGATACAGGGGTTACGATTCAATATATTGCGATATATTGCAATTCTGTAATCAAAGCGATATGTTGCGATTTTTTAAATCAAATTTTAGGAAAAATGTCAGTATAAAGTACACATCGGCATATGCATAATATCTGAGTAAATGTTGTTTTTTTTAACTTTTTTTATGCATTCAGAACAGTGATCTGCATTTGCATTTTATCACAGTACCATCCAACATCATAGCACTACTTTAAGCAGGTATATATCTTTGCAAATGAAATAAAGTATTGACTGAGTTAATCTTTGCATGTGAACTATTAATTAAAAATCAATAGTGATTTTGAGGATAGATACAGTATCCCAAAACATAATATCGCAATACTCAATAAATATCACACCCCTAATATTAACACACGTGTATTTTATTTTCCTCATTACAGCATGTTAATACTATTTGACTTTACATTTTCTCTTTTCACTTGTTTATTCTTATGGTATGTTTGTAACTGATGATTTTGAAATGCTATATTATTATTTCTATTATTATATAATATTTATGATAGAAAAGGATGGCAGTGGCTTGAAAGTGGCAGAAAGTAAATGGTGAAAAGATGGATTTTCACTCGAGGGAAAACAATTGCTGTTAGACCTAAGTACACCTGGGCAACACTGCAATAATAGCCTTTTAGATCTAATATGCATGCATGGTTAATTAATTAATTGTATAGACATTAACAATCTAAATACCCATCTTAGAAACTGCACCCATAAATAATACCAATAATTCATGTTTTTTTCATTCATCTGAAGCCACAAAAACTTCTCTGAACGCCAAATTTCTACTCCCAGCTCTGGATGGGGCTGCCCAGCCTGTCTCCAGATGATGAGCACGTCCCCAACAGAATGCACATCTGGACCTCGCTTATCTCACACGGCTTTGTGTGGTGCAGTTTAATGAGCCTCAGCTATAAAAAAAACAAAAAACCCTGAAACACTCCAATAATCCTCATTAATTATCAGCATCCATCTCCATCATCACCAGAGAAACGTCAGCATCGTCTCCCTCTTTCTGTGTTTTTTCTCCTTGTTACCATGTATTGAGTCATTTCTTTGTCCTGCCTTAGCAGCAGAAGTGTTCTTATGCAACCGTACTGTGGCCATTCAAGACAGACAAACAAACGGACAGCCAGCCAGCCAGCCAGCCAGCCAGCCAGGCAGCCAGGCAGGACACTGACACTCCCCCACACTTCCACTTATCCACCATCCTCGACCAACGTGCTTTAACACAAGTCTGCATCTCTATGCTATACTCCCAACCACACTTAAGCTTAATCACAGGATTTACTGCCATGC